>NC_079348.1:286479-621479 GCF_029582105.1 Oenanthe melanoleuca | reverse complement strand
CACTGACCATGCACACAGTGACCAGGCACACACTGACCATGCACACACTGACCATGCACACAGTGACCAGGGCACACACTGACCAGGGCACACACTGACCAGGCTCACACTGACCATGCACACACTGACCATGCACACACTGACCAGGCACACAGTGACCATGCACACACTGACCAGGCACACACTGACCATGCACACACTGACCAGGCACACACTGACCAGGCACACACTGACCAGGGCACACACTGACCAGGGCACAGTGACCATGCACACACTGACCAGGCACACACTGACCAGGCACACACTGACCAGGGCACACACTGACCAGGGCACACACTGACCACGGCACACACTGACCAGGCACACACTGACCAGGGCACACAGTGACCAGGCACACAGTGACCAGGCACACACTGACCAGGCACACACTGACCAGGGCACACACTGACCAGGGCACAGTGACCATGCACACACTGACCATGCACACAGTGACCAGGCACACAGTGACCAGGCACACGGTGAACAAGGCACACGGTGCCAGCTCCTCCGCCCACGGCTCCAGCCCACGCAGGCGCCTCTGGGTCTCCAGCCCAAGGGGCAGGTGAGCAGCACTCCAGCATATTTACAGTCTGGAGCTGAGATAGTGCTCACCTGACTGTGCTGGGTGCTGGGCACGCTGCTCCCACTGCCCTGCCCGGCCTGAGCTCTGCTCCGAGCCAGGCAGAGCTGCGCTGCTCAGCCGGAGAGCAGAAGGCTCCAGGGAGAGCTCAGAGCCCCTCGCAGGGCCTGGGGGCAGAGCTGGAGAGGGACTTTGGACCGGAGCCTGGACTGAAGGGACAAGGGGGGATGGCTCCCACTGCCAGAGGGCAGGGCTGGACCGGGTTTTGGGAAGAAATCCTTCGCTGGGAGGGTGGGCAGGGTGCCGAGAGCGGCTGTGCTGGATCCCTGGCAGTGCCCAAGGTCAGGCTGGGCAGGGCGTGGAGCAGCCAGGGAGGGGTCCCTGCCCAGGGCAGGGGCTGAAATGAGACGAGCTCGGAGGTCCCTTCCAACCCAAAGCAATCCAGGTCCCGAGGTGACCATGGTGCCCTGACAGTCACAAGCCGTGCCCCCCATGTGCCAGTAAGGGCACATTGCTGAGCTCGCCGTGCTCCTTGGGCAAGAACAACGGGAATCCCGGACAGCGAGAGGGGCGAACCCCAGCAGCAGCCGCAGCCCGGGGACGCTGCGAGCACCCTCTGCCTCACCGGACACACCGCCCGAGAGGAGAGAGGAGGAGAGGCGCATTGCCAGCACCAAACCAAACACCCAGCTGCTCCACCGAGACGCGGTTTGCTCCATTCTCTTTTATCAGCGAGATTAAAGAAAACCCCTGTCTAAATAAAGCTGAAATCCGAATTACTACCCCTGGCGGCACACCAGGTGCATCCCAAACACCTGCCCAGCACGGAAAGCTGCCGAGGCGGGCAGAGAGGGTGAGCCCAGGTGCGCACCGGTGTCACCATGAACACTCGTCCTGCCGTCCCTCGGCCCCACCGGTGTCACACACACACACACACACACACACACACCACGAACACCCGTCCTGCCGTCCCTCGGCCCCACCGGTGTCACACACACACACACACCATGAACACCCGTCCTGCCGTCCCTGCGCTGCCGAGGGATGCCCGAGGGATGCCCGAGGGATGCCGAGCGCTCCCCTCCTCGGCAGGTCCCGGGGGAAGGGACCGGCCAGCCCCGACCCCGCACACCCGTCCCGGTCCCCCGTACCTGCGGCTCCGGCCGCGCTCCCCGCTCAGCCCGGCACCGGCACCGGCCCCGGCCCGGCCCCGCCGCCCCCGGTCCCGCCCCGGCCCGCCCCGGCCCGGCTGAGCCCGCCCCGCTGCGCTGCCTGCCTGCCCCGGGTCGGTGCTGTGCTCAGTCACTGCCTGCCCTGGATCGGTGCCTGCCCTCCATCCCTGCCTGCCCGGGATCCCTGGATCCCTGGATCCCTGCCTGCCTGCCCTCCCTGCCTGCCCTGGATCCCTGCCTGCCTTCCCTGCCTGCCCCGATCGGTGCTGTGCTCAGTCACTGCCTGCCCTGGATCGGTGCCTGCCTGCTCTCCCTGCCTGCCCTGGATCCCTGGATCCCTGGATCCCTGCCTGCCCTCCAGCCCTCCCTGCCTGCCCCGGGTCGGTGCTGTGCTCAGTCACTGCCTGCCCTGGATCGGTGCCTGCCCTCCCTGCCTGCCCTGGATCCCTGGATCCCTGCCTGCCCTCCATCCCTCCCTGCCTGCCCCGGGTCGGTGCTGTGCTCAGTCACTGCCTGCCCTGGATCCCTGCCTGCCCTCCATCCCTGCCTGCCCTCCATCCCTGCCTGCCCCGGGTCGGTGCTGTGCTCAGTCATTGCCTGCCCTGGATCAGTGTTTGCCTGCCTTCCCTGCCTGCCCTGGATCACTGGATCCCTGCCCTCCATCCCCACCTGCCCTCCATCCCTACCTGCTCCCCTTCCTTGGAAAATCACTTTGATTTGTTCCTAACACGTCCCAAGGAATGGCACCTGATTCTGCTGCCCCTGCTCCCATCATGTCAAGATCGCCTAACACAGCCTGGGAATGCGGCACAAACCTCACAGAATCACAAAATCACAAAATCACCAAATCCCAGAATCACAGAATCAGAACCACAGAATCACAGAATCACCAAATCACAGAATCACAGAATCACAGAATCACAAAATCACAGAATCACAGAATGAAGGAATCAAGGAATCACAGAATCACAGAACCATAAACCACAGAATTATGGAATCACAATCACAGAATCTCAGAATCACAGAATCACAGAACCACAGAATCATAATCACAGCAGAATCACAGAATTATTTGGTTTGAAAGGGACCTTAGAAACACAGAATCCTGGCATGGTTTGGGTTGGAAGGACCCTAAAGCTCACCCAGTTCCAAGCCCCTGCCATGGCAGGGTCACCTCCCACTGTCCCAGGCTGCTCCAGCCTGGCCTTGGGCACTGCCAGGGGTCCAGGGGCAGCCACAGCTGCTCTGGCACCCTGTTCTCTGGGAAAGATACTGATATTCAATAGAAGGGGCAGAGCTCTGCCTGCCAATCCATTGCTCTGCCAACGGACTGGAACTTGGTGATCTCTTTCCAGGAGAAATGAGCACCATTTCCATGAAATGAACTGAACATGAAGCAGCTTTTCTGTTTGCTTGGGGGCTGGTAGGCAGCAGCTCAGAGGGGCTGGGTGCTCCCAGCCCAGCTGCTGGGATTTTCACAGTGATTAGCATTGCTTTGTGATTTCATGGCTTAATCTCAATATTATGTGTCTTGCACACTGACTCCTGTTGATCCCATACTTAATCCCTCTGGGGGGCTGGAGAGACATGCCCCCCATTTTCTGTGCTCTGCTAGCCCAGGGCCAGCCCAGTGTGTGCCATGGGCTGGGATACAAACACGTTTGGAGGCAAAATCTTGAACATCTCGAGCCATGTGGGAGACGTCAGCTCCTCACAACAGAAGAGTGAACATGTACAAACCTCCTTGGAACCATAAATCACTGCTGAGGGCAGAGCATTGTACACAGGAGTGATTGCCTCTTGCTAGGAGAGGTAATGACAGATTCTTGTTCAATCAGGACTCGGTCAGACTTTCCCAAATGTCCCCATGTTCTTCTGTTTGGGAACAAAAGGGATTTTTATTTTTAACTGGCACAAGTGTTCCTCATGTCATGATGTCAGGAGTGGAATGCAGGGCTGTGTTTGAGAAGTGTCTCTGAGGGAAGCTGGAATGAGCAGGTTTGATGGGCCAGGACCTGCTGGGTTCCTCTGTCCTGTCCCAGTAATTGCCCTCCTGTGGCACTGCTTTCCCAGAGAACAATGTCTGCTGCAGCCTGGCAGCTCCAGCACTGCAAATAGAGAGGGTGTCGTTTGTTCCAGGGTTTGGAACATCAGCTGTGCAGCCAGCAAAGCCAAATGACCTTGAGCTGGCTTGACTTTCCATCATCTCTCAATTGTTTATGAGCAAGTTTATTCATAAGCAAAAACCTCCTGCTGAAAATACAGCTGAAAGGCCCCAGGAAGCTCCCCTGCATCCCAGGCATTGTGTTCCCAGTGGTGTGTTGTGCTGGCATGGTGCACTGCTGACAGCAGCTAAACACAGCTGGGACACCAGATCCAGGGGGAAAACCAGCCCTGAAAGTCACTCCAGCTGCCACCCACCACGTTCCAGAAATATCAACTGCTCCTCCTCTTGTCTGATGGAAGGAAAATGTTTTGATGGTGGCTGTGGCTGTGATGGGTACACAGGCAGCTGGAATTCTGCTGGATGCTGTTAGCTCTGGGTGTCCCAAGAGGAAGAGCAGAGGTGCTTGTTCCTACCAGTTCCCACCAGTCCCCACGGGTCCCTGTCACCATCACCCACCCAAGGCTGCTGCAGGCATTGTGGCCCTGCACAGAGAGGCTGTTCCTGCTCCTGCTCCTGCTCCTGTCCGTGTCACTGTCCCTGTCCCATCCCTGTCCCTGTCCCTGTCCCTGTCCCTATCCCTATCCCTGTCCCATCCCTGTGCCATCCCTGTCCCTGCTCCTGCTCCTGCTCCTGTCCCTGTCCCTGTCCCTGTCCCTGTCCCTGTCCCTTCCCTGTCCCTGTCCCTGTCCCAACCCTGTCCCTGCTCCTGCTCCTGTCCCTGTCCCTGTCCCTGTCCCTGTCCCTGTCCCTGTCCCTGTCCCTGTCTCCCTATCCCTGTCTCTATCCCTGTTCCTGTCCCTGTCCCTGTCCCTGTCCTTGTGTCCCTATCCCTGTCTCTATCCCTGTTCCCTGTCCCTGTCCCATCCCTGTCCCTGTCCCTGTCCCTGTCCCTGTGTCCCTGTCCCTGTCCCTGTCCCTGTTCCTGTCCCTGTGTCCCTATCCCTGTGTCCCCATCCCTGTCCCATCCCTGTCCCTGTCCTGTCCCTGTCCCTGTCCCTGTTCCTGTCCCTGTCCCTGTGTCCCTGTCCCTGTCCCATCCCTGTCCCATCCCTGTCCCATCCCTGTCCCATCCCTGTCCCTGTCCCTGTCCCTGTCCCTGTTCCCTGTCCCATCCCTGTCCCTGTCCCTGTCCCTGTCCCTGTCCCTGTCCCTGTCCCTGTCCCTGTTCCTGTCCCTGTCCCATCCCTGTCCCTGTCCCTGTCCCTGTCCCTGTCCCTGTCCCTGTCCCTGTGTCCCTGTTCCCTGTCCCATCCCTGTCCCATCCCTGTCCCATCCCTGTCCCTGTCCCTGTCCCTGTCTCTGTCCCAGTTCCCTGTCCCATCCCTGTCCCCGCCGAGCCGCCGTGGCTCAGGCTCACCCCGCGCTGTCATTGCCGGGTTTATCGTGTTCCTTTCCAGAGACACGGTGTCACTAAGTGTGATCGAGTCATTTTGTTGTGAGCAGTAAAACCCCGGTGAAGTGACAGTGAGCATCTCCCAACCACCCTGTGTGAAACCTGTAAACTGCCTGTGTTTGCGTTACAAAGATCAGGCAGTAAAACCCAGACTGGTTTTTTTTACAAGCTCAGGAGGGGAGGGAAGGGGCCCCGCGGCTCCTGCTGGCCTGGCACAGCTCGGGTGGCCACACGAGGGGTCAGTCTGAGCCAGGGCTGGGCACTGGGCAGTGGCAGCAGCGGTGTGTGGCTGTGCCAGCCAGGCTGTGGCTAAGGGAGGCAGGGATGGGGCAAACCCCACTGGTGCCCAGCTCCCCCAGCCCCAGGTGCTGACCCTGGGCCCTGGTTCAGCTGCAGATGACACTGGGCAGGTCCCCAGTGATGATTTGTCACTGGTGGGGTTTCCCCTGACCAGCTCTGTAACTAATTGTGACACAGAATTAGTTGCTCTCATTTGCCTTTTCCGCTGTAGAGGTTTACTGGAAGAAAACACCCTTGTGCTGTGACTGCAGCATCCTGGGATGTGGCAGCTCAGGTGAGCCCAGCCTCTGGATGCCCTCAGGACGCCCTGGTACCGGCCAGGGAGTGCCAGCGTGGCTCCAGCAGGATGCAGCCATGGGAAGGTGCCCTGGGCTGCTGCTTTATGGTCCCTCCCATGTCCCGGGGCAAATGTGAACTATTTTGTGACTGATGACATTTTATAACAAGACCAGCGCTGATTTATAACAGGACCAGGAGTGATTATTGCTGTGTACCCAGGGGAACAGCTTGTACTGCTCAGGATTCATTATGTAAACTTGGGTGAGAAGGTCTTAAAACCCAAAGGACAGCACTGGGGAGAGAGGCTTGTGACAACAGGGTGATTCACGGGCTCCCACCTCGCTGGTGCTGGTGAGCACAGCCACAGGCCTGCAGGGTGCTCTGCTGCAGGTGATAAATGTAGGAAACACGTTTTTAATCCCTGAAACACACTTGGGCAAGGCTCGTGAGTGGCAGAGAGAGGTGACCCCGTATCCCATGCCTGGTGCTGGGTGGGTCTGGCTGGCTCAGCTGCTCAGGGCTTTGTGGTCTGGGTTCTTGTCACTCAGCCCCAGAGTCCCCTCCTGTGCTCCATCTCCCACTGCTCTGGGGATGCTGCCAGGGTCACAGTGCCAGCGTGGCCTGGGGGCTGGCATGGCTGGCACCCCTCACCCCAGCACTGAGGGGGGCTCAGCTCCCACCCTGCTCCTTCTGGAGGGGAAACTGAGGCAGACCCGTGGGACTGGGAGGGACAAGGCAGTGCAGGAGTGTTACAGGGAGTGCTGAGGCTTGGGTGAGGATTCCAGAGCCCAGAGAGGCAGGAACACCCTGTGCACAGCCCTGGGCCAGGTGTGCTCCCTGCTCACCCCTCAGGCTGTTACAGCTGCAGGTCAGTCCAGGCACACAGCAGCCTGAGTGGTGCAGGGACAAGGACAGGGGGCCTGGAGAGCCCCTGCCCTGCCCCCAGTGCCCCCAGTGCCCCCAGGGCCCCCAGGGCCAGCTCACCCTGAGCACACCCTGCCCTGGACAGCAGTGACAGTGGAGTGCCATGAGGGCAAGGCAGGCCCAGCTCTGCCAGGCTCAGCCCAGCTGGGATGGGGAGTTGGATGGCAGTGCCCAGGGGTTTCTGTTCTCCTGCTCTCCCTGGGCACTGCTCTCCTCAGCCCAGCTGGGATGGGGTGCTGGCACAGCAGTGCCCAGGGGTTTCTGTTCTCAGCCCAGCTGGGATGGGGTGCTGGCACAGCAGTGCCCAGGGGTTTCTGTTCTGCTCTCCCTCACTCTGGCTGCAGCTGAGCCGTGCCCTGTGCCCCGTGCCCTGTGCCAGGGGGTGTGGGCAGCTGCTGAGGGCACGTCCCAGCCTGTCCTGCTCTTGGGGAGCTGCTGGCAGTGGATTAGTGCTGGCCCTGCCCTGCCTGTCGCTGTGGAGGGACCTGCTGCTCCCTGGCTCAAGCCCTGACTCACTCAGGCTGCCTGGAGCTGCTCCAGGCTCCCCTGCCCAGCCTGGCCTCGGCTGGGGATGCTCCAGCTGCTGGGAAACGCTCCCAAAGCACAGGCTGGGGGATGGCTCGGGCCAGCTGTGCCTCCAGGGCTGCCCAGCTCTGCTGCTGGCTCACCCTGCCCTGGAGGGGAAGGGGTAAAACTGCCCAGCCGTGTTTGGCCTCCCCAGAGCTGGGCTTGAGCACCAGAGCCTGGATGGATTTTCCATTTCCATAGGCATGTGCTGGAGATGCCTTTCCCCAGCCCAGCCCCATTTACATTAATGAGGCATTTAACTCCCAAACCTGTTTGGGGACCCCTGGATGTCACCCACATGTTGCCTCTCTGGAAGGGGCCTGGGCAGATTTAACCCTGTGGGTGCTGCCTGGCTGCATCGGCTGGGAGCAGCTTTGGGAGCTGTCCCTTCCTTCCACTCTGGGGAGGCTGGGGTCCCCCTCCAGCCCTCCAGGCTGGCACCCCCACACGGGCACATTCCTGGCACCCAGAAAATCTCTGCAGCTGCACTTGCCTCCTCCTCAGCTGCTTTTCCCCCACAGCTCGTCCATCACCTCTGGCAGTGGCTGCTGCTGTAGCTGTGGGGGAGCAGAGCAGAGCAGAGCAGAGCAGAGCACAGTGAGGTTCTCCTGCAGTGCCTCCTCCCTGGCAGGGCTGGTCCCGGTGTGCCAGGGCTGGTCCTGGTGTGCCCACAGCCTTTCCCGTGAGTCAGCAGCACCTGCTGCTGCAGGTTTGTTTCAACACTGCAGCCTGTCCCTTGCCGAGGCAGTGCCTGCACCTTTGCTCTGTCTGGGGTGCTCCCCACAGCCCTGTGGTGCCATGGAGCCGTGGGGTCATTGCCATCCCTGCCCAGGGGCTGGGCACTCTGCAGCTGTACCCAGGGCTGTTTGAGGGAGGGCTGCCTGCTCTGCAGCCCTGCCTGGGGCAGTCCTGTCCCCATGGGCTCCCAGCCAGCCCTGGAGCCAGCACAGTGGGACAGGGATGGGCTGAGCCCTGCGTTTCACAGCCTGTTGTTCCCACACACTGGGCTGAGTGTCTCAGGCACTCTGGTTTATGGTGCTCAGCGTGTGCCAGTCCTGACTCCCAGACTGTCCCTGCTGGTTTTGTGTTTGAGGTGGCTCAGGTGACTCAGCACGGTTCAGTGTTTAACTCAGGGTGAAGGGAAGCGTTTCTGTAGCTCCGTGGCCCTCTGCCTCCTGAGGATTATTCAGACATGGAGAGGAGGAGTTGCACCTGCCCCAGGAGTAACTGCAAACAGCACCTGCCAAACACCTGTGCTTTTCCAAAGAATTTAAAGCAAGTGTTCTCCCAAAAAGCACTTGTCAGGACACACATCCTGGTTTTCAGTGGGAGAGCTCTGACATTTCTGCTGCTGGAGCACTACAGGTTAGCAGCCTTGCTCTCCTTATTGGAACTGCAGTTCTTGGTATAGAGTCTGAACAGTCCCTACACCTGCTTCTATGCAGGGCTGGCACCGCTCTGTTTATTTTCCAAGGTTTTGTTTTCCCCTGGGGAGGCTTTAGAAACACAACCCCCTGACCCATCCCAATCTGTGCCAGCTGCCAGTGCCTTCCCTGGCCCCAGAGCTGGGTGTGGGGGGTTCCCTCCTGGCAGGGGGCTGATTGCATGATCAGCACTCACTGATTTAATCCAGGGCTGGAGGTTGGTAGGGGTTCTTGAGCAGCCTGAGGGGAAGAAGACACCCAGGAGTAGCTCAGCAGTGAGGAGGGATCAGGACCAGCACCAAGCTGAGCTCGGGCAGTCTCTCCTTAGCACTGCCTGCAGCAGATGCGAGCGAGCCCTGGGGAGAGCTGTGGTCTCTGGGGTGCTGCACACACAGGTACAGCTGTGGAATGGGAGAGCTGTGGCATGGCCCCCTCTGTGGTGTGTGTCCCCAGTGTTCCCTGTGCCCTGGGGGCTGCTGACCCCCTGCAAGGGAAGGCAATTCCTCAGCCAGGGGTAACGGGGCCAGAGCAGCTCCTGTGGCAGCAGCAGCCTGGCAGGGCAGTTTGTGGTGAGGAGTTCCTCAGCTCTGCCTCTGTGGCTCCTGTCCCTGTGCAGTGGGGACAGCTCACACCCGTGGCACCCAGGGGAGTGGGGTAGTTCTGTCACTGTCATGTCACTGCTGCCCATGACTGACACGATGAGTGCTGCTGTTTGATGCTGTTAGAGATGGTGGGATGAGCCATGGCTTGCCCAGAGCACCTCTCAGTGCTGGACCAGGGGCTGAGGCAGATCTGCTTCTCACTTTTCCTGTGGCCTCCAAGGGACTGCCCAGGTGTGGAGCTGTCTGGGCACACCTGAAGTTCCAGTGGTTTTGGTCCCTTGCTGGTTTACATTGCTTTGTGAAAGGCCTTTTCACTGTTTGTGCTTGCACCTCGAGTTCCTCCTGCCTGCTCCTGAGCTGGGTCCCACAGGACCCCTGCTCCATCCCTGCTGGGAACCTGCAGCTCCTGGGCATGCACAGCCAAGTCCAGCTCTCTGGATACCTCATATAGCAGTGATTTAAAAACAAAAGGCAAAGCAGTTACTCAAAAATATATCTTTATTTTCTCAGTTTACCATCTATTTAAATAATTCAGTTAAAATAGGTTTTATTGCACATTAAAGAACCTTCCTGGATTCTCACTGTCCTCTATAAAACAAGCTCCTAGAGAAAGGAAAGGACAGACTCTTCCACTCAGACAGCCCTCACATGCTCTGCATGGCTCTGGCTCCACAGACCCCAGCAGCCCGTGTGGAGTGGGCTCTGCTCACACCTCCAAGGTGCTGAGGGCAGCAGAGCTGTGGCAGGAGGGAGCTGGTGCAGGCTGGGGAGCCCAGGGCTGGGTGGGCACAGCAGCAGCACAGGAGGTAAAAGGTGGCTGCTGACACTGCTTTGTGGAAGGGGCAAGGTGGATGAGGCTCAGGTGGAGTGAGACACCCTCCAGGCACTGCAGCCCAGGGCAGGCAGCTGGGCACTGGGTGGCTGCAGCAGGAAGTCCTTGCCTGGGGTTGAGCAGGAAGGAGCAGCCAGCGAGCTCCTGTGAGGGAAGTAATTTAATGAGCTCCTTGCAAGTTGTGTTTAAGGGCTGCCTGAGTGCTGTGGAATGGAACAAGCTTGCAGAGGATACACTTCATTACTGTGCTCCAAATTGGATTTCATGCCCTCTCAGATGATTCCTTGGGGATGACTCGGGCTTTCCTGCCCCAGCTGTGTAGTAACTTGCTCTACAAGCACATTTCTGGTTGTCCTGGCTTTTCATCTCACAAGAAAGAGCTCCTCAGGCCACCATTGGAATCAGGTTTCTAATGAAAATTCAAGTGAGCACTTTCCTTTAACGCTCTTTTGTGCTTTACCCAAGCGCCTGTCATGCCCTTCCTACACATGCCATCCTGGAATCCTGACAGCCCCGGGTTTTTCCCACAGGTCCAGCCACACAGCAGAGAGCAATTAGTGTTAATGCTCAATGTGGCATCAATCTGCTGCTGTGGAGCAACTCCTGCCCACATGCAATGGGGTGTGTGCAGCTGGTGGCTAATGCGTGCCTTTGCCTGGTGAGACATCCCAGCTCAGTGCCACATCCTGCTCCAGCCATCTCCTGCCACCACGAACAACTGAGGTGCTGAAGCTCCCCATGGCTCAGCTCTTGGTTTTGTGTCTGAGCTCAGGGCAGCGCTGAACGCGGCTGGATCCCTGAGTGAGGGTGTGAGCTGCCAGCCCCCCAGCGCCTGTCCCAGCCCCGCGGGCAGGGCGGGTGCGCCGTCAGTGCCGGCCCAGCTCCAGCGTGTCGGGCAGCTGCTCGCTGAAGGCGGTCTCCAGGCGCAGGGTGCTGTAGTTGGGGGGGGGAGTCCTGGGCAGGGGGCTGTCCTGGGGCAGGGGCAGGCGCAGGGCCGTGGTGAAGGTGGGCAGGTCCTCGTCCAGGCACGCGGGGTTGTGGTGGCCCTGCCTCTCCGGGTCAGCGGGCTGTGCCGTCCCCGCGCCGCCCCGCTGGCGGTGGCTCCACCACTTCTTGGCCCTCTGCCACTGGCGCCGCAGCACGATGGACAGCGAGTCGATGAGGAACACCTCCACGATCTCGATGACACACACCACCGAGCAGCTCATCCACAGCCCCAGCTGGCCCCCGAAGTTGGACAGCAGAATGACCAGCTGCAAGGGCAGAGAGCACCAGGTTGGGGTCCGCAATGGGCTCTGTGCATGGGGCTGGGGCAGCAGGCAGGGAGACAGAGCTGGGCACCCAGGCCTTGCTCAGCACTCCCAAATGCACTGGGCCCATCTCTGCTGTAGTTCTCTCTGGCTCCGCTTCAGGAGGAGCTTGGAGCTGAGCTTGCTGTGAGCTTGCACAGGGCTCGGGGCTGGACAGGCAGACGTGGCCCGAGATAAGGGCTGGAAAGGGCAGGACCAGCCCAGAGGTGCATATCTGAGATCAGCTTCCTGCCCCTGCCCGTGTGGGACTGCTCCCCTGGGCAGGTGAAAGCTCCCAGGCTGCGTGGGAGGAAGTGCTGTGTCTCTGGGAGCAGGGAGCAGCACGCTCACTCACCGTGTTGGCAGGATTCTCCGAGATGAATCTCTCGTTCAGGTCCTTGTAAAACACCATCAGGTTGGCAAGGTCTGTCCTGGGGAAGCAGGAGGCAGGCAGAGGGTTTAGTAAAACAATAACATGAAACATACTGAAAAACTATGCAAATAACCAGTTGGACCAGTAGGGCTGGGCTGCTCCAAGGGAGCTTTTTCCCCAATTGCCATCATTAGGGCTGCCGAGATCGTATCAGAGCTGGAGGTGCAAGGCAGGAACACACAGGGGGACTTACTTGTTCAGCTTCTTGTTGTTGAGTTTCTGCCCTTTGTCCCAAGAGAGAACCCGGAGCATCCAGTCCTGGAGAATAGACAGAAAATGCCACTCGAGCTGCAGGTTCTTGTGCAGAGACCCCTGGGAAGGGACTCTGCTCCAACCTCCCTGGGCTAGTCTGGCCACCAGAACTGAGTGTGTGACAGCCCAGCTGGGCCCAAGGGGATCTCCCAAGTCAAATTCCAGTTTAATGGTAAACTCCTGGAGGGGAAGCCCTGAGCTGGAAACTACAGACTGGTCTCTGGGAGCAGCATCACTGAATGCCACTGACTAGCCCAGGGGCTCCTGCTTTTGTGCTGAGCCTCTGGGGCTGCTCAGAGCCTTGTGCTAGGCTGCTGTTCTGCTGGGGAACAGCTGGGGACTGACCTCTGACACGGTGGATGGCCACTGGGCAATGCTGGTGGTGAGAGCCCACTCCTTGAAGCTGCAAAGAAAGGCAGATGTCACTTGTGAGCTCTGATTCCCACACACACCTCACCTCTGCCTGTGGCAAGGACTCACCTGCAGGCATCTTTGCAGATCTGCTGGCAGCCCAGCTGCTCCTTCACAAACTTCTCATGCAGTCTGTAGTAGCAGTACACTGCAGGGGAAGAGCAGGACGTGTGTGAGAAGCCTGAGAGAAAACCTGCTACCTGGGCTGGAGTGGGACATCTGGGGCAGAGGTGGCCCTTGTGGCCATCGCCTACACGGTGGGGATAAAAGGATTTACCCCAGAGATATTGCAAAAGGCTCTTGAGAAGTGGCTGTCACTTGATACAGGCATGAAAACTGCCACACCTGGTCAGCCCTCCACTCCACTGCTCTGTGGTGGGCACAGGTGACAAACCATCAGGGGCAGATTCACCAACCAGCCAGTGTGAGCAAGGGAGACACTTCTGGCTCTGGGGGTGGCAGCTTAAGTGGGTTAAGGCAGATTTGCCTCATCCCAGCACACTGGGGGTGCAGAGGGCTGTGCCAGGGACACTGGGGGTGCAGGGTGGGTGCAGGGGCTGTGTGACAGGGACACTGGGGGTGCAGGGTGGGTGCAGAGGGCTGTGCCAGGGACACTGGGGGTGCAGGGGCTGTGTGACAGGGACACTGGGGGTGCAGGGTGGGTGCAGGGGCTGTGTGCCAGGGACACTGGGGGTGCAGAGGGCTGTGTGACAGGGACACTGAGGGTGCAGGGTAGGTGCAGGGGCTGTGTGACAGGGACACTGGGGGTGCAGGGGCTGTGTGACAGGGACACTGGGGGTGCAGGGGACAGGACTGGCAGCTGAGGCATGTGCAGTGCCAGAGGTGTTTCAATACTAACTCCAGTTTGGGTTCTTCTTGTAGTTGCAGTACTCAGCCCCAGCAGGTAAGGGCTGAGCATACTGGGCACAGCCACAGGATTCCACCATGGCCTTCTGGAAGCAGGAGTGCAGGCAGATCTGGGGAGAAAAAACAGAGCTGGGGGCTAAGAGGCAGCACCAAGCTCCAGGCTCCTGTGCACCTGAAAACATCCTCTTATGACAATGCAGTGGGATGGGAACCCTGCTTCCCTGGGCCTTCAGACTCTGCTGTGGGTGAATACAAACATAGGCAGAAAGTACAGTGGAGGGTTGAGGCTCTAGTGCAAAAAATAAGAATATAATCTTCTTGAAGGATTACATAGATGGGGGTTCTATGAATGCCACCAAAAGCTTCAATGTTGCAGTTGTTCTTTACAGAGTCAAGGAGAGGGTTTTAGGCCTGCCATGGCACGTGGCCCATGAATCACTAACTAGGTGTGGGAAGTGACTCACAGCAGCAAACGTTCACAGCTTCCACCAAACCCTGCTGGTGCCTACTGGAGAGGTGAAGCTGGGAGGATTAACAAGGCAGCAGAGCTGTGGTTTGTGCTAAAACACTGGGACATGCAGGAACAGAACTTCTCTTTTAAATCCCAGTCAAGCCTTTTAGTTCCAGTCCCTCCTGAGCACTGAGTTTTGGTGAAGTACTGTTACTAAAACCCTGAGATAATGTCTGGGTGATCCTACCTGGCACTACACCACAGCAGATTTCATATTCCCCATATAACATAAATTCAGCCTAGACCTGGGCTTTGCAGCAGGCAGCAGCTAATGTAAGCACAATTCTTCAAGTGGAGAGTGCCAGAACAACTGACACTCTCCAAGAGGACCAAATTAAAGAAACCATGCAAAATTAGTGGAAACTTACTCTGTAAACAAACATCCTGCTATCTGGATACTGATTAGATGGTTTCTGTTATTCTTGGAGTCCTAAAGGTCACAATTTCTGGCTTCAAGGGTTACTTAGCTGCAACCTTTACTTGGCCAATATTTTCCAGTCTCACATTGCTTGAAAATTGCCTAATGAGCTCATGTTCTCTCTTTATCTAACAGGGTGCCTGAGGGAACTTCAAACAGCAACCACTTAGGAATAAAAGCTGGATTTTAAGAAGTGCCATTGCATTTTACACCAGCACAGCCCTGTGCTCAGGCTGCTCCCAGTCTCTGAACCACAGACTGTTACAAAGCTCTTTATGCAGGCAGTTTTCAAGCAACTGATAACCCCAAATGTAATGGCTTTACCTGGAGTGAGTAGCTCTTGTTGTAGAGGTTGTCCACGGGTATGTCAGCTCCTGTCTCTGTGCAGTCACTGTAGGGTTTGCTCAGCTTGCGAGACCGAGTCTGGGAAACACAAAAGAACAAAACTTGTTTTTCTGGAGTTCACCAAAGGATTCAGTGACACTTTATCCCGACTCTGAAACTGTAAGTGATAAGGCAGCTTTAAATAGAATGTTTACCTTTTGCTACCTAAAATGATTGGCCAATCCCTTGTCAAAACAAGGGGTTTTTTGTTTCTAATATCCGTTTCCCAAAACACTGCTCTGGTGGGATTCCCTGCTGTCCTCCTGGAAACCCCCTGCAGGAATGCAAGGTGCTATAATCACAGCAGTGAGGGGCTTTCACAGCAGAGTCATCCATGTGCATGCTCTCTGCTAGTCTCAGTGTGTGCTTTGCTCTGGATGTCTGTGCTCTGAGGGATGGTGGGTGTTGGATGGGGGTTTTGGGTTATTTCTGTGAGGATCCCTGCCTGCCTGAGCTGTGCTGTGCTGCACTGGCTGCTCCTGTGCCCTGGGTAAACAGCACTTGAGGCTCCACTAGTGCTCAACAGCACCTCTCCCAATCCACTCTAAATCAAATGTTTGTGTCTCCCTCAAACCTTTTTCCAGGTGCTGCTTTGACCCTTCCTCCCAAATGCTCATGACTTTTCCTGTTCCAAATCTCTGCCCAGATCAGAGCTCTGATGTGCCACCTCTGTGCCTGCAAGCTCTGGGAAACCAGGGCTGGGAGCCCTCAAATTCCCAAACCTGATTCCAGCCCCATGGCCCACTTTCTGCAGCCTGCCTTACCTCCCTCAGCCCCTGCTATCTTTCTGCAGTAATTATCCACTTTACAACAAAGTGGCCTGAAACCACAAGAAACATCCATTTAAGAATCCATTCACCTGTCTTTCTCTACAGAGTTTAAAATTAGAATTTAAAATTCTGTACAAAGGATCAATTTAGCAGGAACCTGAGAATGGCTGGTAGCCCCTAAGGCACTGAATGCAGCCCCTGAGGCCACATCTGATAGGAGCATACCTCACCAATTTATCTACAGCAGGAGATGGCTCTGGGCCACTGTGGTGTAAATCAGTGCTTTTAGAGATGCTCAGATCTCTCTTTGGAGAGAAAGATGCATATTAGAGATGCATTACTGCTGAAAACCGACTGAAACCAGCTTTTAAATTCCAATACAATGTAGAGCCAAGACATTGCCTCTGTCTGCTCCTGGGGCTTCCAAGAGATGATGGATCCTTTGTATAGAATTATTTTGTTGTGGCTTATGCTCCTATAAAAGCTTACTTGTTCCTTCAGGAACTGAAATAATTTCCAAACTAAATATTTAACTGAAGCACTGTAACTCTGACCAAGCAATGCCTTGTTTGCATGCCAAACATCTTGGAATATTTTTGGAGGTGAGGGGCAGTTGCAGTACCCAGCAGAAGCCCATGTGCAATGATGCTGTGTTCAGAGCCCAGCACAGTGAGGGACAGAGCTGCTGTGCCCTCTTTGTGCCCTTGCATGTGGGGACAAGGACTGATGTGGCACCTCACACTGCAGCCCTGTCCTGACAATCTGACAATCCTGACCTCCACCACTCAGCAGGCTCTCTGCAGTTGTCCTCTCCCAGCAGGACAGTGATCCCCCAGCTTTTGCTCTGAGACATGAAATTGTGTCCAGCTTCTATTTTGGCTGCCTCATGAGGATGCAATTGGATCCTTTCCTCAAAACAATCTTTTATATACAGACACTAAGATGTGCCTAATCTTGTTTTTTATACTACAGCAACACTTCAAACTGATTGTGCTAGGAACATATTACATTAAATATTGAGACTCTGCCTTGCATGAAGTCTCTGTAACATTGTGATGGTGACAGAGAAAAGTCTTGTGAGACTTGTGTCCTCACACCATCGTGGCTCCCAAACCTCTCAGTCATGACTGACCAAGGAGTTGCTGCCAGTTTTCCAGCCAGCTGGAAGACAGTTAACTATCTGCATTTTGTAAAACATCAGCCCTCTTTTAATGTCTTTTCTAATGCAAGGCCTCGGCACACCCAGATAAGCAGGATGGCTGGTGCTCAGAGCAGAGCAGAAGGAAGAAGGGCAGAGCTGAAGTGCTCACTTAACAGCCCATCCAGATGAAAGGGGACATGCACAGCTTCCTGCAGTGCCGAACCCCCGGGGCCAAAGGCCTGCTCTGAACACTAAATGGGGAAAGCAGGAGCTGCAGCTCTCCTTGCCTTTGTACACAGCTGGAAGAAGCAAAGCCACTGCCCACGAGGGTGTTTTTATAACTGGGATAGAGAAAACCAGCAGAATGAGGCTTAACTCACAAAACAGTTCAAGGGGCTGTGCTGCCACCTTCCCTAGGGACCCAACCCCAACGCGGGGGACCCACAGCTCCAGCTCTGGCTCTCCACCCCAGGGACTCTCTGGGATGAAACTTCCTGCTCATTGCTAACGCCAAACAAGGCACTTGACACACTTCTGTGGTTGTGGATTTTGCTGTGAAAACAAAACCAAAAATCCCCTGGAAAGCCAAGAGGTGGAAGAAAAGGGAGAACAAACAATATCCCAGGCCGGTTTGGTTTATAAAGACTGATTTTCCCATGGCCTCTTTTCTTCAGAAAAGTGCTATCACAGGATTTCCTTCAGGGCACTTCAGCTGCTGAGTGGGAGGTATTTAAAGGCCTTGGAGCTGCTGGCTCTCTGCAATCACCCCACCAGTTCCTATTTAAAGCTGTACCAAGGCAAAGGTGCACCCAAAAAGGAGATTGCTGCCACTCACAAAGTGCATCCCTATGGAGGTGGCTGCTGCAGTCTCAATTTCCGTGCCAATGTCTTCAATGAAGGGATACTCGTTTTGGTCGTGGACAATGATCTTGGCTCCTGTGGATGTCACCAGGAAGGGGTTGTAGTCTGCCTCATCGATGTACAGGACAACGTGCAATCCTGAACCAGAGACAAGGCAGCAAGTTACACCAGGAGCCAGAGCCATGTTTTGTGGTCAGGGAGGGCAGCACGGTTTATTTCATGTTATCTGGCCTTAAGGAGAACTGTAAAGCCAAGCACAGCCTCTGCCCAGCCAGGCCAAGACACCTGCAGCCAGTAACATCCCCTGGTGGCACCGAGTACAACAAATAACATCTGCTGAGAACGTGGCTGGAACTCACTTATATAACTGGGCAGCAGTCATTTCAGCTGGAAAACATTAGTGATGCAATGATATTATCTGTATTCTCAGGCAAGAGTTTGCACTAGTTCAAACAGGCATTTCCCCAATCAGCCTGTACATCTACAGCCAACACATCGCTCACGCTCCAGCAGGATCCAGTTTGCTGCACCACTTGTTATCAAACAGCTCCTCTGCAAACTGCCCTGGAACAACCCAGGTGTGCAGGGTGACAGGGAACACTCAGGTGTGCAGAGTGCTAGGAACACTCCAGGTGTGCAGAGTGACAGGGAACACTCAGGTGTGCAAACTGTCCTGGAACAGCCCAGGTGTGCAGAGTGCCCTGGAACACTCAGGTGTGCAGAGTGACAGGGAACACCCCAGGTGTGATAACTGCCCTGGAATACCTCAGGTGTGCAGAGTGCCCTGGAACACCCCAGGTGTGGTAAGTGCCCAGGAACACCCCGGGTGTGCAGAGTGCCCAGGAACACCCCAGGTGTGATAAGTGCCCAGGAACACCCCGGGTGTGCAGAGTGCCCAGGAACACCCCGGGTGTGCAGAGTGCCCTGGAACACTCAGGTGTGCAGTGCCCCACTCACCATACTCGCTGCCACCTGTGGAGGTGCTCAGGATGGTCCCGTTCTCGCCGCTGTTGAAGGTGTAGCAGTTGCCATGGAGAGGGTGATGGAAACGAGTGAAGTGCCTGCAAGAAATCAAAGATCATGGCATTGTTCCCTGTAGTTCTATCTGTGGGAGAAAGCATATTTGGACTTTGGTTTGGACAAGAGACAGACCAGGACTGTATGGGGTTTTATTACTTCTTTTCAAGAGGTTTATTCTGCTGAAAGATGTGGGTCTCTATCTGAGTAACTTGAAAACACATGGCGGTATGATCTAGTTTACTATCTCAGGAGATGGAAACTCAAGGAAGTTTTAATGTAGGAATGGGGGTTAATAGCAGGGGGGAGGCAGATTCACAGAACTAGCAGTGTCTCCTGCTGGAATTCAGCAAATACCAATTATTCCATTCCTACATATTATGAGCTTGGAAACAAGCTGTTAGGATGGCAGGAATTTTCTGTGCACTGACCTTTTGTCACAAGATAGGCCATCAAAGAAACATGTCAGTATAAGGTCATCAGCAGAATAACTCAATTTTTCTTTAGTCTCCAGGGGAATTTGTGCCATGATGTTCATGTAATGCAGCTTGTACCACTCCTGGATGGCGTTGACACCCGAGCTGAATGTGTACAGGGCACACTCACTGCTGTTGTTTGCATCACACTGACAAGCACAAACAGAAAAAACATTTCAGATGGACTGAAACCATGGATTCTACAAGGCAAATGTAAATTAAAGATTGTACAAGGTACATCTGATAATGCTTCTCTTCCACAGAAATAAACATGTATGAAGTTACAGTGGGCATCAAAGACCTTTTATGCAGGGCTAAGTGACATGACCAAATATTTCAGGACCAAAAGAAAGGTCACAGATGACACTGACTGTATTTGGGAAGACTTCAGGAAGGCACTGCTCTTCCAGAGAGCTGGAGGTGAATCTGCAGCAGCTGTGGATGCTTAGGCAGAAGTGCAGACAGGGCACTGCAAAGCCACCTGAGCAGGCAAAAAAGCCTGCCAGAGGGACACTGACCCCAAGGCAGCTGCCAGAGGGACACTGACCCTAAGCCAGCTGCCAGAGGGACACTGACCCCAAGGGAGCTGCCAGAGGGACGCTGACCCTAAGCCAGCTGCCAGAGGGACACTGACCCCAAGGCAGCTGCCAGAGGGACACTGACCCTAAGCCAGCTGCCAGAGGGACACTGACCCCAAGGCAGCTGCCAGAGGGACACTGACCCCAAGGGAGCTGCCAGAGGGACACTGACCCTAAGCCAGCTGCCAGAGGGACGCTGACCCCAAGGCAGCTGCCAGAGATACACTGACCCCAAGGCAGCTGCCAGAGGGACACTGACCCCAAGGCAGCTGCCAGAGATACACTGACCCTAAGCCAGCTGCCAGAGGTACACTGACCCTAAGCCAGCTGCCAGAGGGACACTGACCCCAAGGCAGCTGCCAGAGGGACACTGACCCTAAGCCAGCTGCCAGAGGGACACTGACCCCAAGGCAGCTGCCAGAGGGACACTGACCCCAAGGGAGCTGCCAGAGGGACACTGACCCTAAGCCAGCTGCCAGAGGGACGCTGACCCCAAGGCAGCTGCCAGAGATACACTGACCCTAAGCCAGCTGCCAGAGATACACTGACCCTAAGCCAGCTGCCAGAGGGACACTGACCCTAAGCCAGCTGCCAGAGATACACTGACCCCAAGGCAGCTGCCAGAGATACACTGACCCCAAGGCAGCTGCACGAGATACACTGACCCCAAGGCAGCTGCACGAGATACACTGACCCTAAGCCAGCTGCCAGAGGGACGCTGACCCTAAGCCAGCTGCCAGAGGGACACTGACCCCAAGGCAGCTGCCAGAGGGACGCTGACCCTAAGCCAGCTGCCAGAGGTACATTGACCCTAAGCCAGCTGCCAGAGGGACACTGACCCTAAGCCAGCTGCCAGAGGGACGCTGACCCCAAGGCAGCTGCCAGAGGGACACTGACCCCAAGGCAGCTGCCAGAGGGACGCTGACCCTAAGCCAGCTGCCAGAGGGACGTTGACCCTAAGCCAGCTGCCAGAGGGACACTGACCCCAAGGCAGCTGCCAGAGGGACGCTGACCCCAAGGCAGCCCTTTGCTGCCCCAAGGGAACTCGCTGGCTGGCACTGTGATACTCACCAGCTGAAAGCCAATGATGTCATTGGAATCTCCCGAGTTCACGATGGACGAGTCCTTGTGAAAGACACTTCCCTCTACTCTCCTCTTCTGCCCACTGTGCAGGTCAGTCGCTGTCCTGGAGAAGTCCTCCACCTTCAGCAGAGGGATCTGTTGGAAGAAGTCGCTCCCTGTGCTGTTCCAGTCATCCACTGACCGGCGCACCTTGGACTTGCCCTCAGAAAATCCATAGAAAGTTTCCAAAGCCTTTTTTGTCTCTTTGTCCAACTCAGATAAGTATTCTTTCATGGCACTGTACCTGCATGAGAGACAAGTTGACAGTGACATGCCATCCCACCTCACTGCCCAGCTGCAGTGCCTGCTGCACGGCGGGTGCCATGGCTTGGGACAGAATTCTCCGTGCAGGTCTCACACCAGGCTCTCACATCACTGAGGGCAGACACAGTTGTATTCACGGGGAGATTTGGAGCAAGGACCCCAGGGAGCAGAGCAGACTGAATTACAGAGAAAGTTCTTCCAAGACTCTCAAGCTCCTTATGTTAGAAGCCTGAGGAGGCAGAGTATGTGGAAATAAGACTTCATCTGTGAAGTCATCAAAGAGCTGGATCCCAGTGGGGACCAGGCTGGGAATCTGGCAGCAGAACAGAGAACAATGTAAAGCATGATTTGACAGGAGAAAAAGTGTTGCTGATGAATCATGTCAAAATCTCTCATAAAGAAAGAAAGAAGCAGGAGAGGAGTGACAGATATCCCCTTTCCATTCTTTAGGAGATGATGTTTGTAATCCTGGAACTCTGGTCCTGGGAAGAAGGGAATTTGGAGAGAGCCAAAGAGCTGCCAGGGGCTGTGCAGAGCAGACAGCAGCATGCCCGGAGGCAAGGTCAGCAGGCAGCAGAGAGGGGTGAGAGTGAATGGCACAGGGCACAGAGGGGATGCGGCACACCAGGTGCCCTACAGGGAGAAGCCAGGTTGGGAAAGCGCTGACAGGCAGCACCGGGACGAACTCGGGAAGGAGTCGGTGCTGTGCTGACCCCCCATCCTCCCACCAGCTCCCCGAGCCTCACTTGTAGGGGTTGATGTTGCAGATGGTGACGGCGGGGAAGGGCAGCTTCTGGAACTGGACGGTGACGGACACCGAGGCGCTGTAGTAGTTCATGAGGAGCTCGGCGCACTGCCAGAGGATGAGCCCCACGGCGCTGAGGGTCAGCAGGATCCAGAGCAGGCGGCGCAGGCGGCCGCGGGACACCACGATGCGGCGGCAGCCGTGCGTGTTGGTGTTGAGGCAGTACCAGCGCATCAGCTCGCTCAGCGTGGGCGCCTGCGGGCCGCGCACCGGCAGCGTGCGCTTCAGCCGCGCCGTGATCTTCTTACCGGGGGCCGTGGCGGCCGCTGCGGGAGAACGGGCGCTGAGGGGCGGCCGGGGGATCGCTGCCCGCCCGCCGCACCGCGGCCTGTCCCGCCCGCATCCCGCCTTGCCCGGTGTGTGATCCCCGCAACGCCCGGCCCGGGGCAGGGGGATCGCCTCACCTCGGCCGCTCTCCGGGCCCGGTGGCGCCATGCTCCGCTCGCAGTCCCGGCGGCGCTGTCGATGGGGCGGCCGGCGGCAGTCTCGGTACCTACCCCCGCCGCCGCCCCGCCCCGGCCCGGCCCGGCCCGCCCCGCCCGGCCCGCCCGCCCCGCTCCGCAGCCGCGCAGCGCCGCCCCACGGCGGCGGCCGGGGCTGCGCGGGGTGCCCGGAGTAACGGGCCCGAGCGGGGCGGGCGGGACGGGACGGGACGGGACGGGACGGGACGGGACGGGACGGGCGGGTCCCGGGAGCGGGGCCGGAGCGGCCGGTGTGGGGCGCGGGGCGGGGTCTGGGCGGGGTCTGGGCGGGGTCTGGGCGGGGTCTGGGCGGGGTCTGGGCGGGGTCTGGGCGGGCCCGCCCCGCGCATGCCAGCACCGAAGATGGCGGCGCTGCGGCAGCGTCTGCCCGTCGCCAAGGTGGCGGCGCGGTCACGTGGCGGCGCGCCCCGCCCCGCCCGCTGATGGCGGCGCCGTGAGGCGGCGGAGCCGCGGCCCGACCCGGCCCGGCGGGATGCGGCGGCCGCCGGGCTGAGCTCCGGGCCGAGCGAGCGCCGGGCGGGCCGAGCTGCGAGCCCCGAGCCGAGCGCCGGGCGGGGATGCGCGCTGCGCCGCGCCGCCATGTCGCGGGTGAGCGGCCCCGGGCCGGCCGGCAGCGCCAAGGAGAAGCGCTCCTTCAGCAAGCGGCTTTTCCGCGGGCGGGCGGCGGGCGGCGGCGCGGGCTCGGCCCCGGCGGCCTCCCCGGCCCCGGCGCCGTCCGGGCGGTCGCTCGGCGGGTTCATGAGCCGCGTGCTGAAGACGCTCTCCACGCTCTCGCACTACAGCAGCGAGCCCGAGCCCCGCGGCGCGCTCGCCCCGCGCCTGCCCCCGCCGCAGGCCACGGGCGGCCTGGGCAGCTGCTTCCCGCCGGGCCCGCCGCGCAGCCCCGAGCCCCCGCCGCGCCCCGCCGCCGGCGCCGACCCCGTGCCCGGCGTGGCGGGGCTGCGCAACCACGGCAACACCTGCTTCATGAACGCCATCCTGCAGTGCCTCAGCAACACCGAGCTGTTCGCCGAGTTCCTGGCGCTGGAGCAGTTCCGCGGCGGGCCGCCCCCCGCCGACGGGCCGCCGCCCGCGCCCGGCGAGGTGACGGAGCAGCTGGCGCAGCTGGTGCGGGCGCTCTGGACGCTCGAGTACACCCCGCAGCACAGCCGCGACTTCAAGGTGAGCGCGGCCTCGTCCCGGGAGCGGCCCTGGGGGCGCGGTGCCGCCGTGCGGGGGTGGCTGGGGCTCTGCCGGTGCTGCCGTGCCTCACAACAGGTCCAGACGTGACACAGCGTGGCACCGCCGCACGGGCACCGCAGGCTGCCCCGGCCACCGGCTGTGGTGGCTGTGCTGGCACCGCTCCGAGCACCCACGCGGTGGGAAGAGCCCTCTGGCCCCGCCGGCTGCGTGCCGGTGTTTCTGGAGTGCTGTTCCTGCTGCCAGCATCCTTCCAGAGCGGCCGACCCTGGTCAAGGGACAGCGTTGGACACCCACAGCAGCACCCTGGGCATGGGACGGGCGCTGCCACTCTGCTCTTTGCTCACGGTGTTTGGTGCTGGTTGATGGCTCGGGATGGTTTTTATGGGTGAAAATACCCATTTTACTGTTTCTTTCCTCCACCGTGCTGCCATTAGGGAAGCTGCAACTGACTGTTGTTTGGGGGCTGTGAGTGTGCATGAAGGAGGCTGTGGAGAGCTGTTTTTTGTAGTGTGCTAACCAAGAGCTGGTGAATCTGGGCTGCTTTGGGGAGCGTGTTTCAGGAGTACCTGCCTGTACTCTCTTGCTCAGGCTCGCTCGTGTTTGGCCCGGGATGTTCTCCCAGCACAGCCCCTGTTCTGTGGTTCTGTCTGACTGCCCCTGCCCTGCCCGGGCCTCTCACCTGCCCCAGGAGCTGCTGGAGCAGAGGGCTTGGTCCTGTACTGGGGCTTAAAACAGGCTTAAAACAGGCTTAAAAAGCCTGCCATGGCTTTGGGTGAAACCAGGCACAATTGTGTTAAAAGTGCTCTAGGCCTACTTTGCCTCTTGGAATAGGGAGAAGTATTATTCCTGGCACAGAAAACTGGCTGTGTGAGAGGATCAGGGGGTGGGTGGTAGCTTCCACACTGTGACCTTAGAGACACCTAGGGGAAGTTTTAGGGGAATTTTTCTTGTGGATTGACTTGCAGAGCAGATGTTGAAATGCATAAAAATACAGCGAAAACATCATTGACACAGTCTTGCACTCTGCCTGCAGTTCAGCTGGGGTGCACAGCAAGTGGAGACTGGGGAGTTGGCTCTCCCTTGGTGCCTGCTGGATGCTGGGATGTCCTGGAGGGTCCTCTGATGTGGCAGTGGCCTTTGGCACCCTCAGTCATTTGGATGGAAGCGTGGCCAGAACCTTCTTCCCTTTGCTTCTCCTGTGCCTTTTGAGGCAGCTGCACCCACCCATCCCACAGCTGTGCTGGGGTATTCCCTGGACACCCTCCCTGGCTGTTTGCCTTCTCTTCCCTGCAGACCCTCCCTGTTTGCCCTCTCTTCCCTGCACACCCAGGCTGTTTGCCTTGGGGTGAAGGTGCCTGTGTTCTCTCAGCATGCCTGCCACAAGGCCCACGTGTGGCTCTGGTCTTTTCGGGAGAGGTTTTTATGGGGGAGGCTTGGAAAGCTGATCACTCAGTGAATCTGGTGTTGGCAGTACCAGGGGGACTCACCTCCACCTGTCACTGCTCCTGAGGTGCTGTGGCAGGAGAAGAAATCATGGCTTTCTCCAGAGTAATAGCAGGAAGAAAGGTTGTGAAAGCAGGATTGTCTTCTGACAGTGGAACTGATAAAGGGAGAGCTGCTCCTTTTCTAGGCCAGGCTCTGCTGTGGGAGCAGGGCTGGGATACAGAGACAGCAGGAGGAAGAGCAGCAGGGCCAGGGATTAAATGAAGGCCGTGTTCTGAGGCTGTTGATAGCAGAACTTTGCTGTTTGCAGGCGTGGCTGACAGTAAGCCAGTGCTGCACTGCTTTGGATGAAGCTGGAGCCCATCCATCTCCTACCTGCTGGGTCCCTGGAGGTTTTAAAAAGCCTCTTGCTGAAGGGAATCTGGTCCCAGTTGATCCAGTTCAGCGCTGCATGGTGCCAGCAGCCTGGGTGCTGCTGCAGGACTGTGTCATTGTGTCAAGTGCTGCTCCCCTATGGGTCAGTTACATCTAATATGAAATTAATGTTTCTGGAGACAGTTAAGTCGCCTGAACCTGCTATTAAATTCAGTTTTAATTAAACTTTTTCTCAGCAGCAGATTTGCAGTTCATTTACAGATGTAAACAATGGGACAATGGGCTTAGATTGGAGAAAGGCAAAGATTGGCGTTTTCATTCTGGAAACTGCAGCTTCTCCCCAAAACAAGGAAAACATCCCCTCAGCTTGTTCTGCTTAGAGGGTGGAGCATTCCTGGTCTCTCTAGGTATAATTGTTTTTAAGGGTGGCAAGTATTTTCACTGGGTAATTTTGGGCTTTCCCTCTAGCAGTAATAGCCACTGACAGCAATAATTATTTGATAGGCAAAAGGCTCTTTTTTCAGCATGTTGGTTTTTTTTCTCTTTTTCCTCTTTTGGCACCAAATGGGCAAAGGCACTTCCTAATTCCTAAATACTTCTCTGCAGGTGCTAAGTGTAATTTAGGATAAAAGATAAGACTTATTTTCTTGCTCACTCTTATATCTGTAGGCTTCTCTCTTGGAAGAGAGGAAATTATTTTCAAGGGAGCATGTCTTAAACTCCTCATGGACAGGGGCCTTTGAAAGGATGTTTTTTGGAATGCTTTTTATCCCCAGCTGGTTTTCCTTGGTAGTGTTTTCTCTCTTTTTAGGTCGGTCTTCAGGAAATAACCCATGTCACGGGTCTCAGAATGATGTAGCTGCTGAAACCAAGGAAAATGCAGCTCAGGCAACTGGTTTGTGATAAATGGTTCATTTTGTAGTTGCAGGTTGAGGGGAGAGCCTGGCAGAGAGGGGAGGTTGGGAGTGCTGCAGAGCAGGAAGGTGGGGCTGCAGGAGGCTGAGGGAGGAGAAGGGCTGTGGGGACTGGATGAGAGGTGGAAGCAGAAGGGTTTGGTCCTGGGTTGGAAACAGAAGAGGAGCACCAAGGCAGAGCTGGTGCTCCCTGGGTCTCTCTGCTGTGGGTGCCTTTCCCGTTGCTCCTGTGCTCCCCTGCTGTTTGCTTTAACAGTCCTTCTCTTCCCATTGCTCCGTGGGTTTTGTTTTCCTGCCCAAACAAAGCTGCTGCTTTCATACAATATTGCAGCCTGTGCTTCCTCTTTCCCCTTTGTGATGGTGTGACAGTGGTGACAAACATCTATTGTCTAAGCAGGGCTTTGGGCTTGTTTTTTTGCAGGGAGCTGTCCCCTCCTGCCTGCTGAGTTCCTGGGAGTGTCAGACAGGGAGGACAGAGCCCCCTTTGTGTGGGAATGGTCTGCAGCACTTGGAGGTCACAATGGGGGTCGTCAGCAAGAAGGATTTTGGGTTAAACTAATTGGGCTTGAAAAATTATGTTCTTATGCAAATCCTTTGCCTTCTGTGGAGTGTGGGTCTTATGTGAGTGATGAGGCTCTTTCAGTTTTGAGACTTGCTTTGGGGCTCTGAGGCAGTTGTACACTGAAGCACACAATGTTTAACAAGACCCTTTGCACAGCAGGGCTGGGATTGCATTTCTTGTCCTGCAAGAAAATGGCCTTGGCTGTGACCTGCAGCATGTTAAGCAAATACAGCAACAGTCACCATAATCAGTTGGGTTGGAGTGTCAGAATTGGATCTGAACCCAGAATGAATCCCTGTTGGTAGAGCAGGGATTATTGTGCCAGGTTAGAAGTGCTGCTTCCTTTTTGTTTATTTGTTTTTAGACTTGTATTTGGTGTGAGATTTCCATGTAGCTGTTTGAAACTCATTTCAAGCTGTTTTGGGAATGCCTTTGGTGCAAATATCTCACTTTGGGACAAGCAGTCTGCCAGCTGTGTTGGGCACTTCTTTGGGAGTTAATCACTAACTCCTGAGTTGTGGAGGAACTCCTGGGAGTGTTTTCATGGTCAGATCTTTGCCTCCTGTTGAAGGTGCAGTGAGAGCAGTTCTTGGGGGAGCTGCTGGGGCAGTGTGGGTGTCAGAGCCTTCAGTCATGCTCACAGAGCTGTCAGCCCCAGGCTCTTCTGCTCACCAGAGCCCTTGTGCCTTGCTAATGGGGCCAGTGATGTGTCAGATGTGATCTCCTGGATTGTATTTAATTGTCTTGCTCTCTGCCTAGCACAGGATCAGTTATTTTATTCAGGATAGGGTCAACTGCTTATTCCTAAAATATTTCTGCAGAGAGCAAACTGTCCTCCCTCTGCACAGAGGGATGGAAGAAAGGGGCATGAAAGAATAAATGTGAGACCCTTCACCCTCACTGGGATGAAAAAGATCTGGCAGTCTTGCCACCTTACACCCTTTTTAAAAAAATGTTCATTATCAATAAGATATAAGTCCATTATTGCATGTATGGTTTGTTTTGCTTATTTTTTTTGCCTATTTTCCCTTACAGTTGCTTTACTTGCTTTCTACACACATAGTGTTAAACCCCCTGGGAAGAGTTTCCTGCAGCAGACCTGGTTGCCTTAAGGCAGCTGTCTGCCTTACCTGTGAAATCCAAATGCTTTCTGGGGATTTCTGTTATGCTTCAAACTTTGGTCTGAGTGCAGCACAAAGCTGGGGGGCTGAGGCTGAGCAGCAGAGTCCAGGAGTCAGATGTGCTTTGCTGAGGGATCTCTGCTAGAGGGGGCAGCAGAAGTGTGGTGTGGGTGCCCCTCCCCAGAGCAGAGGGTTGGCTGAGGCAGGAGGAGAGACCCCAGAGTGGAACAGCTCTGCTGCTCCTCTGCCAAGTCACCCTGGGGCTTGGCAGGACCCTCTGTGAGGCTGGAAGGACAAGTGAACATCATTGCCAAGGTGTATTTTCTGTCTTCTGAGCTTCCAGGTTCTTATTTCCATGCTGCTTGTGCAAAATGAAGTATTTGTGGTGCCTCTGGTGTCGTGGTGAAAGTGAGAACTGTGTGGTGCCTGGCAGCCCGTGGAAGCAGTGAGGGGGATGCATTGGGTCTGTGTTGCTCAGTGCTTTGTGCATGGCCACACTTGATTGGAGTGATGCCATTCTTCCTGCCATTTGGGCAAAGCCCTGCTTAATGAACTTGTTTTGCATATGGTTATGTCACTGAAGTGAATATTTGTTGTAAAGTGCAAGGGGAGGCTGCTCAGAGCAGTGATGATGGGATCCCCCACCTCAGTTTGTGTCTGACTTGGGACCTGAAGCCAAGGCTGGGGAGAGGTGCAGGTGTGCAGCTGGAGCTGCTTCATGTCCATCCCCTGTGCCATCCCCTGATAGTCCTTCACTGAGCTGCTTCATGTTTGTGGCTTTCTTCTGCTCCTCAGTCCCTTATTCCTTTGAATCCCACCTGTTGCTCTGCTAGTGTAGCAGGAAAACAAGTTCTTGCTGAACAATATGGGATTTCTGCTCTTCATAAGGGTGAGTTCTCCTGGCAACCACACTGATTCCTGGCAGTGCCTTCTGGCAGCCAGAGCTGCACTCCTGGGAAGCCTGGAGAGGAGTGTGCCAGCTGGGGAATGCACAGCCACAGCTCTCCTCTGAGTCCGTGCACACACTGCAGCCTGGCTCCATCATCTGCACAAACTTCACTCCTTATGTGTTGAAGGAAGGTTAATGAGGATTAACAGGCTTCAGCCTGGAAGGGTGAGAGTAGCTGCTGGCATGAGAGGTGTTAGACAGGGGCTGGTGTGGTGATGCTTCTTGTCTGGGCTTGTTAAACGTGCTGCAGAATCCCTCTGGTGCTGCTGTGCTGCTCCCTGTGGTCCCCTCTGGGCTTTGTTTCCTGAAGTATTCTGAGGGCTGTGCTTGTTCCCCTGTGTGCTGCACAGGGTGGGTCTGTCTGGGGACAGGGGTGCCCATGGAGCTGCCATGTCCCATGGGGTGCTGCCCCTGGGTGCCCACAGAGCAGGAGGAGTGTTTGTGCTGCCTGGCTGCTCTGACAGACCTCCTGTCATCCAGGCTCCCTGTTTGGTGCCTGTGGTCAGGCCAGTCCACAGCAATCTCTCCTGCCCCTGAGAGAAGGGGCTCCTTTCTGAGCCCTGAACCACACTGCTGGCTGGGTGCTGGTCTCCCCAGAAAAGAACATCTCCAGAGAGGGACAGGTGCTGTCTGTGTGTGAGCACAATTCAGGTAAGCAGTTGTCTGCTGTAGAACTTACTCAAAGGCAAAACTGTGGTTGTGGGCTTAAAAAAGAGAAATGATGTGGTTGAGCATAACCCACTGTTCTACAGAAGATAAAGAACAGGCTTTCTTTCCTGTGCATGTGTGTCATTGGGTCAGGTCTCTAATGAGCTGACTTGATCTGTTCATGTGCAAAATCCCACAGTTGTTTCCTAGCAGGGCCACACTGGAAAATAGCAGGCCAGCATTTTTCCTCTAGTTGTCTTTGTGATCTGGAGCAATAATAGCAGCAAAGAAGAGGCCAGTAGTTCAGCTCTGTTTTGATCTATTTATTGCATCTCTTTAGAGCAATAGATGAATTATTATTAAACTTTCAGTGGCCTGGTAAAAATGATAATGTGTCTTTGCTGTAAATCTCCTTTTTGGACAGGCAGGGACTGATATGGTTGCAGGGTGCTTGCATTAGAGGTACATAAGTGGGATTGATAGGAAATTCTGATTTTCCCCCTTATCTCTTTGGATGGAGCCACTTCATTCAGGGTGTCTGTGTGCCCCTGCATGCACATCTGGTGGAAGGGAGGATCCACCCACCTCCTGCCAGGTTCACAGGGGCTGAGCTGAGCAAAGGGCTGGAGGTGCTGTGCATCCTGGAAGATGTTGGGAGGCAGTGTCAGGGTCCATGGCCACTCCTGGTGCCTCAGCTGAAACAGCTGCACTGGGATTGTTCTGGAGTCATTCTTAATTCCCTGTGGTGCTGGATGGAAGCTGGTCAGATATGCCAACTCTGCTTACAGGAGAGCCAGATTAGGGGCAGAGGATTAACTGCTCTTGGGGCTTGGTAAATGTGGTGGTTTTCATGTGTTTTTAAAGCATTTGCTTCCTAACTCTGTATCTGAATCCAGTTACAATTGCTGTTATATTACTGTAGGACCAGCAAAATGTGGTCTTGTCTTAAGTGATCAGCAAAAGAGGAATAAAAGTTTAGGGTTATGGCAAAGGCAAGAAACCTTCGGCTGGGCTGGCAGGGCAGACTTGGAAAGTAAAAGTGGAGAGGTGCTGGGTGGCCAGTGCTCAGTGATGAGGTTCTTGCTCATTTGTCTGCTTTGCCTGTCAGATGTTCCTGGAGCTGTTGAGGAATGGCCAGTGTGGCTGCTGAGAGGCTGCAGTCCCCCATCCATAGCCCAGGGCTGTGGGGAGCCCCCCATGCTGCTCTGCCTGCTGCCCTGAGCCCAGCAGGGACTGGGACAGGAGGTGTGTGGGGCTGTGCTTGGTGCTGACCCATCAGCCTGGGGATGTGCATTCAGGAGTTCCTGGTGTTTGTGTCAGTTGTTAAATTGTTTATTTGACCTCTGTCTCTCTCAGATTTAATCGTGTCCCTCAGCACTGCCTGTTCTGACTGTGTGTCCATTGTTCCCCTCCACACCCTGCATGTCTGGGAGGAGGGCACACAGCATTCCCTGCAGCAGCAGCCCCAGGGGTTTGGGCAGCATTGGACCCAGTTGTAGCAGCACTGGCAGGAGTGTGAGTGGGGCTGGGAGCATGCTGCTGCTGCTGGAGTGTTTGTTTAGCAGAGCCTCTTGTGAGGAAGTTGCATCTGATATTCTGTAGTGCTTCCTGAATCACTTCCAACATCTTGTGATGTGTCTCCACAGGCAGCTCTTTATCCTTAGTCCACTCAGGCTGCAAGTGTTGAGAAAAGCAGAGCAATTATCATGGAGATGCTTCTGAGCTGAGCAGTGACACAGATTCAGAGCAAGGCACGTGACTGCTGTGCATCCCTGGTTCTGTGGTACAGACTGGCTGCTCTCCTGGGACACACATCAGGAAAAGCCAGGGAGGCTGTGCACTGATGTGCTGAGCCTCTGGGGAGGAGCAGTAACAAACAATAGCCTGGATTCCCAAAGCCCTTATGTTTCTGTACATTGGACACCAAGCAGAGGTGCTGGGGTCACAGCAGTGTGGCACAGAGTGTTGGCTGGGGACCACTCCCATGCTTCAAGCTGTGTGCGCATATTTTATGTGGGAGGCTGCTGGTCCCTGCACAGCAAGGCCAGTAAAACTGCTGTCAGAAGGGCTGCACATATGTAATGGAGGCAGATTATTTCTGTTTTCCATTATTTTGCAGCCTTGAGACAGGTGGGCAGATTACAGAGCACAGAGAGTATATCAGTTTATCAGTCCTTTCCTGCCTCTTTCATCACCACCCCCCTCCCTGGTGACCCCATTTTCAGAGGGATAAAGCGAGCAACCCAACCTCATTTCTCAAATCTGTTGCAAAGTCTGATTAGAGGAGTGGAGGAGCTCTGGCACGAGGCACGTGTGCAGCCTCTGCAGCCCTCCCAGCCATCCTTGCCCTGTAGGTGCTGTCTGCCCTCTGCCAGTGCCCCTGTCCCCCCTCAGTGGAGGGGATCCCTCTCTCAGTAAGTCAGAGTGCTGTGTGAGCAGCTTTGCTCTCTGCAGGTGTGCCAAGGATGTATTTGCAGCACTGCCTGGCACAGGTGCTGCTCCAGCACTGCTTGTCTGGCATGCTGTGGTTCCTTGTGTGCAGGGAAAGCTGCACCTGCCTGGCTGGGATGGCCATTGAAGAGAGTTCAGGATGAGCAGGTTATGCATGGTGGTTCTTGCTGTCCAGTGGGAAGAATCCCACGGTGGCCTGTACTGCTCCTGTGCTTGACAGAGTGCTGATGGGAAGTAATTCTACTCTCCCTGCATCATGATGACCAGACTGTAGAAGCCTCTGTGATTTAGATGTCCTCATCCTGGCTGAGTCCTGGAATATAGACCTAGATTAGCACTGGACACCTGCATCAAGGTTTTGGGAAATGTGTGACCTCACCCAGCTGCAGTGGCAGGACAGTGCATGCGCATTAGGAGATGAAATTCTTCTTTGCTTCAGCTTGAACAAGCAGAAGATTTGTGAGGGCAGCTGTGTCAGGGGCTGTGAGGCAGGGCAGGTGATGGGATGCCTCAGGCCAGCATCAGCTGTGGCTGCACTGTCTCCTCCCAGAACATCGTGTCCAAGAACGCGATGCAGTACCGCGGCAACGCCCAGCACGATGCCCAGGAGTTCCTGCTCTGGCTCCTCGACAGGGTGCACGAGGATCTCAACAACGTGGTCAATTCTGGTGGCATGCCTCCACTCAAGGTAAGGGACTCTGCTGGGAGACTGTGGGAGGCTGGCTTTGCACACAGGCTTTCCTTTGAAAGTAGCTCTCGCGTTAGTTCTCCCCACTGATCTTCAGTAGTTCAGATGGAACAAAAGCTCAGCTTAAAATAATGCTTGTGTCTGCCCTGGGGGTGTAACCAGCTGTTCCACTGCTCCCTGGCAAGTGCTCCCTGGGGCACTTGTGTTTGGGTGGCCCTGCAGTAGCCAGGAGGTGTTACTGGGGCGGCCAGACCCTGTCAGGTGTGAGCCCTGTGCCCTGCCGTGGCCGCCTCTCCTTCCTGATGCCCACCCCTTGGAGCAGAGTGTGCTTGGGAGTTAAAAATGCTTGTGGCATTTTCCTGTGCTTTTGGCTAAGGAAGGCAGAATTTGACTGGTGTTCTGGAGCCACCTGCTTGGTGCAGCCACCACACCTGGGTGTGCCTCAAGGGTTTGTTCCTCTCTTTTAGCCACCTCTGGAGGATGATGTGCTGCTTGAGGGCCCAGCCTTTCCCATCAGTAGCACTTTTGTGCAGGAACTCTTTCAAGCCCAGTACAGGTATGGTATTCTGTAGATTTGAATGTATGGGTGACCCCAGTATAATTCTAAACTAACACTAGCTCCCAGTGCAGTTGGGACTGGTGTCACTGTGTTAACAGCTGGTTCTGAAGTCTTGCTGAACTAAGACCTTGCTCTAGAGGAAAGAGAGAATTTCACTGCTTCAGATTTGGTATATTCTGTGTAAATCTGCAGTATGTACCACTACAGCTGTTCCTGTGCATCCTGAAAGTGAGTCAGTGCTTCATGAGCAAAGGCTCAGGGAAGCCTGGTGCTATGGGGACTGAGAGGGAGGAGCCCATGGCAGGATCTAGAGGTGCCTGGGAGTTAGGGATCCCCAGTGTGTGCAGAGTGCTTGTCATCTGGCACTTGGGAGTTCTGAGCTGAAGTTAGTACTGTCCCTTCAGGGCTTTCCCTCGAGTTTACCTACTTTCTCAGGAGAGAGCTTTCTAATTTCAGAGCTATTGGAAGAGAGCAGCTGAATCACCAGTGTTCCTTGATGCCTTGTGCCTGTACTGCAAGAATTCTAATTGCTGGGCTTTCTCCCCAGTATTTGCCAGCTTTTCCTTTGTAAAGGAGAAACCTTAAGCCTGGTCTAAGACACAAAGCCATTGTAAGGTGCAGATTGATTCTGAATGAGAATGGAGTTTTGGAGAAGGAGAATGGAGCTTTTCCTGTGGAAGGGCTGTGTGCACCCCAGTGCTGGCTGTCTCTGCCGCTGTCCTGTCACTTCAGCTTTCTCCAAACACAAACCCTTCCAGGGTTTCCTGTTGGATCTGCTGGTGGTGAATGTGGGGTTTGGTGGTTTATACATTCCCAGTGAAGTGAGCTGTGACTGTGCCCTGTTGTCCTGTTTGTCCCAGGTCCTCCCTGACGTGCCCCCATTGCCAGAAGCAGAGCAACACCTTTGACCCTTTCCTGTGCATCTCGCTGCCGATCCCCCTGCCCCACACTCGGTATGGAGCTGTCCTCAGGGTAACCTTCACTCTTCATGCATGTCCTGCTGCTGGACAATATCAGCAACATTTCTGATAAGCCATTAAAGAAGGTAGATAGGACCATGTGGAGATTTAATGTTTTGTTTTGCTGATAAAATGGAAAATTGAGCCTTTCACTTGTTTCAGAAAGGCCTATCCATCCTATAGAATTAATTTTGGGAGAAAAAGTCTTTGCTTCATATAACCAAGATATCTTTCTTTTCACTTGATTAATAGCATTTTAAAATTAAAAAAGGGAAAAGGATGAAACACACTTTGGTATTTTTTAGAACAGCCTTAATGATCACTCAAATTTATAAAAATTGAAGCTAAAATCTTTCCTGCAGAATGTTTTGCTTTTTTGAGAGATGGCTGATGCAAATAAAGGAAAAAAGCTTCAGGGGAGGAAAAAAGTCCAGGTAAAGTGTTTGAAGTGAAGATAGAGATGCACAGCAAAACTACCTGTGGTATAAACAAACTCCTTCACCTGGTGTTTGCATCCATAAAACGTGTGTAGGTTCCAGAAGCAATGGAACAGTGTGATGACAGGGCAGGTTAAACGTTGCTCTGGAAATCCCTGCTTCACCACTGGGTGGAGGCTGAGTGGCTGTGCAGGGAAGGTGTCCCCTCCCTCCTGTCTCCCCAGCAGTGCTGCTGGAGGCAGGATTGAGGGCTGAGGCACAGCCCATTCCCAGTAGCAGCTCTCTGAGTGCTTCAGGGTGCTTACACTGACTGTCCCAAGCTTCATACAGAATCCCTGTTGGAAAACTGATTGCCTTCTCATAGACAGTTTTGGTTTTAACTCTGTGGGCCTTTTTTGAGGTGTTCTGCCTGTAGGAGCTGGTAGGACCAGGCCATGCAGTGAGAAAGGAGTCTGTAAATCAAACAGCCTTGTCTGGCTGCAGCCGAGGGCACCTGCAGTGCGAGGTGGATGTGGGCAGTCAGGAGGGCCCTGTGCCTGCTGGGCAGCCTGGGTGTGCCCAGGCTGGGCTGAGGCTGCTGCAGGCAGTGCCCAGCAGTGCCCCTGCTCTCCACAGGCCCCTGTACGTGACCGTGGTGTACCAGGGCAAGTGCTCGCACTGCATGCGCATCGGCGTGGCCGTGCCCGTCGCCGGCACGGTGGCCAGGCTCAGGGAGGCCGTCTCCTCGGAAACCAAGATCCCCACCGAGCAGGTAAGGGCCTGGGCTGCTCACCTGGGTGCCCTCCCGCACTGGGAGGGACAGTGCAGGCTTTTGTCCCTTGTTGGGTGTGGAGAAATTGGAATTTGCCTGCCATGGTTGAACAGGGGAGCAAGGAAGGGGTGGAAATCTGGATCGTGCTTTTCCCTGTGCATTGGCTGCTTGAATCCTTGTGGTGGGATAGCCCTCAGTGGTGTGCCTGACCCCATGGAGATCTGTGCATGCTGGCAGTGAGACAGCCACTGGGCACCTACAGCCAGTTCCTCTGGGGGAAGAGCTTCAGGAAAGCTGTTAAATTCCACAAAAACCTCTCCATATGTTGCTTTTACCCCAGCTTCTCATTTATGGCTGTCCTTTTCCCTGTTCCTTGCTCCTGGCTGGTGACAGGATGTCTTGAGGAGTGCCATCCCTTAGCAGGAAAATCGCAGCTGGGAGGTGGGGCACTGAGCTGAAACAGGGTGTTTTGATGGTTGTGGTGTGCCCCTGCTGCCTGCAGATCGTGCTGACAGAGATGTACTACGATGGCTTCCATCGCTCCTTCTGCGACACCGACGACCTGGACACCATCCACGAGAGCGACTGCATCTTTGCCTTTGAGACCCCAGAGACCTTCAGGCCTGAGGGCATCCTCAGTCAGAGAGGTGAGTCAGTAACTGCTTAATGCCCACCTCAGTGACTGTTGAGGGAGGTTTGTGAGAAAAGAATGAGTCCCACAAGCTGTTGATGTTCTGGGGTATTGATTTCAGCTCTGACTTTGTCCAGGCTCATTGCAGAAGATTTAATAGTGTTGTCAGCTGGGAGGTTATCAAGCAGCATTGTACACTTCTTTCTGCCTCTTCTTGGGGCTGATGCTGCAGGCCAGGCTGGCTTAATGTGAAATCTCTTGTCAGGCTTAATTTAAAGACCTGCTAGAGACCAGATGAAGCCACTGAAATTGTGTTATTTAAAATCAGATTGCTAGTGATGAATAAACAGTCTCAGGAATGAACAAACACTTTCTCTTTCCAAGCTCCAACTCCTCGGCCTCTGCATGTCCCCTCAGTGAGAGGGAATCATGGTGTCCTGGGCAGATGGAGTGTAATCAAAGGTGAATTTTATTATTGAAAGTAACAAGTTGAGTTCCTGGCACTTCAGTTTTTTCTTGTGGGCAGTGAGAGCTGAGAGTGCCTGTACAACCTGCTGTGAAAAATCAGATAGGGAGCACTTGCATGTAATGTCCTTCTCTAAAGAAGCAGTCACTGTGAAGGGTAGTTGCTCTTTGAAGCCTTTATACAAGTGATGAAAATGCTCCTGATTCCATACTGACCTGCTCCTCTGTAGCCCGAGGGGGGCATGAGGGCACTAAAGGCAAATGACATAATGAAATGTTTCCTTTCTCCTAATTTTTCAGGAATACATGTGAACAATAACCTGAATAACTTGAAATGTGGCACTGAGCACTCCCGAACAATAGCTTACTCTCAAGGAACGGTGAAGTCTGGAAAACTGGAACAGTCCTGTCCTAAACTAGCAGCAAATAACAAGATTGTCTTGCTGGTGTGTAACAGAGCGTGCACTGGACAGCAGAGCAAAAGGTGACTGGCAGCAGCATGCTTGGAGCTCCTCTTCTGGCTGCTCCCTAAGCTGAGCTGGATTTTACTCTCCTGTAGCACAGGCTGCAGGTGAAGGAGTGCAGCTTGCATCCCTAGCTCACATCAGGTGCTAAAGAACATGTTGATCAAAAAGCATTAATGGATGCAGCAAAGTATTTCTAATTTTGGTGAACTTAAAGTATACTGTAAAGGAGCAGATGCAGCCCAGCTGGGAGAATATACCAGCTTTGTCTGGTTTGAGAGCAGCATGTTTGACCAGACCCTGTTATGGGTGTGAGTTTTAAATTGGGGCGAAAATGAGGGGAGGGAGAGAAGTGAGAAACAACCATGGCAAAGGCATTTGTGTCAGCTGGAGCCTGAGAACTGAAACTTCACAAAGCTTCACATGAAGTTCTCCCAGGTAGTTTGGGGATCATCTTTTAATTGTTCCTCAAATGCTTCTCCTTCCCATAGGTTTGGCTTGCCATTTGTGTTGCACTTGGAAAAAACAATTGCTTGGGATATTCTGCAGAAGGAAATACTGGAGAAGATGCAGTATTTCCTGCGGCCTGCAGCCTGCTTGCAGGTGAGAGATGTTCTCTCTGGTCTCCAGGGAGGAGCTCTGGATGCACAGGCTCCACTGCTGTAGGTCAGCTCTGTCAGCTCATTGGCACAGGCATGTGTGAGACCTTGTGCATTTGTTTTCTCCTGTCAGACATGTTCTAGGGTGAAGTGTTTGTCAGGCAGTGTGAGAGCAGTTTGCACGAGGGCAGGTGGGGTGGGAGGCACTGAGCTGCTCCCTTTGTCTCTGCTGCAGGTTTGCCCGTTCAGCTTGCGAGTGGTCAGTGTTGTGGGCATCACATATTTGCTACCTCAGGAGGAGAGACCCCTCTGCCACCCAACAGTGGAAAGGTGAGCTGTCCCTCAGTGCTGGGTGCTTCCCAGGACTGGAGAGAGGTGTGTTAGCTGGGAACTCAGTGATAACCATGCAGAAATGAGCAGTCCTGCTGTGTGTGGATGTGTGGAATGGACTGCAGAGCAGGGAAATGAGGGAGCATCCTCAGGAAGCTGTGTGAGAATACCTCAGTTGTATGTCGTGCCATCTGGAGTCTGTCCTCCCTGGAAATGGAGAACAGAATGGAAATATTACTCCCACTATTTTAAATTTTTTCTTGTGTCTGTTATTCTTTGAAATGTTGGTAAATGCCTGTTCTGGAACAGGTGTCTGCTGCCTTACAGAACTCCCATACATGGGTGAAGGCATTTACCAGCTCTGCCAAGTGTTTTGCTGTGTGAATTCCTTTTACTCCTTTGCAAACTTGAGTTGTGGGAGTGGAGGAAGGATGGAGGGTTTGTGCAGAGAAATTACATGCATGTAAAGATAATGTGGACTTTGGATTGAAAGATGCCCTGACCTGTGTCTGCTCCTCTCTGCAGGGCATTGAAATCATGCGGACAGGGGGGAACTGCTCATGTGAAACTAGTGGTAGAATGGGACAAAGAAACTAAAGATTAGTAAGTATGAAGTGAAAAACCTTAAACTGTGTTCACCTCACAATTGCTGCTGGCAGCTTGCTTGTGTGAGCTGTGCATCCTTCAGCAAACATGAGACTGCTCAGACTCCAGCTGTGCCAGCCCCTGTCTGCAGGCCAGCCTGGGGAGCAAGGGGATGTGCTGCTAAATGTGGTGTCTGTCTGATGCAGCTTGTTTGTGAATACAGAAGAGGAATATATTCCAGACTCTGAAAGTGTCCGCCAGCAGAGAGAGCTTCATCATCAACCTCAGACCTGCACTTTATCTCAGTGTTTCCAACTGTACACCAAAGAGGAACAGGTACCTACACACTGTCTACTCTGGCTTGTTCCCATGCTGCAGGAACTCCCTCACTCCAGAGCAGCTCCTTTCTGCTAACATTGATTCCTTGTGACAGGAGAACAGATTTGTACCACCAGACTGTTTATCTGTGCTGCTAAGGGAGCTTGTCTGCAGAGGGAAGGTTGTGGGAGGTCTTGCTGCTGGGTTCTTTGCTGCCCAGATATTGATACAAGAACTTAGTCCTTCTTTGGCTATTTCCTTCTGTGAAATATTATAAATATGATAAAGGACAGTGTGGCTTCATGGGAGTGCCCTGGAGCAGTTGTGTTTGAGCAGGGCTGGGGTGGGCTCAGGCAGCACAGTGACCACTGAGCTCAGTTCTGCAGGAAAATGGCTGCTCCCCTGCCCTGCCTCTGCTCCTTGTGTGAGGCTGAGGAGAAGGAGTGATGGTGTGCACAGGCAGGCTGGAGAGGGCTCTGGCCTGGTCCCTGGCACATGGAAGCCATCTGAATTCCTGTAGGACTCTCCAATCTGCTGTGCAAAGGGCTTGTCTGGAGGAAGTCTTTGGACACAGGACTGAGCTGTAGTAATTTAGGAGCCTCTCCTGTTGGTTCTTTCAGAGGTGGAGGAAGAGTTGTTTGGCAGCTTAAATCTCAGTGGCTGCTGAGTTCTCAGAGCACTGGGCTGTGGAGGGAGGCTTGAGGGACAGGGAGAGTTTTCATTGTGTAACTGTGCTGCTGGGACTGCAGAGGAAGAGGGTTCCCAGAGGGCAGTGAGGTATCAGAGGCGACATCCAAAGTACACCTTTCTTCTTTCTGTTCTGATTTTTTTCTGCTTTTTTTCCCTGCTTTTTTTTCCTACTGCTGTGTTTGTTTTTTTTTTGTTTTGTTTTGGTTTTTTTTGAGAATACTTTCCAGGCTGCCAAGCCTGCCTGCTTTTTGCCTTGGTTTTTCCTTTTCCTTCTCCACTTCCAAGGCACTGGCCTTTATGAGGTGCAAAAAGTGCTCTGCACAGCAGCTCTGGCTGGGTTCTGCCTTGCAGGAAGTGCCTTCTGAATGAGGCACACGCCTCTGTCACTTTGAGAAGCATCATTGGGAGCCCTGCATTTCCAGAGAGCTTGATAAATGCTGGAGGGAGATGAGGCACAGGAGTCGGTGTCTGCCCTGGGCTTGGGGCAGCAGAGGAGCAGTGGTGTGGTGCAGGCTGCCTTGGAATTTGGAAACCAGTACCCACCCCTGTGTATTCCTTGCAGCTTGCCCCAGATGATGCGTGGCGATGCCCACACTGCAAGCAGCTGCAGCAGGGGAGCATCACACTGAGCCTCTGGACCTTGCCTGATGTTCTCATCATACATCTCAAAAGGTTTAGGCAGGTAAGCATGCCTGTAGTGTTGCTGGGGCACTGCTGTGTGATGAGTAACTCCTCTCTTTAGAAGCAGCCACTCTGCCCTGGCTGTTCCTCTCCTGGGCTGTTCCCAGCCCTTGGTCTCTGCAGCTCATGCTCTGCTCTGTGCACAGGAAGGAGACCGAAGGATGAAACTTCAGAACATGGTTAAATTTCCCTTGAGTGGCTTGGACATGACCCCCCACGTTGTGAAGCGCAGCCAGAGCAGCTGGAGCCTGCCCTCCCACTGGTCACCTTGGAGGAAGCCATATGGCCTTGGCAGAGATCCTGAGGACTACATCTATGACCTGTATGCTGTCTGCAACCACCATGGCACCATGCAAGGGGGACACTATACAGGCAAGTGTGCTGCTGTGCTATCTGTGGTGGAGCCTTTCACAAGGAAACTGGTTCTGTTTCTGTATGGAGTCAGGAAGGGAGTCACTGGGAGCATGTCACAATTTACAGAAACTGAAGTGAATGGAGCCACACCCGATGTTCTGTTCTGAGGGGTAATGTTGGACAAAGAAAGTCCTGAAGTGTAAGCTGTTTATTTTGTTCTGGCAGCCTCAGGCTTCCATCTTGCCAGTCAGGCTGGAAGATGATGCAAGAATAAATCTGTTCCTCACATTGTCCTCCGAGCCCATCGTAGCAGATGAGTTATGTTGAATATCATACAGCAAACTTGTGAGCAGTAGGAGTGAGGAAGTCTAACAGTAATGTATTATTTCTTAGCATATTGCAAGAATTCTGTTGATGGCCAGTGGTACTGCTTTGATGACAGTGAAGTTCAGCAGCTTTCTGAAAGTGAAGTGTGCAAGCAGACAGCTTACATCCTGTTCTACCAGCGGCGCACAGCCATCCCCTCCTGGTCTGCCAACAGCTCTGTGGCAGGTAAGCCCTGCTGCCACTTCCAGGGGTGGCTCTGAGTTGTCTTTCATGGATAGTTTGTCCTTCTGGAGCATTTTCTACCCTGCTCTGCTTAAACCTGACTCTTGTGTCCCAGAGCTCAGCGAGACTTGGCTGTGTTAGAGGCCATGGGAACTTTCCACCTCCTCTGCTGAGGCAGTTTTGGCAGGGAGGCTGTGGAGATGGGGAAGCCCCTGTGCTCCCACAGGTGACTGCTCAGAGCTGCCCTTGTGCAGGACCAAATTGTGGCTGCTCCTTCCCTGTGGCAGCACTCTCAGTCCCAAGGGGGCACTAGTACTGCACGTGTTGGTGGAATCCAGGCTGAGCTGTGGGCAGCTGCAGGCTTGGTGACCTGCCCCTGGAAAAAAAAGAGATTTTTGTGGTGTTGGGGTGGCAGCTGAAATGCCACCACTGCCTGCATGCTGGTATTGACAGCACACTGGGACAAGTGCGATTCTGTCTTACTCTTATGGAGCATTTATGGTCAGAACAAAGCCCCACTCCCTTGGCAGTGCCTGGTTCTGGGGCCGTGCAGTGTCTGTCAGAAACAGCGCAGAGCTGTGCAGTGCAGAGCAGTGCAGGGCACAGCAGTGCACTGCTGTGCTGCACAGGGCAGTGCAGGGCAGAGCTGCACAGGGCAGTGCAGGGCAGTACAGAGCAGTGCAGGGCACAGCAGGGCAGAGCTGTGCAGGGCAGTACAGAGCAGTGCAGAGCAGTGCTGTGCAGGGCAGGGGGCAGCACAGAGCAGTGCAGGACAGTGCAGTGCAGAGCAGCACAGGGCTGCGCAGGGCAGTGTAGGACAGCGCAGGGCAGGGCAGTGCAGAGCAGCGCAGGGCAGTGCAGAGCAGCACAGGGCTGTGCAGGGCAGTGTAGGGCAGTGCAGTGCAGAGCAGCGCAGGGCTGTGCAGGGCAGTGTAGGACAGTGCAGGGCAGTGCAGAGCAGCACAGGGCTGTGCAGGGCAGTGTAGGACAGGGCAGGGCTGTGCAGGGCAGTGTAGGACAGTGCAGGGCAGGGCAGTGCAGAGCAGCACAGGGCTGCGCAGGGCAGTGTAGGGCAGTGCAGAGCAGCGCAGGGCAGTGTAGGACAGTGCAGGGCAGGGCAGTGCAGAGCAGCACAGGGCAGTGTAGGACAGCGCAGGGAAGGGCAGTGCAGAGCAGCGCAGGGCTGTGCAGGGCAGTGCAGAGCAGCACAGGGCAGTGCAGAGCAGCGCAGGGCTGTGCAGGGCAGTGCAGAGCAGCACAGGGCAGTGCAGAGCAGCGCAGGGCAGTGTAGGACAGTGCAGAGCAGCACAGGGCTGCGCAGGGCAGTGCCAGCCCCCTGGCCTGTGTGCTGTGTGTGCAGTGCTGACGTGCCCTTGTCCCTGCAGGCTCCACGAGCTCGTCGCTGTGCGAGCACTGGCTCAGCCGCCTCCCGGGCAGCAAGCAGCCCAGCGTGGCCTCGGCCGCCTCCTCGCGCCGCACCTCGCTCGCCTCGCTCTCCGAGTCCGTGGAGCTCGCTGGGGAGCGCAGTGAAGATGATGGTGTGTACACTCTGGGGGGCTGCCTGTCCTTCTGTTGCAGGATCCTTGTTAAACAGCCTCAAAATCTGTGCTTCCCCCAGCAGCTGAGAGAGGCAGGAGCTGGCTCGGTAGGAGCACGGGTGGGCTTTTGTCTCATGTGGAAGGTTGGAGGAGAGCAGGGCTGGAACCTTAAGCAGCCTTTCAAAGAAAGCAAATGCCATCAACAAAACCTCTCTGTCAGGAACTGCTTGTGTTTGTGTTCTCTCTGGGTCTCACTGCACCACCTTTGCAGCCTGGCTGACACAGAGCTGACAGATTTAGCATAGGCACTAATTGCCTGCTGCTGGATGGTCCCAGGGAGGGAGGGAGGTGCAAATTCACTCATGTGCACAAGTTATTGTTCAGTTCCTGGCTCTGCCTGGTTCCTCCACACTTTGCCTTGTAACTTTTGACAATGTGGAGCATTATGGGTCAGTCAGCATTTGGAATCTGGCGTGGAGATGTCCATGCAGCAGTTCTGTGACAGGTGTCAGGTCTGGCTATAAAAGTCACACTTCTAAAATACTTATATTTTGTGTTTCTAAATATAATTCCATCACTTGATCTGGAGGTAGGAATCCTACTTTGCCTTTCACAGAATGCTCTGGGAAGTATTCTGTAATACAGAATCATAATCCTAACTGGTGATCTTGCCAGTTTCAAGGACTTTTGAGGTGCAAACCTTGTGTTTGATCTGCTGCTCAGGGATGAGAGAAGGATCTGGGTTATCAGTTAGAGGCTTCAGAGAGTTACTCCTGGGTGACCCCTAGCAAATAACAGTTGTTGGACACCTCATTCAGCTTTTGTGCAAGAAGCTGTGCCTGCAGCCTGCATGGACAGACACACAGTGCTGTGTGTATGGGCTGCTTGGCTCTCCTGGGGAACTGTGGATGTGTGGGGTAAACCTTGGCTTTCCCCTGACACTGTCACTGGTTTTCTCTGCAGGAGGATTTTCAACTCGACCATTTGTAAGGAGTGTGCAGCGTCAGAGCTTGTCATCCAGATCCTCTGTCACCAGTCCACTGGCAGTGAGTGAAAATGGTGTCAGGCCCTCGTGGTCACTCTCTGCAAAGCTGCAGTTCCGCTCCAACTCCCCATCGCGCTTCTCTGGAGATTCCCCAGTACATACCTCTGCTTCCACTCTGGAGAAGATTGGGGAAGCTGCTGATGACAAAGTCTCCACCTCGTGCTTTGGCAGCCTGAGGAATCTCTCCAGCAGCTACTTGGAGCCGTGTGACAGTCGGCGGGAGCACAGGACAGCCCGCAGAGCCCCTCTGGCCGTCATGGAGGGGGCGTTCAGGGAAGAGTCCGTGGTAAGGACATCTAGCTCAGACCTTTCTGATGGCTATGGGAAAAGCTCTGTGCAGCCAGACAGGAACCACCCTGCTCTGGACCCTTTTGATAACAACAATCAGATCGCCTTTGTTGACCAGAGTGATTCTGTGGACAGCTCCCCAGTGAAGGAGGTGAAAGCCCCAGCTGGGACAGGGCTGGCTGCAGAGAAGGCACGTGACACCCCCAAGAAGGGTCACAGCTCCAAAGGAGCTTCTGAGCCAGACAAAAGTTTGAGGAAGGGAAGGACAGTCTTAGCTCCCCAAGAGACCAAAGTGTCTCACTCTTCTCCTCCACTGAAGAGTTCTCAGAAAGCTTCCCGCTCTAGGAGTAAGGCGGACTCTTCCAGGGTCAGCGGGCGACACGGGTCTCCTGCTCCCTCTCAGGCTAGGAAGGACCACAGCACGAAGCCCCTGGAGGCATCTGTCCCATCAGCTCAGCAGAAGCAGAAGTCAGGTTCTCCATCCTCCACAGCTGCCAAGAAAGGCCCATCAGGCTCATTGACTAAGGGCTCCTCCTCTGGGAAGAGCCGGCCTTCGGAGCGCAGCCTGAGCAGGGAGGGCTCCAAGGTCAGCCTGGGCTCGGACAAAGCCAGCGTGACCAGCAGCTCCAGGACGAGCTCGCCTCGCATCAGCCACTCGCGGAGCGACAGCAGGGCCGCGGACAGCAGGCACGTGCGCAGCTCCTCCATGGCCAGCCTGCGCTCCCCCGGCGCCGCCGCGCGCGCCGGCCTCAAGCGCGACAGCAAGTCCGAGGAGAAGGGCCTGTCCTTCTTCAAATCTGCCTTGAGGCAGAAGGAGACGCGGCGCTCGGCAGACCTGGGCAAGACAACGATGCTGTCCAAAAAGGCAGGCGGTGTCGGTTCCAAGTCAGGCAGTAAAAACCTGCTGGAGGACAAACCAGAGAAAGGTGGTGTCCCACCAGCCTCTCAAACCAATGCCAACATCACTACGAAAGAAAAACTTCTCTCAAAAGATGCCACATCTAACAAACATTCTCTGCTATCCAGTCGCAAGTCCAAGTCTTCCCAGCTCGATCCCGGAGTCCAGTCTCCTCCTTGCAGTGGCAAGCAGTCTGCTGACAGGCCACTGAAAAAGTTACCTTCCAGCATGCAGGTGTCTGTACGGCCTTCTCTGGAACCTCAGTGAAATGCTGCAATCCAGGTGTCTTTTCTTCTGCTGAGAAGCTAATTTATTCTGAGCTCTTGTTTTTTGTTCATGTGCCTAATGTATGTTTTGAGGAGAAGTTAACTGCGAGTTGTTAAAGCGCCTTTGATTCTGCCATCAAACCAAATAGCCACAGGCAGCCAGCACTGGTGCAAGTAGCCTAGCTGGAGTCATTGTTGAACATGAATGCAGCTGTCCCATGGCACTTGTACAGGAGTCTCTGTGGAAAGTGCCACAGCTTTCTTCAGATCTGAGAGTGGGAACCCGAGCCCGCCTGTACTGACACTGGTGTGCTGTGTAGAGCTGTGAACTGATATTCCTTTGGGCTTGTTCTGTGGGCTGTGTCCACACTGGTGTATGGCCTTGTTCTGAGCTGTGGAGTGTGCGAAGGAAACGGGAGAGCCTGTTGCTTCTTTCTGCTCTCAACTCTCTGTCCCTGCTCCCCTCCATTTCCAAGCTTTCTAAAGGGCAATATTTCAACACTAATGTTGTTTCTCAGGTATATACCCAGCAGTATAGGAGGGACTAGCATTAGTGACAGACAGAAAGGTACCTGTGTGTCTGTGTAACAGATTTCATTTTTGCATTCCAAGAGCAGGAAGTTTGAAATGGAACCTGCAGTTTTTGTTGCTGTGTCTATGAAGAGTTTTGCTTTATCCATATCAAAAGCAACCTCTGCCCTGTCCTGTTTAACTACTTCTGAAATGCTCTGCTGAACAACAGAAGAAATCCCTGGGCAGCAGCTGCTGGCCAGCTCATCCTGTGGGAGCAGTGCTATGGGAGAGTCATGTCCACACACCTGGATGGCCATGATGCTGCCAGGATGTTCAGACTCCTGGGAAGCATTTCCTAATGTGCTCAGACCCTTATCATAGTGGTGTAATTAAGCCTCCATTATCTCTAGGGGTGAAGTTCAGATCAAGTGTCATGCTGCCCTCTCTGAGCATGCTTTGACAGGCCCCTCTGTGTGGGCTGGAGGGGCTGTACCCAAACCTCCAGGGCAGTTTCCTGTTCCTGGCATGCTCATCCCCTCCCCATGGGTCTGGCTGCCACATGTCCCTCAGTGGAAGGTTCCCCTTCTTGTTTGGATGACAGCCTCCATCAGGGTCAAAACACTACATCTGCTGATGTCTTTGTTTACATGCCCTTCTTACAGGGGAGACTCCTCAAGTTCTGTAAGGTTCCTCTTAAGGTGGATTTCTGAAGTCCTTTTACATATATGTGGTGTAATCATTTTTTTTTTTTTAATTCCATGAGATGTGCTGTACATCCTTTATGTGCACAGCCTGTGGTGTAGACTGTGACAAGCTGGGCAGTGTGCTGGCCATGCTCTCTGCTGAGCAAGGTCTGTGCCTGTCCAGTCCCATGGCAGAGCTTCTCTGGGCATAACCTGGGGCCAGGGACTGTGTGCTGTCCCATCAGACTGAGCCCATAACAGACTGGCCTGCAGGCAGCCTGCCCCTGGTCTGCTTGGGCTCCTTGCTGCTCTGAGATCAAATTTCTGCTCATACACACCTGCAGCAAGCATGGGAGGGAAGGGCTGGGGATGGCTGGGTCCTCAGGGTGTGTGGGGCTGAGCTGGGGGTGCCCCTGAGCTGCAGTCAGTGTGTGGGGCTGAGCTGGGGGTGCCCCTGAGCTGCAGTCAGTGTGTGGGGCTGAGCTGGGAGTGCCCCTGAGCTGCAGTCAGTGTGTGGGGCTGAGCTGGGGGTGTCCCTGAGCTGCAGTCAGTGTGTGGGGCTGAGCTGGGAGTGTCCCTGAGCTGCAGTCAGTGTGTGGGGCTGAGCTGGGAGTGTCCCTGAGCTGCAGTCAGTGTGTGGGGCTGAGCTGGGAGTGTCCCTGAGCTGCAGTCAGTGTGTGGGGCTGAGCTGGGAGTGCCCCTGAGCTGCAGTCAGTGTGTGGGGCTGAGCTGGGGGTGCCCCTGAGCTGCAGTCAGTGTGTGGGGCTGAGCTGGGGGTGTCCCTGAGCTGCAGTCAGTGTGTGGGGCTGAGCTGGGGGTGTCCCTGAGCTGCAGTCAGTGTGTGGGGCTGAGCTGGGGGTGTCCCTGAGCTGCAGTCAGTGTGTGGGGCTGAGCTGGGAGTGCCCCTGAGCTGCAGTCAGTGTGTGGGGCTGAGCCCAGCCCATGTACCCCTTGCAGTTCCTGGTGATGCCCCCCCATGCTGGTCCCCTTCTGTGCCCCAGCAGTGCTCACAGCCTGCACATGTCATGCCCTGACTGCTCCAGCCCAACCATCAGTGTCCCCTCAGTGCATTCCTTCACCCAGGCATTGTTTCAGTCTCAGTTATTGCAGCAACAAGAAGCAAAGATTGCATTGCTTGCTTCTGAAATGTATGACTTGGATTATTCCTGGATTATTTTCTGTTATATCCAGCAGAGCAGATAAGACTTGCTTCATATTGCAGTACTTAAATTACTCCCTGAAATGTTGATGTTGAAGTATTTGTTTAAGGTTTTATCTGTATTAAGGTCTTACACTGTCTTGGCTCTTCTCTTGTAACAACTCTTCTAGCAAGAATGTAATTCCAGTGGCTTATGCTGACTTGGTTTGGGATATTTAATAGACAGAACTACTTTCTGTGCATTTTGCCATGGACATTTGTGAAAGGTTATTTTTATCAAATTACATTTTTTTCTCATGTCATCTCTCACTGAAGGAGTTTAAACTGGAAGCTGGTGTGTGGGTTTTGAGGTGGTTTTGCTTCTGTGCTGCATGTCTGACTGAAGGGAATTTGAAGCCATGTCCAAACCCTTGTTTTAGCTGAACACCACTTCAATGTTTGTATCTGGAGCAAGACAATGGTGCTTGGAGCTCTGATTTGGGTAGAAGGGAGATGGAGGTCCTGGTATTCCAGCAGCTGATAAAAGTAGTTGAACCTCTGCAATCCCGTGAGATGCCAATCTCACTTTCTTTCTGCACATTCTCCATAATTCCTGATGCTAATTGCTGCCAGCTCCAGCACTATCTGCTCTCTTCATGCTGCCAAACAGGATTTGTCTGTCTCTCTTGAATGGCAGCTCTGGTGCACGGGCTGCTTGCTCTGCAGAGCAGTGTGAGCAGCAGGAGGGGCTGCACTGGCACTACCCTCACCTCTCAGCAGCTGGGATCCTCTCCTCTGCTGGTTTCCTGCTCAGCAGGGCTTGGCTTGGGGTGTCCCAGGCAAAGTGACTTGGCAGGGTGCAGCAGGTGTGCTGAGGGGCACAGGCCACGCTCAGGTGTGTGTGCAGTGTGTGGGCAGTGCATCCCTGCTCTGTATCAGGGCCACTCAAGGCACTCCACACTCTGCCTGCTGCTGGCACACTCTGCAGTAACCAGCTTCCTTGCACAGGAGAGGCTGAAGGGTGTGGGGCTGGGAAACACTGTTCACTGGGAGTGTTAGTCCAAGCCTTGTTGCTGTTACAGTCATGACTACATCAGTGAAGCAGGAGAAATGTTTCTGAAATGGAATGTAGGTTACTACAGGCCCTACTTAAAGGGATTTGGGGAAAAACCATCAGTCTTCTCTTGCTTTGAAGCAGACTTATCTCTTGTCCCTTTCATGTGTAGGAGCTCCTGTCCATGGTATTGTGTTGTCCAGCTGCCAGGATGTGGCTTGGGCCCAGGGAGCACTGGAGAGAGGGATCTGCCAGGTCCTAGATGCCAGCACCACCGTGGCTTTGCACATGGATCCTTCAGGCTGCAGTGGCTCGAGGCTGTTGTGGAGCAGCCTCATGTTCATGGTCACATCTTAGCGTTCCTGGTGGCCATCAGAGGCACTCCTGGCAGTGGGGGAGGTGGGCTCTGCCTTCTCCCCGAGGCTGCTGCTGCCCAGGGACCCCCAGCTGCCCTGGTGGTGGCATGTAGGGCCAAGAGTGTCACAAACATCTGAGTGCCATGGGAGCAGCTGCTGCCAGGTGTGTCCTGTCTGGGGATGGCAGGGTCTGGGACCTGCTGCCCAGGTGCTGGAAGCACAGGTATGCATCATGGTGATGGGAGTTGCCTGGGAAGGGGAGGCCCAGCAGTGCCCTGGTCCCAGGGAGGTGAGCTCCAGGGCAAGCAGGTGTTCAGGCAGTGTTTGCAATGCCTTTGGGTTGGAGTGTGCTGCAGTGTGTGACTTGCATTTCAGCCCAGCCCCTGGTCTGCCTCCTGCTCCTGCTCCTGGAATTGCCCTCAGGGCGCAGGAGAGCAGCGCCTTCATTCCAGTGCTCAGTTCCTACAGGAGTCACCTAGAGACTTTTTTTACCCTTTTTGGGCTGTGTCTTTTGGATAGTGTTTAGTAGTATTCAAGTTATAAGCACATTTTCAATGACGTGTATTGAAGAGGCACCTTTTATTTGTATTAATCACATTTGATAGACAATTTGGTGCCTGCAGTTCTCTGTAACCTGTGTCTCACTTAGGGTGTGTAAATTGTTAACCCTTTCAGACTTACTGAATATGGATTAATAAAAACAAGATGCTTAGGATAGAAAGCTAGCAGCTTATTTGCACTTCTCCCACTGCAAGTGCCCCGTTGGCCGTGGCTGCAGGGGCTTTGCTTTCTGAACGTGAGCATGAGCGCCCCTGTCCTGGGTTGGAGGCAGCTTGCATGGCCCTGCTGTCCCCAGTGCATGTCCCTACTAACTATGCAAGCCTCCCCCACCGTGGGCTCCAGAGCACTGCCTGGAGCCCGTGCTGCTGCCTTGAGCTGCTGCTGGCACACAGGAGCATGTCCCTGCTGCTGCTTCCTTTGCACATCTCTGACCTTTCCTTTGCAGGATCTGCGTTACTGACAAGGCTGGAGCTAACACAAGGTTAGAGGGGTGGGAGCAGGGGAACTGAGCAAGCTGATTTCTTTTGTGTTGTTTTTCCTTTTGGTAGCAGGGCAGCCTGCTCAGGGTTCTGTGTGCAGCCTGCACACAGCGTGAGGGGCTGTGCAGGCACACAGAGCTGCTGAGTGTCCTTGGAGGGGAGCAGCTCCCAGCTGCCTCCTGCTGCCCTTGGGCTCTGCCTTTGGGGCCCTGTGCTGCTGCTGCAGAGCCCTGTATCCGTGTGTGCTGCTGCTGGGGCTGGGCTGTGTCCCTGGGTGCTGCAGCAGGGCCCTGTGCTGCTGCTGGGGCTGGGCTGTGTCCCTGGGTGCTGCAGCAGGGCCCTGTGCTGCTGCTGGGGCTGTGCTGCAGGGCCCTGTGCTGCTGCTGCAGAGCCCTGTGTCCGTGTGTGCTGCTGCTGGGGCTGATCTGTGTCTCTGGGTGCTGCAGCAGGGCCCTGTGCTGCTGCTGGGGCTGATCTGTGTCTCTGGGTGCTGCAGCAGGGCCCTGGGCTGTGTTCAGCACAGCAGCTCCCTGTGTGCTGCATGGCTTGGCCTTCCTGCAGCTCCTGGGCTCCTCCTGGTTCTTGGCCCTGCAGCTTTGGTGCCCTTCCCTTGGTCAGCTGGCATGGAGAGGGTTTGGAAACAACATTCCAGATAATTTTACTGTTGGGTGTTGTTTTTGGTTTGGTTTTTTTTTTTTTTTTAAGTTTTAGTTTGGTTTTGGTTTGGTTTTTTTTTTTTTAATCTTTGTCATTTGCCTACTAATCCAAAAGAATTTGGCAGTATCTAATGATACCTGTGGAGGGAACTGAAATTTAGTTTTAATCTGTGGTGAGATGAAAGTCCTACATGGTTTTCTCAACAAACAGCAGTTACTATTAAGAGCTTTATTTTGTAACAGAAAAGCACCTGAAGACTTGTACAATGTCTGTGGTAGATCTAAAGGCTTAGGGACTCTATTTTTTTTAAAGGTGATAGCACTCAATTTCTCTGCAGATAGTGTTTTTTAAAAGACACAGATTAAAACTAAGTGTAACCACCAGTCGGGCTGACGGCCCTGCAGCCACACCCTGGCCTCAGGCTGGTGTGGCTCTGTGAGTGCAATAACCCCTGGGGAGGTGCTAATTGCTTGGGTAGGGGAGCACAAGGGACTCCAGGCCACCAGCGGCTCCGTTATTGTCCTGTGGCCTTCCGAGTATGAATTTGTACAGATCTGCTCACCACCTGTGCCTCACCATTGGTTAAAATTGAATTTTAAGTCCTGTTGCAAATGCAATTTCTCCTCTGGACGCAATGTCGGATTTTACACTGGAATATCTACAGTTCTCAAACTGCATGTCACATCACTGTACCTGGTACAGGGACGTGGGGCTTTCCCACACCTTTGATATTCTCCTCTGTATTTTAATGTTTTTGACCTGTACAGTAATTGGAAAGCAGGCTGTCTACTTGGGGTTGAACATTGTACCATAAATTTTAAATTATTTGAGGACAACTGCATGAGACTGTGTCAATGCCTTTTATTATTTATTTGTATGTTTTATTATTCAAGGTGTATGCACTTTTAATATGCAGAATTTATATTTTTATGTTGAAAATCATTTTCTTTTAGAAAGAAGAGTTTGAATATGAGGAATTGGAATTAAGTGCAAAAAGGGGAATATGTAATAAAATACAATAAATTTATTACTAGGCATCCTGCCTGAGTGAGCATTTTTCCAGGCTGCAGGCTCCAGCCTTGCTGTGTTCCTGGCCAGGATGGGCTTGGGAGCCTCCCTGTGCCCCAGGGCTGCTCTGGGGACACCAGAGCCCGGGGCTGGCTGGGCACAGGGCTGTGTGCTGGGGGACACGGGCTCCTCCTGCCAGGGCTGTTCCTGATGCTTCTCTCTCCACAGAGCATCAGTCCAGCTCCTGCAGAGGAGGGGGTGGGACTGCAGGAGCCCTGTGCTGGTGAGCTGGGGCTGTGAGCCCCAGGCAGGGGGGTCTGTGTCCCCTCTGAGTCTGGGGGCTCACCCTGCCAGGCAGGGCTGGGAGTGTCCCTGTGCCCCATCCCTGCATGGCTCCCGCGGGGGCTCAGCCCCCTCTGTGCCCTCTGCACCCACAGCTGGGAGCCAGGCTCCAGCCAGGAGGGACACATGGGGCCAGGAGCCCCCCAGCCAGACCCCCCCAGCCCAGGAGCCCCCCAGCCCACCCCTGCCTGCAGCCTGGCCAGAGGTACTGGGGGCAGGGGGGCCTGAGGGGCTCCTGCCACCTCCAGCTCTGAACTCACTGAAGACTTTTCCTTCAGCAGGGTGTGCAGCAGTGGCTCCAGACACTGAGAAGTGGCTGCCAGATGGGAGAGGGGATGGGCTGCTGCTGCTGCCAGCCCTCAGCCCAGGAGGATGAGGATGCAGCCAGGCAGGAGGAGGATGGGCTGCTGCTCCTGGGTGTGAGCACAAAACCTCTGTCCTTGCATTGTTTCTGTGTGAGCAGCCTGGGCTGGGAGAGCTCCAGCTGCCCCAGCTGCAGGCACCAGCCCCTGCTGGGCTGCCAGGCTCAGGGCAAGCTGAGAAAGGCTCTGGCAGTCCTGGGTATCCTCTGGCACGAGGATGGAGGGTGATGTGCCCACCCTGTGCCTGGGGCCCTTTCCACTGCGGACTTGGATCCTCCTGCTCCTGTGAGCCCTCAGATCAGTGCACCAGGGCTGGGTTGGGCTTCACTAACTCACCCTTGAACAGCTTTTCATTCTCAAGGGTTCTTTTTCTCTCTCCTCTGTGCATATTTTTGCAGGAGAGCAGCAGGTGAGCAGCATTATCAGTGTGTCCCCATGCCCCTTCAGAGCTCACCAAAGTGGATCCCCCGTGTTCCCCAAATCTCCAGCTGGCTTGTCCTGATCTCCCCTTGCCTGGTGGTTACAGAAATGGTGATGTTGGTGTGTTTATCAGCAGCTCTGCTGCATCAGCCCTTGCCCACATGGCCCTGCAGCCCTGCCATGGAGCCTGGTCTGTGTTGGTTCCATCCTGCTGGGATGCTGAGCTGGGGCTGAGGAGCTGCTGGCTGCCCTGCCCAGTCACACCAGTCCCACCCAGCACGTACCAGAGGCACTGCTTCACATCTTGGGTAGAAACGGGAATGGCAGATGTTGTATTAAATCATGGGTCATCATTTATTTATAGGTGATTACATTAAAGAGAGATTAATATAGCCAAAGGCTTTGCAGAATTAGAGTTAATGTACTTGTGTTTATTATATTTGCCAATGTTTCTCCAATCCAGCTGGGTTTTCTGGCCACAGGATTTAAAACAGAGCCCACTGCCCTCCTCCAGCCTACCTGGGAGGGGGTGAGAGGTCTGTGGGAAACACGTGAGAACTTTGATCTTGGAGTGATCAGTTTATTGCCTGCCACGTTCTGAGGGTCTGTGGCAGGCCCTTGGTGCAGGGGGAGGGCAGTGCTGGGGGTGGGGTCGGGAGGGGAGCCCGGGGCTGGGGCTCCTGGGCTGGGGTTATGCTGTGTTTAACTGGGATGAGACTGCTGCAGAGCCGGGCACAGGTTTGTGACACCCTGGGGAGGGGATGTGTCCCTGAGGAGACTGGTGGGGCAGTGCCAGGCGTTCCCTTCGTCCCTGTGCCCCCAGAGCCTGGTCTGGGGCTGGCTGCCACCTGTCCCATGGGCTGGAGGGTGGCTGCTGCCAGCTCAGGCTGCATCCCTGCTGAAGGGTGAGCCAGAGGGGCCAGGAACACCCTGTGTGTGGCTGGGGATGCCAAACCACATGGGAATGGTTACTGGCCAATGGTGCCAACCAGGGCAGGGGGCATGGAGTGGCTGTGTGGCTCCCTGGTGGGACACCTGCCTGCTTCTGGGAGCCAGAACAAAACCCAAGCTTTGGGAGGCTGTCAATAAATTGTAACACGTTAGGCACTGTCACCCCTACCCCTGGACTCTTAAATTTTGCTCTAATTGGAGTATTGCTTTTCCTTCCTCAGCACTTTTTCCCCTCGGCCAGGTATCGATCCTGGCTCTGTGGGGATCTGGCTAACTGTTGGCAATTTATGGGAGCATAAAACTAGTCCATGGTAGAGGAAAAACCCAGCTTTTAATAAGAAATGGTGGCATCAGCCTCAGGCTGATTCCAAGGTGGATTTACCATTTTCCAGTGGGTCCCCAGGCTGGGGGCACAGGGACTGTTGGGGAAGGGGACCATTGGAAACCCCTTGGGTTGGAAGATGTGGGGCTCTCCTTTCTGGTCTCCTGTGCCCCTTCCCGTGCTGGTTGAGGGTCTGGTTGAGGTCCATGAAATGTCCCCTCCTGCCCGGAGCTTGCCCTTTGTGGGGCTCTCCCCTGGTGCTGGTGCCTTTGTGGATTGGGACAGGTGTTGGATTCCCAGACTTTGGGGTTTTATCCCGCTGCTATTCCTGCAGGGTTGGTTTGTGGGGTCCCTGGGGAGCGGGTCCCTGGGGTTAGAAGGCAGCTGGCAGCCCCAGCCCAGCCCGGAGGAGCTCTGAGCATCCCTGAGCATCCCTGAGCTCAGGCAGACTCCGCTGTCGGTGTCACGCCGCCAGGGCGGGCTGTGCCGGTGTCCCGGCGCTGGAACAGCTGCTCTCCCCGCCATTTGCTGCCGCCTAATTGCGGTTTTATTGAAATGACTCTCAATTGTCTGGGAATCCATCAGCTCGCTGTCTCCCCGTGGCTCGCACTCCGTATGGATGTGAGCGCTCCGCGGCACGCTCCCGGTTTTAATCTCGTGGAACCGGCTCCCTGGAGATCGGGTGCATTTCCGAACAGCCCTAATGAGTTTCCAGGGCTGGGTCAGACTGTCTGGCAGTGCTGGTGGGGCCGGGGGGGCTCGCTGCCTGCTCGGTGCTCCAGACTGTAAATAACGCCGCGGCTGCCGTGAATGCCCTGCGCCTGCAGCAGGCACTGTGCGCTCTGCAAAGCGCCTCCCGAGCCCCTCCGACGGCCCTTAAGCATTTTAATATCTCGCGAATGATTTATTGAGGGTAACGAGCAGATGATAGACTGCATTTCAAGGTGTGGATTATCTATTAGAGCTCATGTTGAAGGCATCGGCACTGACAGGCTGCTGCCGAGCACGGCAAGTACGAGCGATCTGTGGTGTTACAGGAGGGGTCATCGCCTCCTGCCGCAGCTTGGGGATCACCCACGGCCCCGCTGGCTGCCTGGGGACGTCGGTGAATACCTGGGGACATCTGTAAATGCCAGCCTCTGCCTCTCTGTCTGTTCTGGGGACATCTGTAAATGCCAGCCCCTCTTCTCTGTTCTGGGGACATCGGTAAATGCCAGCCCCTGCCCCTCTCTCTGCCCTGGGACATCGGTAAATCTCTGGGGACATCGGTAAATCGCTGTCCCTGTCCGGGTGGCGCCAGTCGTGTCCCTGCAGTCAGAGCTGCTGCCATGCCCGCTGAGGAGGAGCTTGGTGGCAGTTCCGTGGGTTCATGGCTGTGACATCAGCTCTGCAGCTCTCAGGCAGGGAGCCGGGCAGGGGTCTCACTGCTTTAGGGGTGATTTCTATGGTCGGGCTCCGGTCCCCAGGCGGGTGCTGCTGTGGGGCACGAAGCCCTTTGCACTCACGGTGCTGCCTGGGACCCCCTTCACACCTGCTGCAGCTGCTGCTGCCCGTCCCTGCCTGGCCCAGCCCCGCTCGGCCCAAAAGGGGCTCAGAGTGACCGGGACATCGTCCCCTGGGCACCCCTGCTCTGCTGTGGGGGCGGCCGCCACTGCAGGGGGGGCAGCGCTGCCCTGTGGCTGTGCTGGCTTTGTTACAGTGAGATTAATGCTGGTTATTGGGAGTTTTTATCACCTCAATGTTTCCTTTCAGCTCCCCAACCCAGCTTCAGCCCCGATTTATTACCTGGCAGATAAATACCAGTGCAGGTTTATTTTGTCTCCTTGTTAATCAGAAAGGAATGAAAATGTAAGCAAAATAGTAAAAATAAAATAGACTCAGTTTTTCTTTAATTGACCTTTGATTTTAAACGTAATACCTTCCCCATGTTGCTGCTTCAGCCTTTAATTTCTCTCGGTGAAGTGGCTGTGTTCAATGATTCATTCTGTCCTGAGGCAAAGCACACACTATAATTGGTTTTTAACTTCCTGGAATGTCAAAGCCAGGATTGAAATTTTACGTATCACACCACCAATTCAATACTGGCTTTAATAATAATGTTGCAGAAAGGAAAGCAGATTTACAGCTGTAGAAAAATGTAATCAAATTTTGAGCCTGAATGCAGTAAGTCCAAATGCTAGTTTTCATTTGGAAACTTGTTAGATAAATGTGACATTACCTGAGTGGTTCCCAACTCATTTCTGCTTCTCCGTGCCACGGCTGGGGAGCTCGGAGGGCTGGGGGAGCTGCGGGTTCTCTGCTGCTGGCGCTGCCCCGGGCAGAGCCCGGCACGGGCTGAGCCTGGCACTGGCTGAACTTGGCACTGGCTGAGCCTGGCACGGGCAAAGCCTGGCACGGGCTGAGCCCGGCACGGGCTGCGGGAAGCGCTGGCCGTGGCAGCAGCCCGAGGTTCGGCCCAGGTCCGGTTTGAGATCCCAGGTCTGGTTTGAGATCCCAGGTCCGGCCGCGGCCGCCGCTGCTGCCGGGCTGTGCTGTGCCGGGCTCTGTCGGGCCGGGCTCTGCTGGGCCGGGCTCTGCCGTGCCGGGCCCTGCTGTGCCGGGCTCTGCTGTGCCGGGCTCTGCCGTGCCGGGCTCTGCCGGGCCGGGCTCTGCTGTGCCGGGCTCTGCTGTGCCGGGCTGTGCTGTGCCGGGCTGTGCTGTGCCGGGCTCTGTCGGGCCGGGCTCTGCTGTGCCGGGCTCTGCTGTGCCGGGCTCTGCCGTGCCGGGCTCTGCTGTGCCGGGCTCTGCTGTGCCGGGCTCTGCCGGGCCGGGCTCTGCTGTGCCGGGCTCTGCCGTGCCGGGCTCTGCCGTGCCGGGCCCTGCTGTGCCGGGCTCTGCTGTGCCGGGCTCTGCCGTGCCGGGCTCTGCCGGGCCGGGCTCTGCTGTGCCGGGCTCTGCTGTGCCGGGCTGTGCTGTGCCGGGCTGTGCTGTGCCGGGCTCTGTCGGGCCGGGCTCTGCTGTGCCGGGCTCTGCTGTGCCGGGCTCTGCCGTGCCGGGCTCTGCTGTGCCGGGCTCTGCTGTGCCGGGCTCTGCCGGGCCGGGCTCTGCTGTGCCGGGCTCTGCCGGGCCGGGCTCTGCTGTGCCGGGCTCTGCGGGGTCTGTGCGGCTCTGCCGGGCCGGGCTCTGCTGTGCCGGGCTCTGCTGTGCCGGGCTGTGCTGTGCCGGGCTCTGCTGTGCCGGGCTGTGCTGTGCCGGGCTCTGCCGGGCCGGGCTCTGCCGGGCCGGGCTCTGCTGTGCCGGGCTCTGCTGTGCCGGGCTCTGCCGGGCCGGGCTCTGCCGGGCCGGGCTCTGCTGTGCCGGGCTCTGCTGTGCCGGGCTCTGCCGGGCCGGGCTCTGCTGTGCCGGGCTCTGCCGGGCCGGGCTCTGCCGGGCCGGGCTCTGCTGTGCCGGGCTCTGCCGGGCCGGGCTCTGCTGTGCCGGGCTCTGCCGGGCCGGGCTCTGCGGGGTCTGTGCGGCTCTGCTGTGCCGGGCTCTGCTGTGCCGGGCTCTGCCGGGCCGGGCTCTGCGGGGTCTGTGCGGCTCTGCTGTGCCGGGCTCTGCTGTGCCGGGCTCTGCCGGGCCGGGCTCTGCTGTGCCGGGCTGTGCTGTGCCGGGCTCTGCCGGGCCGGGCTCTGCTGTGCCAGGCTCTGCCGGGCCGGGCTCTGCTTTGCCGGGCTCTGCTGTGCTGGGCTCTGCCGGGTCTGTGCCGGGCCGGGCTCTGCTGTGCCGGGCTCTGCCGGGCCGGGCTCTGCTGGGCCGGGCTCTGCTGTGCCGGGCTCTGCCGGGCCGGGCTCTGCCGTGCCGGGCTCTGCGGGGTCTGTGCAGGGCCGGGGGCTGCTACGGGAACACGCCCTAGCACTGCAGACACCAAACAAGCAATCGATTTTGGCCAATTAATGTCTGATAAAAACTAATAACCCTCTTCTCCCTTTCTTATTACCGAATGACCTCCAGCGATCCATTAGTTTAACAAATGATATGCGGACGTTGAGCATGGCTAATGACTCTGGATTAAACCCGCTGACACCTAATTAATCAGCGTGCCCGCACCGCGGTGCCGGTTGTGCCGCGCTCTCCATCACCGCCGTGTTCCCTGGCGCCCTGCGGGGTGTCCCTGGCACCTGAGGGGTGTCCGTGGCACCTGCGGGGTGTCAGTGGTACCTGAGGGGTGTCCGTGGTACCTGCGGGGTGTCAGTGGTACCTGCAGGGTGTCTGTGGTACCTGCGGGGTGTCTGTGGTACCTGCGGGGTGTCCATGTTACCTGTGGGGTGTCAGTGGTACCTGCAGGGTGTCCGTGGTACCTGCGGGGCGCTGGGCACTCCGTGTCCCCCCCGTGCTGTGTCCGGAGCCGCCGGTGCTGGGCTGGCCCCGGTGCCCGGTCCGGTGCCCCATACCCGGTCTGGTGCCCGGTTCGGTGTCCGGTTCAGTGCCCGGTCCGGTGCCCGGTTCAGTGCCCGGTTCGGTGCCCGGCCCGGTGCCCCGTGCCCTCTGCCCGCCGGCTCCGTGCATCGCCCCGCTCCAGTGCCCGCCCTGCTCTCTGCTGGGCTGTCCTAAAAAGCTAACTAAGCTGAAATCATTTTCTTCCCTTGGAAAAGCCTTTAAATAATGTATTGCCCTCGCTTGCTGTTACTGAGTGTTTTTTAAAACCCAGAACTTTCCTTCTCTGTTGTGTGTTGCGTCTGTTTGTTGTAGGGTGTGAATTACCCTGGGGAGGATCTCTGGAAATTCCATCCCAAGGCTCCATCTCCGGCTCAGTCCCGGCTCAGACCCGGCTCAGCTCCGGCTCCATCCCCGGCTCAGACCCGGCTCAGCCCTGTCTCAGTCCCGGCTTCATCCCCCGCTCAGTCCCGGCTGCATCCCCGGCTCAGTCCCGGCTCAGTCCCCGGCTCAGTCCCGGCTCATTCCCGGCCCATTCCCGGCCCATTCCCGGCTCATCCCCGGCTCCATCCCCGGCTCCATCCCCGGCTCATTCCCGGCTCCATTCCCGGCTCCATCCCCGGCTCATTCCCGGCTCCATCCCCGGCTCCATTCCCGGCTCCATTCCCGGCTCCATCCCCGGCTCATTCCCGGCTCCATCCCCGGCTCATCCCCGGCTCCATCCCCGGCCCATCCCCGGCTCCATCCCCGGCTCATCCCCGGCTCCATCCCCGGCCCATTCCCGGCTCATTCCCGGCTCATCCCCAGCTCCATCCCCAGCTCATCCCCGGCTCCATCCCAGGCTCATCCCCGGCTCCATCCCCGGCTCATCCCCGGCTCATCCCCGGCTCCATCCCCGCTCCTCCCCGCAGAGCCCGTGCCCGAGCCCCGGGCTAATTGCTGCTCTCGGCTGAGCCGGGTGTTGCAGCTCCCTGGCCAGTCCCTATCGATTCCCGTGGCTGCTAATGGTCTTTTTCATACAATAAGAGGCTTTTGCGGGGAGAACTTAATCCAGTCCCATCACTGGGTGAGATTGTGCTGCTCACTGCTCAGATTTCCAGGATGTGAGCTGCTTTAATAACAGAGGAGTTCTATCTAATACATTTAATGCCCCGATATTTTTATGGCCTGACAGGTCCCAACTGCACTGCTGCAGTAGCAGGGGAGAGAGGCCCTGGCTCTGCTGGGTGTGAGGGAGCTGTGCTGGCCCGTGGTGGCTTGTGGGCACCCTGGCAGTGTGACTGTCACTGTCACCAGCTGCTGTGTGGTGTCCCCGTGTAGCCACCAACAGACCAGTGAGGTGGTGATGAGGTGGTGCTGGAGATGATGGAAGAGTGCAGGGAACAGGAACTTGGTGTTCCCCAGGGGCACTTTTTGGTCTTTTCTCTCCCCAGCAGTGCTGCTCTTGCTGCTGGACAGTTGGGTTGGGGCAAAGCCTTGTGTCAGGTGGGGGTGACAGAGGTGACACCTCTTGTGCCCAGCCCTGTTCTTGTGCCCAGCTCTGTTCTTGTAGCCCAGCTCTGTTCTTGTGGCCCAGCTCTGTTCTTGTAGCCAGCTCTGTTCTAGTAGCCAGCTCTGTTCTTGTGGCCCAGCTCTGTTCTTGTAGCCAGCTCTGTTCTAGTAGCCAGCTCTGTTCTTGTGGCCCAGCTCTGTTCTTGTAGCCAGCTCTGTTCTAGTAGCCAGCTCTGTTCTTGTGCCCAGCTCTGTTCTTGTAGCCAGCTCTGTTCTAGTAGCCAGCCCTGTTCTTGTGCCCAGCACTGCTCTTGTAGCCAGCTCTGTTCTTGCAGTCAGCACTGTTCTTGTAGCCCAGCACTGCTCTTGTGCCCAGCACTGCTCTTGTGCCCAGCTCTGTTCTTGTGCCCAGCACTGCTCTTGTGCCCAGCACTGCTCTTGTGCCCAGCTCTGTTCTTGTAGCCCAGCACTGCTCTTGTGCCCAGCACTGCTCTTGTGCCCAGCTCTGTTCTTGTAGCCCAGCCCTGCTCTTGTGCCCAGCTCTGTTCTTGTAGCCCAGCTCTGTTCTTGTAGCCCAGCCCTGTTCTTGTAGGCCCAGCTCTGTTCTTGTAGCCCAGCCCTGTCCTTGTGCCCAGCACTGCTCTTGTGCCCAGCCCTGTTCTTGTGCCCAGCACTGCTCCTGTGCCCAGCACTGCTCTTGTGCCCAGCCCTGTTCTTGTGCCCAGCACTGCTCCTGTGCCCAGCACTGCTCTTGTGCCCAGCCCTGTTCTTGTGCCCAGCACTGCTCCTGTGGCCCAGAGCAGAGCTCAGGGCTTGGCTCATGCAGAGCTGGGATGTGCTCCTGCCTTTGAGCTCAGTGTGCAGAGGGGTCTCATGGACTGTGATGGCCAGGATCAAAGGATAGGAAATTTCTCTGTGTAACTGATGTAAATGAGGACTAATGAGGTTGCCACAATTACCTTTAATCAGCTTTCCCACCAGCAGCAGTGGGTTGTATGGCGTGAGCTGGGACTGGTGGCACACACAGGTATGTGTGCAGCCAGGCACCTTCATTAAAAAGGTTTCTAAAAAATTAATCTGCAAGATGCAAATTATCTATTAATTGCTCAAGAAGAAAGTTTCAAGTGGGAAAAAAAAAAAAAAGCTCAAGGGAAGCAGCAGCTCTGCAAGCCCTGCAGGACTGTGGTGGGCAGAGCAGGGTGGGCTGTGCCACAGGTGCCACACGTGCCACAGGGCTGTGGGGACAGGGCTGTCCCCATGCCTGTCCCACATGTGGCTCTGGGGTGCCCCAAGCAGCAGCTGTGAGCAGTGTGGGGTGCAGGACGTGCCCCAGCTGGGATCTGCAGTCTTTGGGATTTTCAGAGGATGTGTGGCTGCGGGCACTGGGTGTCCCCTCCTTCCCTGCCCATCTAGCTCTGGCAGCGTTGCCTTCTGCTGGGGCTGCAGGCCCTGGGCAGCCTGGCCCTGAGGGAGAGGTTTCAGCCTCTCAGGGTCAGAAGCAGCTCCCCTTGCAGCTTCCCCCCTGATCCTGAAGACATGGAGCCTGAGCTGGGTGGGAGGAGAGACAGCAGAGTGAGTGAGTGAGATGGTTTGGACAACTGCATCCAATTAGCCTGACATTAATCCTGGGCAAACATGTGGAAAAATCACTGCAAAATTCAATTAATGGGAGAATTAGAGCCTGGGAATATAAATTCATGCCTGTCAGCGTGGTTGAGCAGAAGCAGGTCCTGTCAAACCAACCTGATTTCATTCTTTGATGAGGTTCTGAGCTTGGTGGTGGCACAGAAATGGCCTGTGCTCCCCTCAGTGCCACAGTGCCCTGGGGAACAAGTGATGGAAATGGGTTGGAGTGCAGGACTGAGGAATGGGGAGGGAATGCAGCTGGGTGGAGATGGCAGAGCCCTCCTGTGTCCGGGTCCAGGTGTGAGAGCAGTGGTGCTGTGGGGCAGGAACAGGCAGTGCTCAGCAGTGTGAGGGGAGCAGACACCAGAGCTGCTCTGGGGCAGGGCTGGAATCACCCACAGCCCTGGGGAAAACGTGTGTGCACAAAACATCGAGTTGGCTTTATCACATTATGACATGAAAATGATCCTGAGTGTCCCAAAAGCAGCAGAAACGGTGCCCAAACCCCGGTGGCCCTGGCAGGAGGTGCCAGGGGCAGGGGGCACATGTGCCAGGGGCAGGGCACGCTGAGCAGGGCTCCTGCTGGAGCTGCTGCTGGCCCTGCTGCTGCAAGGTGACAGGACAGCAGCCAGGCTGCAGGGCTGGCTCCAGCACCACTTCCAATTTCCCTCTGGAAATTGTTTCTGTCAATATTTTAATTCCATTTGGGCTGAGCAGGTGGAGTGAAGGCAGCACACCCCGGGCAGATCGTTTGTCCCCTGCCCTGGATCTCAGCAGGGACCCATCATGGCACAATGGCAGCTCTTGGATGGAGCCAGGGGCTGGCTGGCAGGGTGGGCAGGGCAGGAGGGGCAGGGCAGGGACCCGCTGGTCCTTCCAATGGGGTTCCACACTCCCCCAGTGTCACCATCCAGGCTGGAGCCTGGCTCAGCAAAGCCCACGGGGCAGAAGGTGCCAGGGGTGGCAGTGCCAGGGCTGCAGGGAGCCCCTCGTGTCTCCTCTGTGCTCCAGGTGCCCCCAGGTGCTGCCCCTGCCACGAGGTGTGCTGGTCTGGGGAGAGGAACAAGCTCTAAGCGGATGGTGGGGCTCCTAAATTGCCCAGGAAAAGCAAACTAGCACATGCAGCTCGCGTTCCCTCTGCGTCTCCATTGCAAAGTGCCAAAAGAAATCTGTCTCAGGAATTATTTCAGAGAGGGTAATTTCTGTTTCCCAGTTGCTGTCATACATTAGAAGTATCTGAAATGCCTCTGGTTGGTTTCCAGTGGTGAGGAGCAGCCAGGGGCTGCCATGGATGAGAAGCACTAAAAGAAAATAAATTAGCCTCTTGCACTCAGCCCTGCTCAGCACCGAGCCGGGAGTGACGAGCAGCTGCTGCTTAAGTAACGACCAGAATAATGAGCAGAGCAGGATCTGCAAGGGAATATTAACTCTGAGGAATAACAATTCTCCCCCTTTTGAAGTCTGCCCTGTCCTGGTGTGGGGGTGAGGCACGGCCTGGTGGAGCTGGCAGGGAGGAGTGGGGCTGCTCTGCAGCATCCTCTGCCCCACACCCAGTGCCAGCACCCTTCCCTTCCTTCCCTCACCAGCCTGTCTCTGTGGGAACCTGCTCCAGTGCCCTGCAGCCAGGGGAGCAGCTGGCCCTGGTCACTGAGCACTGCTCCCTGCACGCTCTCCTCCCAGCTCTGCAGCCAGGGGAGCAGCTGGCCCTGGTCACTGAGCACTGCTCCCTGCACGCTCTCCTCCCAGCTCTGCAGCCAGGGGAGCAGCTGGCCCTGGTCACTGAGCACTGCTCCCTGCAGCCAGGCAGGAGCCCCAGCAGATGGGACAAAGCCCACTGGACTCTGGGCTGAGCTCTGTGTGAGCCTGGCCCAAGTTAATTTGGGCAGCATCTGGAGCAGCCAGAGCTGCTTGGTGGCCAGGAGTGAGCCTGGCACAGGGTGAGGGGAGCTCCTGGCAGTGCCTGGGACCCCAGCCTGTGCCTGGCTGGTCCTGCTGCTCTGCATTCCCAGAGCCAGGTGGGAAGGGCCCAGCTGTGAGCCCGGCCGTTGGGATGAGTGTTTTCCAGCAGCACTCCTGAATTTCAATGCCTTTCTCTGCTCTGGGCTGAGTCATGCAGGGACGTTCCCCTGACGTGTGGCTCCGTGTGTGCACAATCACCTCTCACAGGCTGCAGTTTGGAGAGTGCCTGGTTTCCCAGAGGTGATTAATGATGATCATCTCCCCTCCCAAGGAGCCTCTCAGGTACCTGTTGCAGAGCCACCATCCCCAGAGGGTGTGTGTGCACTTAATGTGCCACTGTCAGGAAAACTGCTCATCCTTCTGCAGAAAACAGGCAGGACAAACCCAAATGGGGCTGTAAGCTTCTTTGCCTTGCTTCCCACAAGGCCCATTTCCATCTGTCCCACCTGGGACAGCAGGGGAGCTGTGCTGGTGTGCTGTGCGTGGTGGGGGATCCCATGGGGCTGTGGGGCTGCAGGTGAGGGGATCCCATGGCTCATCCCATGGAGTTGTGGGGCTGCAGGTGAGGGGATCCCATGGCTAATCCCATGGAGTTGTGGGGCTGCAGGTGAGGGATCCCATGGCTAATCCCATGGAGTTGTGGGGCTGCAGGTGAGGGATCCCATGGCTAATCCCATGGAGTTGTGGGGCTGAAAGTGAGGGGATCCTATGGCTCATCCCATGGAGATGTGGGGCTGAAAGTGAGGGGATCCCATGGCTAATCCCATAGAGCTGTGGGGCTGAAAGTGAGGGGATCCTTTGGCTAATCCCATGGAGCTGTGGGGCTGAAAGTGAGGGGATCCTTTGGCTAATCCCATAGAGCTGTGGGGCTGCAGGTGAGGGATCCCATGGCTAATCCCATGGAGTTGTGAGGCTGCAGGTGAAGGATCCCATGGCTAATCCCATGGGGCTGTGGGGCTGAAAGTGAGGGGATCCCATGGCTAATCCCATGGAGTTGTGGGGCTGAAAGTGAGGGGATCCCATGGCTAATCCCATAGAGCTGTGGGGCTGAAAGTGAGGGGATCCTTTGGCTAATCCCATGGAGTTGTGGGGCTGAAAGTGAGGGGATCCTTTGGCTAATCCCATAGAGCTGTGGGGCTGAAAGTGAGGGGATCCTTTGGCTAATCCCATGGAGTTGTGGGGCTGAAAGTGAGGGGATCCTTTGGCTAATCCCATGGAGCTGTGGGGCTGCAGGTGAAGGATCCCATGGAGCTGTGGGGCTGCAGGTGAGGGATCCCTCAGCTGCTCCCCCAGACAAGGTGCCATTAGCAGAGGGGTGGCTACTGCACTGACAATTTGGACTGGCCATTCTGGCAGGCTGCTGGTGAAGGGAGGCAGGCTGGTGCCCTTTGGTGGAGGCAGCCCCTGGCAGTCTCTGCCTTGCCAAGCTGCACGTGGGACATTAAAGTGTTCGTGTTGGTCTGGGCAGGGACAGTGCTGGGACAGTGACAGGCAGTGATTTGCTGGGAAAGAGGAACATGACAATATTCTCCATCAGCATTATTACAGGGCTGAGCCTCAGGGTGGACAGCCCAAGAGCTGTGAGAAAGACTTTAATTTGCTTTTTCTGCTCAAGGAGAGCTAATGGCATTCAGTGCAGCTGTGGCACAGGCAGCAGGCACCAAGCAGGCTGTGTGCCCCATGGCACTGCTGCCTGTCCCTGCTGGGGCTGGGGGCTGAGCTGCCCCCCTGCTCCACTCAGCTCTGCAGAGATGCAGCACATCTGAATGAGCCTGTCAAATGAAATTTTCTGTCTGGTTAGAAATGGATTTTTGAGCTCCTCGCTCACATGTAAACATTTTTAGTGGTCCCCAGCCAAATCAGAGGCAGTGAGAGCAAACATCAGCCTGAGCAGAGCCAGTCCCTGCAGGGAAATCACTGGCCACAGAAGGAAACCAAGTGCATGATGGCTTGCAGAGGCATCCATTAAAATTGTGCTGAAGTGATTCATGGTGAGGGTAGTTAGACTTTAATTAGATCTTAATCACATAATTTTATCTTTGTTTTAGAGATTAGAGCTAAATGAATGGATTGGTCTCATAACAGTGCTGTGACTAAACACAGCAGTGTCACACAGCAGCTCTGTGGCAGAGATGGGGATGAGAGCAGGAGCCTCGTTGGGTGTTTTAAATAAAATTTGTGTGTTTGAAATGAATAAAGACATTTATTTAAAATCCACCAGGACCTGCCAACCCTCCTGTGTTGCTGTTTCAGGCAGTCACACACTGTGGCACAGAGTGGAGGGAGGTGGGATGGGCATGGCCTGGAGGGCAGTGCCCTGGGGACCCTCCCCCTGCTGACAGGCACATGTGCCCCACGAGGGGCTTTTCCTGTGTGGGATCTGCCAGGATCTGCCCTGCCTTGCATCCTGCCCTTCAGGTACCTCATTTCAGCTGAGCCACACAAAGAGGGTTCAGGTTTGCAGAACGAGTCCCTGTGGGTGGCAGGAGGACAGTGCTGCCACAGCCCAGCTCTGTGGGGCACAGGAATCTCCAGCAGGGCTGCTGCTGGAGCTGGGACTTACCCAAGCCTGGCACAGGGGCTGTGTCCTGCAGCACATCCCTGGCAGCTCCTCTCAGGTCTCAGCTTTGGCCTCTCTGAGCTCTCTGAGCTCTGCCCAGGGCTTGCCCTGAGCCCTGCAGGGAGCAGGTGGCAGCTCTGTGCCCCAGGGCCGTGGAGCTGCAGTGCCAGGTGCCCAGAGCCCAGCCAGCTCCACTGTCCTTGAGCCCTGCCCTGCCCTTGCTGCAGCTGCAGCCCCTTCCCACCTTCCCTTTGCTGCTTGATATGCCACAGCAGCCACTTGAACTCATTACTGTGGGAGATTATAGGTCCCCAGGTAATAACGAGTCTTCAGATAATTACTAACAGATTCTCTAATAGGAATGAACTCAGTTGAAGCCATTCAGTCACTGGGTAAATATTTATCCCTGAGCTGTCCTTATCTCCAGCCACTGGAGCGTGCCAGAGGCGTTTGCTGTGCTCACCCCGTGCTGGCTGCAGGAGCAGGGATGCTGTCAGCCAGCCTGGGAAGGTCTGAAAATCCCAAAACACTCATTCACAGCAGGGGAGCTGAGCTGGCCTCGTGCTCAGGGCTGGCCAGGACTCAGCACCACACGGTGTGAGCCCCAGGTACAGCTGCCCTGTCCCCCTGAGCTGGCAGCAGCATCCCATGGCCACTGTGCCCACCCAGCTGTGCCCACCCAGCTGTTCCCACCCAGCTGTGCCCACCCAGCTGTGCCCACCCAGCTCTATCCAGCTGTGCCCACCCAGCTGTGCCCACCCAGCTGTGCCCACCCAGCTGTGCCCATCCAGCTCTATCCAGCTGTGCCCATCCAGCTGTGCCCACCCAGCTGTGCCCATCCAGCTCTATCCAGCTGTGCCCACCCAGCTGTGCCCATCCAGATGTGCCCACCCAGCTGTGCCCACCCAGCTGTTCCCACCCAGCTGTGCCCACCCAGCTGTGCCCACCCAGCTCTATCCAGCTGTTCCCATCCAGCTGTTCCCACCCAGCTGTGCCCACCCAGCTGTGCCCACCCAGCTGTGCCAATCCAGCTCTATCCAGCTGTTCCCATCCAGCTGTGCCCACCCAGCTGTGCCCACCCAGCTGTTCCCATCCAGCTGTGCCCACCCAGCTGTTCCCACCCAGCTGTGTCCACCCAGCTGTGCCCATCCAGCTCTATCCAGCTGTGCCCATCCAGATGTGCCCACCCAGCTGTGCCCATCCAGCTGTGCCCACCCAGCTGTGCCCATCCAGCTGTGCCCATCCAGCTCTATCCAGGTGTTCCCACCCAGCTGTGCCCACCCAGCTGTTCAGGGCAGCACTCACAGCCCTGACTCACGCCAGCCCCGCGCTCCTGCTCCTGATGGAACAATCGGAGGACACTCGCCCTACTCGCCCGTGTCTGAGTCCCCGCTCCCTGAGCTCCCCGCGCATCCCCAGGGGCTGGAGGCTCCTGCCGGTGCCTGGAATTCCTCGCTGCCCGCTCCGGGTGTGGCAGGAGCGCAGTGCCGGGCACTGCAGGGCAGGGACAGGGCTGGGAGTCCCCCACAGCCACTCCCCGCACTCTGCCTGCCGCCAGGAAACGCGGAGCCAGCCGCCAAATTGAATCATATTAACTCCATAAAAAGTTAATCAGATTTTCTCGGTGCTCGCGGTGCTGTGCTCCTGCCTTGCTCAGAGGGATAACAACGCTCCTTGTGCTCCTGCGAACACAGGGCTGGGTCTGAGGAGCTGCTCCAGTGTCCCAGCCCGAGCTCCCACGGGGGACACGAGCCGGGACAGGGCGAGGAGCTAACGGGGACCCTGTGCCCCGGATCAGAGCCTGGGCTGGGTCCCGGGATGGCCCCGGTGGGGAGGGGGCTGTGGCCGGCAGGAGCAGCCTGAGAGCCCCTGGCTGTGCTGGCTCTAAGGGCTCCTTGGCCGGCTCCTCTCAAGGGCTCTTCAGCACCTGCAGGATCAGGGACCACCTACACCACATTCATTATGTTCAGCTGTTCACGAGCTGATAAATATTGAGCAGCTGCTCTCTGGGGCTCAGGCCTGAGTGAACCCATCACAACACAGCACCCACGGGGGCAGTGGCTGTGCTGTGGGGGCAGCTGGGCCCTGCTGTGCCAGGGATGGCTGGAAAGCGTGTGACAGCCCTGAGAGCGGAGCCCCTGTGCCCTGTTCCCTGTCCCCTGTGCCCTGTCCCCATCCCCTGTCCCCTGTCCCCTGTGCCCTGTGACCTGTCCCCAGTGCCCTGTCCCCTGTGACCTGTGCCCTGTCCCCTGTCCCCTGTCCCCTGTGCCCTGTCCCCATCCCCTGTCCCCTGTCCCCTGTCCCCTGTGCCCTGTGCCCTGTGCCCTGTCCCCATCCCCTGTCCCCTGTCCCCTGTCCCCTGTGCCCTGTGCCCTGTCCCCTGTGCCCTGTCCCTGTCCCCGTCCCCTGTCCCCTGTCCCCATCCCCTGTGCCCTGTGCCCTGTCCCCATCTCCTGTCCCCTGTGCCCTGTCCCCATCCCCTGTCCCCTGTGCCCTGTCCCCTGTGCCCTGTGACCTGTCCCCTGTCCCCTGTCCCCATCCCCTGTCCCCTGTCCCCTGTCCCCTATGCCCTGTCCCCTGTGCCCTGTGACCTGTCCCCTGTGCCCTGTGACCTGTCCCCAGTGCCCTGTCCCTGTCCCCATCCCTTGTCCCCTGTGACCTGTCCCCTGTCCCCATCCCCTGTCCCCCTGCGTGGGGAGAACCCAGGCTGGGCAAGCAGGGGGGTCCCTCTGGCATCAGTCACCAGACCAGCAGCACTGCAGGTCCTCACCAAACCCTCCCATCCCCATCACAGCCCTGCCCTGCCCCCTTGCCATGCAGATTGCCTGCTTGGGGCTTTTCAAGCCATTTTTTAAGAGCTCCTAATGTGCTCTGCATTTTCAGTGCAGCCCTGCCTGCGCCCTCATTTGCTCACCCTTTGGAAAGCTAATACTTGATTTAAGCACATTTCTGCTCCCTCCATTTGTAAGGACAAATGTAAAGTAATTGTTTGATATCGCAGCAGTTTCCTCAGGCTCCAGCTCTAATTTCCCACTAATACAGTATTGTCAGGAGGATCAATCTAACCTGGCACCTTTTGCCTCCTTGGAGTGGATTGGAAATGGCTTTTCTACTGTGAGGCTGGGATTTGTGAGGCTCCCTGTGAATGTTTTTCTCCTTTAAAGGAAAATTCATACAAGCAAATCTCCCATTTTCCTGTCCATGGCCATGAATTCCCTCCTCTCCCTCACCTGCCCATAAGTGCCCCTGGGTCCTCTCGCTGCTGGGTCTGCCCCTGTGCCTGGCAGTGGCACAGATGCAGATGGGGCTCTCTTGGGTGCCCCTAATTTACTGCAATTGTTTCCTACTGGAGCTCACTGCTCATCACCAGCCTTGCAGACTGGTCCATGGTGTGCTGCATCCCTACACAGCCCCTGTGCACCCCCTGAGCCATGCCCAGCCCTGACAGAGCCCCAGGCAGGGCTGTGCCACAGGTCACCTGCCCCAGCCCCTGCCCCTTCCCTCTCCTGCCTGCGGGTCTGGGGGCTCCCCACAGCCCCCAGCTCTGCCCAGCCCTGGCCTAAGAACAGCCCATGCATAGACTGGTGGAAGCCACTTTATTTACATGAAGGGATCACAAGCTGGACAAGGACACCAGTGCCGCTAAAGTACCCGTAACAGCAGGATTCTGTGCTTTATTCACAGGACAAAATATCAGTACAACATTTCCCACAGACTTCTTGGTCAGGCAGACACATGTCACTGTCCCCACGGGTACAGCTGTGACAGAGGCAGAGGGGAGTGGCTGCAGCTCTGCCACTGTCCAGAGCACCCACCTGCCTCGGGACACAGAGGGGTGTGCTTGGAGCAGGATGGGGCCAGCACCAGCCCTGTGTGGTGCTGAGGGCAAGCAGGACCCCACCGAGGCCACTGGGACCTGCAGGGACGGGCAGTGCTGCTGGGCACTCACCCCTGTGCTGGGGCTGCAGCAGGGCTCTGGGTCTGCCTTACCTGGAGCATTGCTCACCCTAAGGGACAGGAACCCCTCACCTGCCCTGCTCACCTTCTGGGCAGGGTGGGCTGGGGGTCCTGGCTGCAGCCCCTCCTCACAGGAGCCCCCTGTCACTGCAGCCTCCTGTCACTGCAGCCCCTCCTCACAGGAGCCCCCTGTCACTGCAGCCCAGTGTCACTGCAGCCCAGTGTCCCTGCAGCCTCCTGTCACTGCAGCCCAGTGTCACTGCAGCCCCGTGTCACTGCAGCCTCCTGTCACTGCAGCCTCCTGTCACTGCAGCCTCCTGTCACTGCAGCCCAGTGTCACTGCAGCCCCTCCTCACAGGAGCCCCCTGTCACTGCAGCCTCCTGTCACTGCAGCTCCCTGTCACTGCAGCCCCATGTCACTGCAGCCTCCTGTCACTGCAGCCCCTCCTCACAGGAGCCCCCTGTCACTGCAGCTCCCTGTCACTGCAGCTTCCTGTCACTGCAGCCCAGTGTCACTGCAGCCCAGTGTCACTGCAGCCCCTCCTCACAGGAGCCCCCTGTCACTGCAGCCTCCTGTCACTGCAGCTCCCTGTCACTGCAGCCCCATGTCACTGCAGCCTCCTGTCACTGCAGCCTCCTGTCACTGCAGCCCCTCCTCACAGGAGCCCCCTGTCACTGCAGCTCCCTGTCACTGCAGCTTCCTGTCACTGCAGCCCAGTGTCACTGCAGCCCAGTGTCACTGCAGCCCCTCCTCACAGGAGCCCCCTGTCACTGCAGCCCAGTGTCACTGCAGCCCCCTGTCACTGCAGCTCAGTGTCACTGCAGCCCTGTGTCACTGCAGCCCAGTGTCACTGCAGCCTCCTGTCACTGCAGCCCCGTGTCACTGCAGCCCAGTGTCACTGCAGCCCCCTGTCACTGCAGCCCAGTGTCACTGCAGCCCCGTGTCCCAGGCACTCACTCCCACCTGAAGTCCTGCCCGACTGTCTCATAGAATTTGATGTTATAAGGTCTGTAAAAGTCCCGAAGCTGCTCGATCACCTCGGGGTCGATCTGCACGTGAGTCCTGCCCTTGGACTTGCCCAGGCAGCGAGGCAAGCCGCTGCTCTCCGACTTCTTCAGGCACGGGAAGCCTTTTGTCTTGTTGAAGTAGAAGTGCTTGTCCGTGATGACCCGTTTGAGGCCCAGGAAGTCCTGCACCTTGCCCATCTCGCCCGCAGGGTCTGTGATGAGCCTCTCCCCGCTGACGAAGTGGATCTGGGACAGGGGGAAGTACTGCAGCCAGCTCTGCAGGTGCAGGGCGTACAGCCCGATGCGGATGGCGTTCCAGGACGTGTCCACCACACCCAGGCTGCGGTTGCGGAAGCTCAGCCCCTCGAAGGTGGGGATGTCTGGCTTCTTGGAGAGCGTCTGGGTGTAGTCAGAGATGGCCCTGGTGACGGGGTCCCGCACCACCACGATCAGCTTGGTGTCCCGGGACATGTTGAAGATGCGCCGCGGCGCCTCCTTGGTGACAAAGTAGCTGGGGGTCTTCTCCACCGTGATCTGGCTGTCCAGCGTGCGGGGCATCAGGCTCCTGAAACACAGAGATGAGAGAGTCAGAGTGCAGGCATCAGGCTCCTGAAACAGAGGGGATAAGGGACAGAGAGAGGGGCATCAGGCTCCTGAAACACAGGGATGAGAGAGTCAGAGTGCAGGCATCAGGCTCCTGAAACAGAGGGGATAAGGGACAGAGAGAGGGGCATCAGGCTCCTGAAACACAGGGATGAGAGAGTCAGAGTGCAGGCATCAGGCTCCTGAGACAGAGGGGATAAGGGACAGAGTGCAGGTATCAGGGTCCTGCAAGCACAGGGGTGTTATAAGGGACAGAGTGTGGGGCATCAGGCTCCTGCAGGCACAGGGGTGTGAGGGAGGAGCCAGGACAGGCAGCAGGAGGTGGTGACATGTCCCCTCCCTGGGACAGAGCAGGCACAGACCCCAACAGCAGCACTGGCCATGGATGCCAGTCACAGGGGACAGCCTGGGCAGAGGATGGGGGAACTGGCAGCCCCACACACTGGATGTGTGTGTGTCCAGTGCCAGGATGCAGGAATGTGCTGCCTGTGCCACACCAGCACCAGCAAGTAAAAGTTCTTTATTGAACCTCCTAAGAATTTTGTTTCTCTTGTGCACCACCCAGACTGAAGCAAACAATCCTTCCCCAAACTCACTAAGCAGAATGGGACATGACAGAGTGGTTCAGCACATGTGATCATATCCCTACTACAGCACTGTACAGGTTTTCAGGTGTTGATTCTGCACATTCCAACAGAGGAGCCTTGGCCAGCAATGGACAGGCCCCAGGGGCTGTGCCACTCTGCTGCTGGGAGCTGCCCAGGGATGTGGGCTCGTGCCCACCAGGGCATCACCCACCCCAGCGGGCCCTGAGCAGGCCCAGCAGCTCCAAAAGGGCCCCACAAACAAACCCACCTGTTTGTGGCACTGCAGCTGGGCTGCAGGCCAGGCAGGGAGCACCGGGCTGGGGGAAATGCAGCATCCCTGCAGCACAGCTTAGCACTAATTAAATCATCTGCTTTGACATCTGAACATCCAAATCAAATAAAAACTAATGGGATGGAAAGATTTATAAATTGGTCTTGTATTACTGGAGTAAACTATCAAATCCACTGCAGTCAGATTCCTGTCACTGGAGGTGCCCTGGCTGGAGCAGGTAGGGAACGCCTGCCTGGGGTGGGCAGGGGGTTCTGGCAGCCAGGATGAGGCCAGCACCCTTCTGCTGCACCCACACCTTGGCAGTGCCCTGTGGCACCAGCAGCTGCTGTGCTGTGAGCAGGCACAGCCCAAACTCAACTCCCTGGGAGCCCCCACAGCACAGCCCCAGGCACTGGACCTGCAGTGGTGCTTGTCCCTGCACAGGGACCTGGCACTGCCCCTGCAGTCCCTGCCCCTGCCCTGGAGCCCTGCGTGCCCCAGCAACTCCCAGGGCAGCAGCAGCCAGGGAGAGCAAACACAGCATCCCAGCACCCCTGTCTGCAGCCATCTCTGCCTCCATCCCTGTCTGACCCCATCTCTGACCCCATCCCTGTCCCCATCCCTGTCTGCAGCCATCCCTGATCCCATCCCTGTCTGCAGCCATCCCTGACCCCATCCCTGTCTGCAGCCATCTCTGACCCCATCCCTGACCCCATTCCTTTCTCACCCCATCCCTGATCCCATCCCTGTCTGCAGCCATCCCTGACCCCATTCCTTTCTCACCCCATCTCTGACCCCATCCCTGTCTGACCCCATCCCTGTCTGACCCCATCCCTGATCCCATCCCTGTCTGACCCCATCCCTAACCCCATCCCTGACCCCATCCCTGATCCCATCCCTGTCTGCAGCCATCCCTGACCCCATCCCTGTCTGACCCCATCCCTGTCTGCAGCCATCTCTGACCCCATCCCTGTCTGCAGCCATCCCTGATCCCATCCCTGTCTGACCCCATCCCTGATCCCACCCCTGTCTGACCCCATCTCTGATCCCATCCCTGTCTGACCCCATCCCTGACCCCATAACCGCCCCATACCCCATCCCTGACCCCATCCCTGATCCCATCCCTGTCTGACCCCATCCCTGACCCCATCCCTGTCTGACCCCATCCCTGACCCCACCCCTGTCTGCCCCACCCCACAGGGGAGCACAAGGCACTGAGTTATCTGTGCCCCAAACCCGGCACAGCTGCCAGGGCCACGCTGGCACCACAGCACCAGGGGTTCCAAAGCAGTGCCCAGCACCTGGCACCTCCAGCACCCCTAAAACAGCCCGTGGCCACAGCACTGGGCTGGGGAGAGATGTGACTGGGAGCAGACCCCAGGCAGGACACCCAGTGTGACAAGAGGACAGAGAGGGACGATGCAGGACACGGTGCCACCGTCCCACAGCTCTGCACCAGCTCCCCAGTTTGAGAGAAAACAAACTCATTAGTCAGCAGGAATTAGCAGGGCTGGCTCACTGAGCTACCTGAGCCCTTAACTGGCCTTTCCCAGTGCTCTGCCTCACACCCCATAAATCCCCATCACCATCCCCACTGGTTAGTGGCCAGCAGCAAGTGCTCATTCAGGGCAGGCACGTGGCTCTATCTCCACATCACAAACAAGTTTCACCATAAATCAGCTCAGGACAGCTCTGTAAGTGATTCACTATTACAATATATAGTGGAGAATCATAAAACTGCTGTTTCATTAATGGCTCATCCTCAAGCCCGTTAGACTTTCATTACGTGAGTTATTAGGTCCATGCATTCAAAATACAAAATTACAGGTTCTAATTCATTATGAAAAACACAAAACCTCTGCATAGTAAATTACTGAAATGAGACAAGAGTTGTTTTTTTTTTTTAAATGGACTCCCAGTGTTTGCTGCTCTTGAGCAACAGAGACTGCTGAGACAACAAAACACAGCACGGGCAGATAAATAAATCACCAGTGAAGCCATGCAAGGGGGAGAGATGTCATCCAGGCATTCATTTCCCCACTAACAGCAGGATCCCCAGGGCTGCAGGAGCAGGGAAATGCATGGCAAACTTAATTACACCAGACTTTCAAATAATATTTTTGGACTTCTGCATTTGCAGGGTTATTTGCATACAGATAGCATGTCACACAGCTTTGAGGCCCAGGCTGGTGTAGCTGTGAAGGCTCCTGGTGCTGGCCCACAGTGCCACACTGCTGGCCAGGGCTCAGCCAGGAGCTGTCCTGTGGCCCCATGGACACTCCTGTGGCCCCATGGACACTCCTGTGGCCCCATGGACACGTCCTGCTTATCCATGGACACTCCTGTGGCCCCATGGACACTCCTGTGGCCCCATGGACACTGCTGTGTCCCCTTGGACACTCCTGTGGCCCCATGGACACGTCCTGCTGATCCATGGACACTCCTGTGGCTCCATGGACACTCCTGTGGCCCCATAGACCCTCCTGTGGCCTCATGGACACTCCTGTGGCCCCATGGACATTCCTGTGACCCCATAGACACTCCTGTGGCCCCTTGGACACTCCTGTGGCCCCATGGACACGTCCTGCTGATCCATGGACACTCCTGTGACCCCATGGACACTCCTGTGGCCCCATGGACACTCCTGTGACCCCATGGACACTCCTGTGGCCCCATGGGCACTCCTGTGACCCCTTGGACACTGCTGTGGCCCCATGGACACTCCTGTGGCCCCATGGACATGTCCTGCTGATCCATGGAAACTCCTGTGACCCCATAGACACTCCAGTGACCCCATGGACACTCCTGTGGCCCCTTGGACACTCCAGTGGCCCCACTGGTGTCCCCAGCTGCCCTTGGCTCCTGGCCTGTGCTGAGCCAGCTGCTGCCAGATGGGGACAGTGATGTCCAAGTGACACTGAGGGAGGGTGGCTGGGGCAGCACATTGCTCTGGCTGCAGGGACAGCATTAATTCCTCCTGAATCAGAGATTACTCTCACTAGAGCTGCCCAGTTCCCAAAGCCCTTTAGTGCCATTTGATGTGGGCACCAGCACTCCCTCCAGCCCTGCTCCAGAGTTCCTGTTTGCCAGGTTGGTGACACACGTGGGCACAGCCCAGGGGAGCTGCTGTACCCTGCTGTGCCCAGCCATGCCCTGGGGTCCCCAGAGGCAGCACAGCCCCCCCAAACCAGCACCAACAGCCCGAGCTGCCTGTGGCAGCACAAGGCAGCGCTGGCCCTGAAGGGGTTAACTCCTCCCCAGCCCCTTTCTGAGCCCTGAATTATTAATTTTGTTATAATCTGCCTTTGGGCACCCTGCAGCCCCTACAACACTCCCACATTAAAGAAACATGTGCTCCCTCCCTGCTGCCCTGCTTTGATGTTGAACACGCTCAAACGCTCGCCCAGGGAGGAACTGCTCAGAACCTCAGCAAAGAACTGAGACATGGCAGATAAACTGGGCAGGGCAGTGCCCACCAGAGTGCCACCCAGCCCTGGGTCAGTCCTGTCACCCAGCCCTGGGTCAGTCCTGCCAGCCCTGGGTCAGTCCTGTCACCCAGCCCTGGGTCAGTCCCTGTCACCTAACCCTGGGTCAGTCCTGTCACCCAGCCCTGGGTCAGTCCTGCCAGCCCTGGGTCAGTCCTGCCAGCCCAGCCCTGGGTCAGTCCTGCCACCCAGCCCTGGGTCAGTCCTGTCACCCAACCCTGGGTCAGTCCTGCCACCCAACCCTGGGTCAGTCCCTGTCACCCAACCCTGGGTCAGTCCTGACACCCAGCCCTGGGTCAGTCCTGTCACACAACCCTGGGTCAGTCCTGTCACCCAGCCCTGGGTCAGTCCTGCCAGCCCAGCCCTGGGTCAGTCCCTGTCACCCAGCCCTGGGTCAGTCCTGTCACCCAGCCCTGGGTCAGTCCTGTCACCCAGCCCTGGGTCAGTCCTGTCACCCAATCCTGGGTCAGTCCTGTCACCCAGCCCTGGGTCAGTCCTGCCACCCAGCTCTGGGTCAGTCCTGTCACACAACCCTGGGTCAGTCCCTGTCACCCAGCCCTGGGTCAGTCCTGTCACCCCAGCCCTGGGTCAGTCCTGCCAGCCCAGCCCTGGGTCAGTCCTGCCACCCAGCCCTGGGTCAGTCCTGCCAGCCCTGGGTCAGTCCTGTCACCCAGCCCTGGGTCAGTCCTGCCAGCCCTGGGTCAGTCCTGTCACCCAACCCTGGGTCAGTCCTGTCACCCAGCCCTGGGTCAGTCCTGTCACCCAACCCTGGGTCAGTCCCTGTCACCCAGCCCTGGGTCAGTCCTGTCACCCAGCCCTGGGTCAGTCCTGCCACCCAGCCCTGGGTCAGTCCTGACACCCAACCCTGGGTCAGTCCTGCCAGCCCTGGGTCAGTCCCTGTCACCCAGCCCTGGGTCAGTCCCTGTCACCCAGCCCTGGGTCAGTCCTGTCACACAACCCTGGGTCAGTCCTGCCACCCAGCCCTGGGTCAGTCCCTGTCACCCAGCCCTGGGTCAGTCCTGCCACCCAGCTCTGGGTCAGTCCTGTCACCCAATCCTGGGTCAGTCCTGTCACCCAGCCCTGGGTCAGTCCCTGTCACCCAGCCCTGGGTCAGTCCTGTCACCCAGCCCTGGGTCAGTCCCTGTCACCCAACCCTGGGTCAGTCCTGTCACCCAACCCTGGGTCAGTCCTGTCACCCAATCCTGGGTCAGTCCCTGTCACCCAACCCTGGGTCAGTCCTGTCACCCAGCCCTGGGTCAGTCCCTGTCACCCAGCCCTGGGTCAGTCCTGCCACCCAGCTCTGGGTCAGTCCTGTCACCCAATCCTGGGTCAGTCCTGTCACCCAGCCCTGGGTCAGTCCCTGTCACCCAGCCCTGGGTCAGTCCTGTCACCCAGCCCTGGGTCAGTCCCTGTCACCCAACCCTGGGTCAGTCCTGTCACCCAATCCTGGGTCAGTCCTGTCACCCAACCCTGGGTCAGTCCTGTCACACAACCCTGGGTCAGTCCTGTCACCCAGCCCTGGGTCAGTCCTGCCAGCCCAGCTCTGGGTCAGTCCTGTCACCCAATCCTGGGTCAGTCCCTGTCACCCAGCCCTGGGTCAGTCCTGCCAGCCCTGGGTCAGTCCTGTCACCCAATCCTGGGTCAGTCCTGTCACCCAACCCTGGGTCAGTCCTGTCACACAACCCTGGGTCAGTCCTGTCACCCAGCCCTGGGTCAGTCCTGCCAGCCCAGCTCTGGGTCAGTCCTGTCACCCAATCCTGGGTCAGTCCCTGTCACCCAGCCCTGGGTCAGTCCCTGTCACCCAGCCCTGGGTCAGTCCTGCCACCCAGCCCTGGGTCAGTCCCTGTCACCCAGCCCTGGGTCAGTCCCTGTCACCCAATCCTGGGTCAGTCCCTGTCACCCAATCCTGGGTCAGTCCTGCCACCCAGCCCTGGGTCAGTCCCTGTCACCCAATCCTGGGTCAGTCCCTGTCACCCAATCCTGGGTCAGTCCTGCCACCCAGCCCTGGGTCAGTCCTGTCACCCCAACTGCTGCCTTTGGAAAAATCCCCTGTGCAGCTCCTGTGCTGGGGGCTCTTGCTATCCTCTTCCAGCTGAGCCATGCTGTGCCATGCTGTGCCATGCTGTGCCATGCCATGCTGTGCCACTCCCTGCCATGCTGTGCCATGCCCTGCCTGCTGTGCCACAGCTGCACACACAGCTGGCAGCACCACCAGCTCTTGCCTGCCACCCCTGCTCAGCACAGTGGCACTGGTGGATGAAAGCTCCAGCAAAGCTGCTTCTGGTAACTTCAGGAAGTTTAAACAGAGCTGGTTAAATGTGGTTAAACGTGGGGACAATAAAAAGCTCTGGCTCAGAGATAGCACAGGGGCCATGCCCTGCCCAGCTCTGCCAGGGCTGAGGGGACCCCAGCAGCCCCTGACTGGCACTGGGGGCTGGCAGCACTGCCCAGAGGGGCACAGCCATGCCCAGGACAGGCTGGCTGCACCCCAGGCTGCAGGGACAGCACCACGGCCACAGCCCAAACACCAACCACCCCACACCACTGCAGCCAGGATTTAATGATGGAGCAGCTCCCTCTAATAAATGTTTATGTTCAAAGAATTTACACCAGTGCTTGCAGACAGCTAATGAGGGACATTTCCATGCATAAAAGCAGAGCGAACACAGTAATTAACTTTGTTGCTGATTCATTTTTAATCATTTAAATGCTCCAGAGATTTGCAGTGTCCTTTAAGTCAAGAGTTTCCTTTGCAAAGGGCAGGCTGCCATTGCCCTTCACTCACACACAGCCCTGTGTGACTCTCTGGGGGCTGGGAGGGAGCAGGGGATGGGGATCCCTGCCCAGAGCCCAGCTCTCAGCCCTGCTGGGTTCTCTCTCTGCTCAGGGGCACAGGCTGCAGCTGCCCTTCCTTCCCCAGTTCCAAGGCAACTCCTTCCACAGGTGGAACTCCAAACCTGAGCTCTCCTTTGTAACCCTGCATGTGCCCAGCTGCTGCAATGTCCATGGTAGTGGCTTGTGCCAGAGCCACAGTGACCACTTGGTGACCTCCCTGTGCCAGGTGAGTGCAAGAGGCAGAGGAACAGCACAAGCAAGCACAGACCCCCTCCCAGGGCAGGAATGGCTCCTGCAGGCTCCCTGTCGGCCAGGGGCCCCAGTGGGGCTCTGGCAGCACTGGCCCATGCTGGGGCAGGACAGCAGGACTGTCAGCACAGCAGCACTGCTCTCCTGGCCCCAGTGGGGCTCTGGCAGCACTGGTCCATGCTGGGGCAGCACAGCAGCACTCCCAGCGCAGCAGCACTGCCATCCCCCCAGCACAGGCTCGGCAGTCCCAGCCACGCTGCCCTCCGTGGGCACTGACCATGCACCAGGCTCTGCCAGGGGCTCCACGCCCGTTCCCCAGAGCCAGGGCACTCTCTGAACTCAAGGAAATTTCAAAGCATCCTTGAAGCTGCTGCCTTCCTCTCTCCTCACTAATTACCTTTACCCACACCACTGTCAGTAAAGCCCAGACATGTGCCCGGCAAGGCCTAATGGGCTCCATCTGTGCGAGCGCCAGCCCGGCCATTACCGGCAGCAATTAGCGTCAATTAGCGGCTGCAGGGAGCGGCTCACAGGCCGGGGGGACACGGGGGGACACGGGGGACACAGCCACCCTCCCGGGGCAGCAGCTGGAGCACCCAAAGGCAGAGCAGAGCTCAGCAGTGCCCGGGCTCCCTGCCCTGTGCCGGGGGAGCCAAGCCTGGCCCAGGTGCCCCCCTGGATCAGGGGGTGCAGGCAGGGCCTGTGCAGAACCAGCATCACCCGGGCAGGAGGGGTGGGAGCCAGGCTCAGCCTGCTGTGGGAAAAGCCCCTGTCTGGAGCATCTCACAGGAACCCTGAGGAGGAAAGCTGCACCCCGAGATGCTGCAGTTAGAGCCAGTACTCAAAATTAACGGCAATTTAAATCACAGCGTCTTCCCTGTGCTCTGGAAAATATTGAAGGTTATTGGCCCACACTGCTTGCAGCAGGAAAAAGCTCAATATTGAACATTTAGTGCAGGATTGGTAATGAATCGATATTCCCCAGTAGCTGCTTGTTTGGTTTCAGTTGTCTTAAAACAGACCTTGCTAAAAATATCTTTCCTGTAGTGTATGTGTAGCTAATGATGTGGATCAGGGATGATGGAGCTGGGAGCAGCACAGGGCTGTGGGTCCAGAGCAGTGGGTGGGCAGCTCCCAGGGCTGGTGGCACATGGGGGAGCCCAGGGGCTCCCCTGGCTCTGCCCTGCTCAGGAGCAGGAGGCACCCTGAGAGCAGCTGGGAACGAGTATGACATTTGGAGAGGCAAGGACAGGCAGATCAGGAGGTGTCCCCTCCTGCCAGCTCTGCCACCTCTCCTCAGACAAATGCCAGGGCAGGGGAAATGTGAGAAAAGGGTAACCACATTCCTGGAGCATCAAAGGGCTCTGTTCTCACACTGCTTGGTGTGTCCACCTGGTCCCACTGGGGCACTCAGCAGCCAGGGGCTCCTGCAGGCAGGAGGGAAGCATCAGGGAATGCTTCACCTTCACCTTTGCAAGGGGTCTGTGCTGTGAGCAGCCTGCAGCCACCACCCTGCATGGCAGCTCCAGCTGTGCCCAGCCAGGCCAGGCACAGCCCCTGCTCTGGGTCCTGGCAGGCAGCAATCCCTCACAGCCCACATCTGTCTGTCCCTCCTGGCCATGGCCAGGGCAGGACCTGCTCTCCTGCTCCAGGCTCTTGGCAGAGCCACAGGAGCTGATCCTGCCGTGGGTTAGACCTGCTCCACACTTAATTGCTCCAGCTGCAAGCAGGAAAATCAATTCCACGTTTTATACTTTAGCAGCCTCTGTGCTTAAGTTTTGGCACATTTGTCAGTTTAAAAATAAAAAGGTAATAAAATCAAGGAAGTGTCATTTAATTGTTTTAGCTGAACTAATCTGGAGGCTGTGCTGCTCCAGCATGATCTCTCCATCAATCCAGGCACAGCCAGGGCAGGGCACTGCTCACCTGGCCACACTCCCACCCCCTCCACAGCCACCCTGCCACTGGCTGCATCCCTCCTGGTCACAAACAGCCCCCTTCACATGGAGAACCAGGGAGGGAGGTTCTCTGCTCATCTGCACACTGTGCAGCCCCTCAGTGCCACAGGTGAGGGGACAGGACCCAGCCCCTGCCTGTGGCAGCATCAGCCCCAGTCCTGCTGTGCACAGCTGCTCCTGCCTGCCCCAGGCAGGTCTGTCCCTCCCTCCAGGGCAGGGTCTGTGCCCCAAGGTGTGCACAGCTGCTCCTGCCTGCCCCAGGCAGGTCTGTCCCTCCCTCCAGGGCAGGCTCTGTGTCCCAAGGTGTGCACAGCTGCTCCTGCTGCCCCAGGCAGGTCTGTCCCTCCCTCCAGGGCAGGCTCTGTGCCCCAAGGTGTGCACAGCTGCTCCTGCCTGCCCCAGGCAGGTCTGTCCCTCCATCCAGGGCAGGCTCTGTGCCCCAAGGTGTGCACAGCTGCTCCTGCCTGCCCCAGGCAGGTCTGTCCCTCCATCCAGGGCAGGCTCTGTGCCCCAAGGTGTGCACAGCTGCTCCTGCCTGCCCCAGGCAGGTCTGTCCCTCCCTCCAGGGCAGGCTCTGTGCCCCAAAGCTCCGAAGGGAGCAGTGCCAAGGCTCAGTCCTGCACTGCCCAAGAGGCTCCCAGCCCCACACTGCCCACACTGACAGCACACAGGGGAAGCAAAGAGCTCAGATCAGTCACAGACACAAGGAGCAGGGAGCAGAGCGTTCTCTCCACGCAGTGCCTGAGTGCCTCTCAAGGCTCCATCCCAGCTGCCAGGACCCCAGCAGAGCTGGGACTGAGCACTGTGTCACACTGACTCCACACTGAGCATGACCTGCCTTGGAACTGAGGACATCTTTGCCAGAAAACCACTGTTGGGATGGAGGGAAGGGAGCGTGGGGTGGCCCCACGGTGCCTCCTGCACCCAGCACGGTGCTGTGACACAGGGCAGTGCCAGGGTCCCTTACCCTGCTGTGACACAGGGCAGTGCCACAGTCCCTTCCCCTGCTGTGACACAGGGCAGTGCCAGGGTCCCTTCCCCTGCTGTGACACAGGGCAGTGCCAGGGTCCTTTTCCCTCCTGTGACACAGGGCAGTGCCAGAGTCCTTTTCCCTCCTGTGACACAGGGCAGTGCCAGAGTCCCTTCCCCTGCTCTGAGCTATGGGCACCCAGGGCCAGGCCAAGGCCCCTCTGCTTCCCGAGGTTTTTGCCCAGGAGAAGCCCCAGGACCTGCCCAAACACACCCAGCACTCCACAGCAGCCCAGCAAACACTCACTGGTGCACTGGGGGGAACCCCAGGGGGCAGGGGTGAGCTGCTGGCAGCAGCCCTGGGCCCACGGGCGCTGTGACCTGCTTACAGCAGCACTTCTGCCTCTCCCAGAGCGCCCACAGCACCTCACAAAAGCCCTCACAAAATCAAAATCCCCTCTCCTGCTGGAGACACACTCGCTGACCTCTGCACGTTACCAGGGATTCCACACAGTTCCGCAGTTACTGGAGCTCAGGGAGATGGGGTGGCAGAGGACAGGGGCTGTTCCTGTCAGAGCAGCGATCAAAGCGGGCAGCGAGCAGGGTCGGGAGGACAGCCGTGGCCCGGGCACAGGCACTCGCGCTCTGCAGAACCGTCCATCCAGGACACGTTTCCTCAGACGGGATGGAGTGGATGCTCCATGGATGACCCGGCACCGTCCCGGCCCCCGGGTGCCACCGGCACAGGGCCGGGGCTCGGGGGGCTGCAGCCGAGAGCCCCGCGAACGGGCAGGACCGAGCCGCGACCCGCCCGGCTGCAGCAGGGGGAGATCAAAGAAAACTCCCTGAGTGCGGCCGGGCGACAGCGCCCGCCGCCCGCCGGGACCGCTCCGGCCGGGAGCGCCCCGCGGCTGCACGGACTGCCCGAGGAACGCGGAGCCGAGCCCGCACCGAGAGCCAGAGCGCCGGGAGAGGAGCGGGGACGGGCGGGCAGCGGGGCGGCGAGGGCAGGGACGGGGATGCACCGGGAGCGGAGATGCACCGGGCCGAGGGATGCTCCGTGACCGGGGGATGCTCCGCGCCCGGGGGATAGGGGACAAGGGGTGCCCAAGAGGGCGGGCGGGGCCCGGTCCCGCAGCCCCCCGCCCTCACCTGTACCACTCCAGCCCGCGGTGGTAGTTCCTGTCGAAGAAGTGGGGCTCGGTGCCCAGGGCGCGCACCTCGGGGTGCACCCGGATGAACTCCAGCACGGCGCGGGTCCCGCCCTTCTTGACGCCCACCACGATGGCCCTGGGCAGGCGCTTGGTGCCCGGGCGGGCCGGGCCCGGGGCGCTGCCGCCCGGCGGGTTCGGGGCCGTCCGCCCGCACGGCCGCGGCTGCTGCAGAAGTTTCTTGGCGTTGGCGGCGCGGGCGGGCGCGCAGCGGGCGCGGGGCGCGGCGGGGCCGCCGCAGCAGCACAGGAGGCTGTAGCACAGGTAGGAGCAGGACAGCGACAGCGTGAAGAGCACGAGCACCCTCCCTGCCAGGCGCCGGGACGGAGCCGGAGCCACGGCCGGGGCGCGCCCGCTCGGCGCCCTACGCGCCATGGCTCCATGGGGCCGCGCCGCCGGGCACGGCGGGCCCCGGCCCGGAGCCCCGGCCCCGGCGCGGCCGCTCCGGCATCTCCCGCGGCTACGCTGGGGCGCGGCCGGGCCGCCCGAGGGGGCCGCGCCCGCCCCGGCCCCGCTGCGCTGCCGCGGCCATCCCCTGCCCTGCCGCGGCCATCCCCGCCCCGGCGGCGGCTCCGCGCTGCTCCGCGGGAGTGCGGGGCAGCGGCGGCTGCCGCGCTATTTAAGGGGCGCCTGACGTCAGCGCCTCCCGGAGCCCCCGCGGCCGCTCGGGCCCGGTGCCTCCCCCGGGCCGGGCCGGGGGTACCGCGGCTCGCAGCCCATCCACCGGGCCGGGGGTACCGCGGCTCGCAGCCCTTCCTTCGGCACCGGGCTGTGCCGGTCCTGCTGCCCGCCGAGCCCTGCCCTGCCCTGCCCTGCCCTGCCCTGCCCTGCCCTGTGCCCTCACATCCAGCCCTGAACCGTTCTGAGCAGCCGGGGCTGGGGCGGCAGCAGCGCCTCCCGTTCCGCGGAACCCCGGCCCGGAGCGGGGAGCAGCAGCGGAATGGTGTGCTCACACCACGGTGTGAGCGGCTCGGGGCTCGGGGCTAGGGGCTCGGGGTCCCGGCCTCTCCTGGATGCCCCGGAGCCGGAGCCGCTGCCCGAACCATCGCTCCCCGAGGGGCCGCCCCACGGGAGCAGTCGCTTCTGTCCTCGGCAAGGGCAGCAGGAGCCATCGGCCGCCGCCGTGCCGCCGGTAAGTAGGAGGGAAAAGCTTTAAAGTGACGCATGAATGAAATTTCCCTGCCGGGCTGGGGCTGCTCAGCCCCGCCTGTCCCGGCTCTGATGCCCCACATGCAGGCTGACCGAAGCCCACCGGCTGTGGCGGAGTCTGAACGCGGACTGCTCCATCCCCATCCCATCCCCGGCTCCCCTTTTCCTTCCTCTTGCACCCCGACATCCCCGGCTTGGCTGCTCCTGATGAGCCGAAGGGCTGCGTGCGGCACCGCTTAGACATTAGCAGCCATCGCTCCTGCTTTCTCAGCACTACAAGCTTGATCGGCTGCAGAAAACTACTTGTCTTGTTCCTCGGGAAGAGGGATGCTGACAGGGAGAGACAGGCGAGAAGTGCCGGCCCGACACAAACGAGGATGCCGCAGGCTCCCGGCAGCCAGTCCAGGGCGAGACCAGGTTCCTCCTGTGCAACACCCAGAACTCGGTGCAGACATAAGAAACAACGGAGAAAAAATGAAAAGCAGTGCTGCCTGCAGCCTCTCATCTGGCTGGGCAGGAGCAGTGGCACTGCTCCTCCTGGGAGCAGGAATGGAGTTTCCAGGAAGAAGTATCCTGATGCCTCAGGAGAGCTGTGGATGGGCTCAGGATGGCTGAGTCCTTGTGGAGACAAACCTCATCACCCTCAGTGACCCACGGGTTTTTCCTTCTGGGACACTGGTCTGTGTGCACTGCTCTGTGTGGCGGCAGGCTCTGCTGGGCTGGGCTGAGCCCCGGACCCTCTGTGTGGGTCAGAGCAGGGGGACGGAGCCCCAGCCCTGGGCGATCCCTGACTGATGGGAACAAATCCGGGGACGGAGCCCCAGCCCTGGGCGATCCCTGACCGATGGGAACGCACCCGGGGACGGAGCCCCAGCCCTGGGCGATGCCTGGCCGATGGGAACAAATCCGGGGATGGAGCCCCAGCCCTGGGCGATCCCTGGCCGATGGGAACAAATCCGGGGACGGAGCCTCAGCCCTGGGCGATCCCTGACCGATGGGAACAAATCTGGGGACGGAGCCCCAGCCCTGGGCGATCCCTGACCGATGGGAACAAATCCGGGGATGGAGCCCCAGCCCTGGGCGATCCCTGACCGATGGGAACAAATCCGGGAACGGAGCCCCAGCCCTGGGCGATCCCTGACCGATGGGAACGCACCCGGGGATGGAGCCCCAGCCCTGGGCAATCCCTGGCCGATGGGAACAAATCCGGGGATGGAGCCCCAGCCCTGGGCGATCCCTGGCCGATGGGAACAAATCCGGGGATGGAGCCCCAGCCCTGGGCGATCCCTGACCGATGGGAACGCACCCGGGGATGGAGCCCCAGCCCTGGGCGATCCCTGACCGATGGGAACGCACCCGGGGACAGAGCCCCAGCCCTGGGCGATCCCTGGCCGATGGGAACAAATCCGGGGATGGAGCCCCAGCCCTGGGCGATCCCTGGCCGATGGGAATGCACCCAGAGCTGCTTCTCCCACCACAGGGCAGGGCCCTGGCACTGACAGAGCCCACAGGGCTCCAGCCTCCTGTCCAGGGCACTGCCCTGCCTGGCAACAGCAGCAGGGGTGGAGGTACCTGAGGGGCCAGGCATTGGCAGGTTCTGCTTTCTACGGTGGAAAGTATCCATCACTTAGTTCCTCTCCATGACAAACTGCCAAATCTGAGGAAAAGTTGCTTTTTCCATTTTAGATCACCACCTCCGTGTGGTGATCCAGCCTCGGCAGCAGACACATTGCCTAAGCATGAACATTAGAGGCGTCTGGATAAATAAAGCTGCTGCGGATGCCTCAACACCTCCAGGTTTCTCTGCTTGCAAGGGAGGAATGTTTTGTAAAGCTGACAATTTTGCTTCCAGTCTTTGTATCCGTGCAGGGCATGTCTTTCCCGTGACATGTTTGCTGTTTACGCCCCACGCCACATAAACAACAGCTTTCTGGTGCCACCAGCACGCTGCCAGCCCTGCTGCCTGTGCTCACAGAGCCCAGGAGCAGCCCCAGAGGGGTCCCCCGAGCAGGGTGCCAGGCACTGGCACTGCAGGACGAGAAGGTTCCCTCTGCTCAGCTTGGGGGCTGGAGGAAGAGCTGTGAGCTCTGGAAAACATCCTGCCTCCTTCTGCCCCCTCACCCGATCCTTTGTGGAGCTGGTGCTGCATCCTGCCCCCAGCCTTACACCGTCCCCTCGCTCCATCCTGGCCTGCTGAGAGCCACAGGCTGGGTGCTGCACAGGATGGAAGGGGTGCTCAGTCCCATCAGATAATGGCCCTGCAGCTGCCCTGGCCCCAGAGCTGCTCCTGAGGGCTCATCCTGCTCGCACAGCCCCTCGGGTCGCTCACACCCGGCCCTGGCACATCTCCAGCTCTGCACTTTGGGGTCTCCTAAGGGCAGTGGGGTCTCAAAGGGCCTGTCAGACAGCAGGATGGAAGTGCAGGCAGTGGAGCTGCCTTGAATTGGGTCTGAACTCCTGTTAAGCCTCATTAATCAGTTGTAAATGCACTGTATTCTCAATAAGGTCAGAAACAATAAATTTAATTTTGACTCTGACTCAAGCTACTTTGGTCCTAATTCTGAGCCTCCTGCCCAGCCAGAGCAGCCAGCCCTGGCTGTGCTGCACAAACTCATTTGATTCTGAAATGCATTTTTAAGCAGGATGGAGTGGTGCTTAAAAGCTAAATGGCTTCCCCCGGCTGTAATCACTGCTCAAGAGTCCTGGAATGAAAGGGATAAAGTCTGGGGGCGGGGGGAGGTTTTAATCTCACTGAGTAGATTACAGAGATTACTGCAATTTAATCCTTACATATCTGTCACTGACGCTGCAAAGACCATAACCGAGGTGGGCAGGAGTGTGCCAGCCCCTCCGAGCTGCTGCCCCTCGGAGCAGCAGTTACAGCTCTGCTGGGGACAGAGCTGGGGACAGAGCTGGGGACAGAGCTGGGGACAGCTGTGCTGGGGACAGAGCTAGGGACAGAGCTGGGGACAGAGCTGCTGGGAACAGAGCTGGGGACAGTTCGGCTGGGGGACAGCTCTGCTGGTCACCACTGCTGCCCTGGCATGAGGGGCAGCAGGCACCGACGGGGCTGCCATCTGACATGAGGGTGCCAGGGGAAGGCTGCTGCTCTGGCACTGGGGGCTGAGTCCTGTCCGTGGGACTGGGCACTGCCGGCTGGGCTGGGCTGGAAACGCACCAGGACCTGGAGAAAAGGAAAGAAGGGTTCTGGGAGGAGGCAGTGCTGGCAGGGAAGGAGGTTCCCCGTGCCCTGGTTCCCCAGGGTCCTGGATCCCCCTGTCCCCACGAGCATCCTCCCTGCCTGGGCTGGTGCTGCAGCGCTGCTCCGGGGCTGCCAGCCCAGGCAGGTGAGAACAGCCCAGAGCGATGCACTGCCGGGTTCGTGTGCGTGCTGCGGCAGGCGGGACCCTGGACCAGCCCTGCTCCAGCACAGCACCGCACGCAGCTCTCCCGGCTCTCCGCAGCGCCTGCTCTGGGAAATCTCATTATCATTCCTGGGGGATCACAGGGGCAGGAGCTAGTTCTCCAATAACTAGAAATATCTCTCTGGCTCACAGACCTTCACAATTATATTTAACTGCAAATGAGGAATCTGTACTCAAACACAAGCTGGCAATTTTTTTTTGAAGCTTGTTTTCAGTGTCACCTCATGTTCAGCCCCGCTCTTCCACAGCTCTGTAACCCCGTCCTTGCCTTACGTAAACTTGAAGGCAGAAAATCAAAAGTGATCTGCCGCGTTCCCACAGGGACAGGACTGGGTAACTCGTGTTCCCAACATTGCTGGCACCATTGCTGACTGGAGGAAGGCCTGCCCTCTTCTTCCTCGCTTCACTGAGGGTCGCCCTCCACGTGCCAGGAGGTGCCGCTGCCCACGCTGAAAATCCACAAAAGACCAGGAGAGCAGAAGTGCTGGCAGAGCTTCCGGGCTGCAGGAAAGCTGTGGAGGCGGCAGTGCCTCACCCGGGAGCGATCCCTGCAAAACCAGTGCCTGCACCAGCGCACCTGCCCAGCTCCGGGGACTGCTGGGCACCCGGGAGCGTTTCACCCTCCCGGCCCCGCTGGGTGAGCAACCACAGGCTCTGGGCGGGGGGAGCTGAGCTGGCCACAGCACGGGGGACCCCCGAACCCCACAGAGCCAGCAGTGAAGGTACCGGCAGCACCAACCCCCGTGCTGTGCCCTGCACTGCGGGGGCTTTACAGCCTCCCGACAGCCCACTGAGGTGTCCCGACCGCCTTCACCCGGGCCGGGGTCCCCGAGGGCTGCCCGGGCTGCGGGGCAGGGCGCGAGTGGGGCACGGCTGCACCAGACACGCGAGCTGTGACAGGCGGAACAGCACAGGCTTCGGTGGCAGCTTTGCACTAAAATTAACTCGTTTGACAGCAGTTTCTGGTGCATTTCCACGGGCTCCGGAGCTGTGAGTGAGGGAAGGGCACAGGTGGGAGTGAGGAATGGGCTCCCAGTGGCGGTGCCCTGCAGTCAGCTGCCGGGCAGGGACGGTGCGGGCACAGAGCCGCGGCTCGCTGCCAGCCCGGAGGGGCTGCGGGATCAGCTGTGCCCGCCCTGACGGTCCCGTCTCTTCAGCTCTGCCCAGCCCGGCTCGGCCCGGTTCGGCTCTGCCCGGTTCGGCTCTGCCCGGCCCGGTTCGGCTCGGCCCGGTTCGGCTCTGCCCGGCTCTGCCCGGTCCAGTTCAGCTCTGCTCGGTTCGGCCCGGCCCGGTTCGGCTCTGCCCGGCTCTGCCCGGTCCAGTTCAGCTCTGCTCGGTTCGGCCCGGCCCGGTTCGGCTCGGCGGTGCCGCTCCTGCCGGCGGGTGCGCTCCCTGCCGCAGGCGCTCCCCCCGAGCGCGCATCCTTCAGATCAGAAGCTCTCTCCAGCAGCAGCACTTTGAACACCCCGCCTGCTATTTTTAATGGGATTGAGAAGACAACAAAACCGTTTAAGAACTTGAGGAATCAAAGCAAGTGTCCCCACGTCACGCCCAGCGCTTGCAGCTATATCCTGATTAATGACAAGAAAGAGTGGGGAAACAATATTTAATCACACCCTGTTTATACTAGAGCCAAAAATCAAAGCACTGCATTCCTCTTTCATGAGAAAAACGAGGTGGGCATTTCCCCTCTGGTGATTAAGTTTCCTACTACAAGCACATCAATTTCCTCGATTTGGCACGGGGTCCTCGATCACGCCACAAATGAGGACTTCCTTAGCAGCAAAATATCGCAAACCCCCAGCCGGATCCATACACAAGACACCGATGTCCATCTATCATCGTGTCTGGGTTATCTCAATGCACATCTCCTCGGGGAGCTGGAGACGAGGCGGCCGCAGCCAAACCGCGGCTGGCGATTGCCACAGCAGCAGCAGCGGCCACCCGGGCCAGCACTCCGGCCACTGCTGCCCCTGAGCGGGCACCGGGATGGACACGGCGGTGGGGATGGTGGGCTGGACACGGGACCCTGCAGGAGCAGGACACTGGGATTTTGGTGGGCTGAACACGGGAGCCTGCAGGAGCAGGGCACTGGGATTTTGGTGGGCTGGACACGGGAGCCTGCAGGAGCAGGATACCAGGATTTTGGTGGGCTGGACACGGGAGCCTGCAGGAGCAGGGCACTGGGATTTGGTGGGCTGGACATGGGACTCTGCAGGAGCAGGATACCAGGATTTGGTGGGCTGGACACGGGACCCTGCAGGAGCAGGATACCAGGATTTTGGTGGGCTGGACACGGGACCCTGCAGGAGCAGGATACCAGGATTTTGGTGGGCTGGACACGGGACTCTGCAGGAGCAGGATACCAGGATTTTGGTGGGCTGGACACGGGACCCTGCAGGAGCAGGATACCAGGATTTTGGTGGGCTGGACACGGGACTCTGCAGGAGCAGGATACCAGGATTTTGGTGGGCTGGACACGGGACCCTGCAGGAGCAGGATACCAGGATTTGGTGGGCTGGACACGGGACCCTGCAGGAGCAGGATACCAGGATTTGGTGGGCTGGATCCGGTGGGCTGGACACGGGACCCTGCAGGAGCAGGATACCAGGATTTTGGTGGGCTGGACACGGGACTCTGCAGGAGCAGGATACCAGGATTTGGTGGGCTGGATCCGGTGGGCTGGACACGGGACCCTGCAGGAGCAGGATACCAGGATTTGGTGGGCTGGACACGGGACCCTGCAGGAGCAGGATACCAGGATTTGGTGGGCTGGACACGGGACCCTGCAGGAGCAGGATACCAGGATTTGGTGGGCTGGACACGGGACCCTGCAGGAGCAGGATACCAGGATTTTGGTGGGCTGGACACGGGACCCTGCAGGAGCAGACCCTCGCAGCGCCGGTGGCAATGCTGCGGCTCTGACAATGGCCAGCAGGACCCCAGCCCTGTGTCGCTGTGGCCACACCGGCTGCCGTGCTGAGGAGGGAGCAGAGCGGGGTCCAGCCCTGCCCGTGGGCAGGGGGTGACACAGAGATGCTGTTGGGGACCCCAACTCTGCTCCCAACCCAGGAAAGTGGGACAGGGAGCACATCACCCACTCCCTCCGTCCCCTGACTCCCCCCTGCCTGTATCGATTTGCTTGGGATTCTTTGATTAATTAATGTCAGAGAAATGCAAGGTCTTTTAATTACCTCTGATTAATTAGGGTGAACTTTTAATTGTATCCCTAAGCTGAGATATGCTGTTCAATGGGCTCCGTAATTAGTGACCCAGCAATCTCTGTTAAACCAATTATCGCAGTGTAAGAAGTGCAAGGAGCCGGGGCTGCCCGGGGGCAGGGGTGCTCCTGCAGTAGTGCCATCCTCTGCAGTGAGTGCAGAGCTGTCCCCGTTGTGTCCCACACCCACGGAGGGGCAGCTGGGCACGGCGGGCTGGCCCCCGGGTGCCCTGGTGCCAGGGGCTGAAGGGACAGCACTGACTGGGATTGCCCTGTGCCCTCCCAGGCACCTCGGGGGCTTCCAGATCCTGGGAAGCTCCTCTGCAGGCTGTGAGGTGACTGGTTAAAAACAACCCAGCCTCCGTCCAGAGGCCAGCCCGTTACCCGGCTCACTCCTCTCCATGATGTCCTTCTGTCCTTTCATCCTTCCAGCCTTCCTTCTGTCCTTTCACCCCTCTGCCTGGCCCTTGCTCACTCACAGAAGAAAACTTTCTTCCATTGCCATATTTCGTGCTGCAGAGCAGTTGAATATCCAGGTCAGGGAGCAGATGGCGAGTGCCTGGCTGTGCTGGCAGGGGGACAGCAGTGCTTTCCAGTGTTTGTCACTGCTGTGCTCACTGTGCCAGCAGCACCAGCCCTCAGCCACCCCTGCAGAGAGGGACACTGACAGCACAGACACCTGGGTCACACCTGGGACACACCTGGGTCACACCTGGGTCACAGCTGGGTCATACCTGGGACACAGCTGGGACACACCTGGGTCCCACACTGGGACACACCTGGGACAAACCTGGGTCATACCTGGGTCACGCCTGGGTCACTGGGTCACACCTGGGACACACCGGGTCACACCTGGGTCACACCTGGGTCACACTTGGGTCACACCTGAGTCACACTTTGGGTCACAGCTGGGACACACCTGGGTCACACTTGGGTTACTGGGTCACACTTTGGGTCACACTTTGGGTCACACTCTGGGTCACACTTGGGTCACTGGGTCACACCTGTGTCACACCCTGCCCCAGGAACAAAGCCCCTCAGGGAACTGGGGGCAGTGCCCACCCATCGAGAGTCCATGGTGAGCCCCTGACCCGGAATCCTCCTGGGCTGGGGCCACATCTCTGTGTGAACAGGCAGGAATGGAGCAGGAGCAGGGCAGGGGCTGCTCTGTGTCTGTGCCAGGCTGGCAGTGGCACGGCGTGTGCCACAGAGCCCATGTGGCACAGAGCCCTTGGGGCTCACACACAGCTCCTGTGGCACACACACAGCTCCTGTGGCACACACACAGTCCCTGTGGCACACACACAGCTCCTGTGGCACACACACAGTCCCTGTGGCACACACACAGCTCCTGTGGCACACACACAGCCCCTGTGGCACACACACAGTCCATGTGGCACACACAGCTCCTGTGGCACACACACACAGCTCCTGTGGCACACACACAGTCCCTGTGGCACACACACAGTCCCTGTGGCACACACACAGCTCCTGTGGCACACACACAGTCCTGTGGCACACACACAGTCCCTGTGGCACACACACAGCCCCTGTGGCACACACACAGCCCCTGTGGCACACACACAGCCCCTGTGGCACACACACACAGCCCCTGTGGCACACACACAGCTCCTGTGGCACACACACAGTCCCTGTGGCACACACACAGTCCCTGTGGCACACACACAGCTCCTGTGGCACACACACAGCCCCTGTGGCACACACACAGCTCCTGTGGCACCCACACAGTCCCTGTGGCACACACACAGCTCCTGTGGCACACACACAGCTCCTGTGGCACACACACAGTCCTGTGGCACACACACAGTCCCTGTGGCACACACAGCCCCTGTGGCACACACACTGCTCCTGTGACACACACACAGCCCCTGTGGCACACACACTGCTCCTGTGGCACACACACTGCTCCTGTGGCACACACACTGCTCCTGTGACACACACACAGCTCCTGTGGCACACACACAGTCCCTGTGGCACACACACAGTCCCTGTGGCACACACACAGCTCCTGTGGCACACACACAGTCCCTGTGGCACACACACAGTCCCTGTGGCACACACAGCTCCTGTGGCACACACACAGTCCCTGTGGCACACACACAGTCCCTGTGGCACACACAGCTCCTGTGGCACACACACAGCTCCTGTGGCACACACACAGTCCCTGTGGCACACACACAGTCCCTGTGGCACACACACAGTCCCTGTGGCACACACAGCTCCTGTGGCACACACACAGTCCCTGTGGCACACACACAGTCCCTGTGGCACACACACAGTCCCTGTGGCACACACAGCTCCTGTGGCACACACACAGCTCCTGTGGCACACACACAGTCCCTGTGGCACACACACAGTGCCTGTGGCACACACACAGCCCCTGTGGCACACACACAGTCCCTGTGGCACACACACAGCTCCTGTGGCACACACACAGTCCCTGTGGCACACACACAGCTCCTGTGGCACACACACAGTCCCTGTGGCACACACAGCTCCTGTGGCACACACACAGTCCCTGTGGCACACACACAGTCCCTGTGGCACACACACAGCTCCTGTGGCACACACACAGTCCCTGTGGCACACACACAGCCCAGGCTGTCTCTGCCCCTGCACACTTGTCCCTCTGCTGCTGCTGCTGCTGTCCCCCTGCGCCTGCCTGGCGCCACCAGCACTGCCAGTGCCTGGAGACTCCTGTCACAATTACCCAGGCCCCAGGAAGTCATTAGTAATTAATTTGGTTTCTAATCTTCTAATCCAGCTGCTCCTTGATTCGATAAGCGACAAATCTGCTTTGGCCACATGGTCGCTGTTCCATGTGCTGTGTCCCCACAGAGCCACTGCCAGGGACAGTGCCACCCCGAGCCCGAGGGACAGGCCCTGCTGTGTCCCCACAGAGCCACTGCCAGGGACAGTGCCACCCTGAGCCCGAGGGACAGGCCCTGCTGTGTCCCCACAGAGCCACCGGCAGGGACAGTGCCACCCCGAGCCCGAGGGACAGGCCCTGCTGTGCCCCCACAGAGCCACTGCCAGGGACAGTGCCACCCTGAGCCCGAGGGACAGGCCCTGCTCTGCCCTTTCCTGTGGGTGCTGCCCAGCTGTGCTGTGCTGGTCCCAGCCCTGAATGAAGGGGCTGAGGGTCCATGCACCCCACCTTGTTCTTTCTGGAGCTGAGACAAGACAATTGGCACTGGTGTTTGGGGCTGGGAGCCATCAGGCACCCCAGGGCTGCAGGACAGGAGCCTTCCTGTCCCCAGTGCTGCTGTCCCTGCTGCTGGGCAGGGCCACTGGCTGTGAACCAGCCCTGCCCAGGCTCTGCCCTGTGGGCTCTGTCCTGTCCTGGGGGCTCTGCCCAGCCCTGTGCTCAGTGTCCTGTCCTGTGCTCAGTGTCCCTCCCTGTGCTCAGTGCCCTGTTCCTGTGCTCAGTGCCCTGTCCCTGTGCTCAGTGTCCCTCACTTGCTCAGTGTCCTGTCCTGTGCTCAGTGTCCTGTCCCTGTGCTCAGTGCCCCATCCCTGTGCTCAGTGTCCCTGTGCTCAGTGTCCTGTCCTGTGCTCAGTGTCCTTCCCTGTGCTCAGTGTCCCTCCCTGTGCTCAGTGTCCTGTCCCTGTGCTCAGTGTCCCTCCCTGTGCTCAGTGCCCTGTCCCTGTGCTCAGTGCCCTGTCCTGTGCTCAGTGCCCTGTCCCTGTGCTCAGTGTCCTGTCCCTGTGCTCAGTGTCCCTCCCTGTGCTCAGTGTCCCTCACTTGCTCAGTGTCCTGTCCCTGTGCTCAGTGTCCCTCCCTGTGCTCAGTGTCCCTCCCTGTGCTCAGTGCCCTGTCCCTGTGCTCAGTGTCCGTCCTGTCCTGTGCTCAGTGTCCCTCCCTGTGCTCAGTGTCCCTCCCTGTGCTCAGTGTCCTGTCCTGTGCTCAGTGTCCTGTCCTGTGCTCAGTGTCCTGTCCTGTGCTCAGTGTCCCTCCCTGTGCTCAGTGTCCTGTCCCTGTGCTCAGTGTCCCTCCCTGTGCTCAGTGTCCTGTCCCTGTGCTCAGTGTCCTGTCCCTGTGCTCAGTGTCCTGTCCCTGTGCTCAGTGTCCTGTCCTGTGCTCAGTGTCCCTCCCTGTGCTCAGTGTCCTGTCCCTGTGCTCAGTGTCCTGTCCTGTGCTCAGTGTCCTGTCCTGTGCTCAGTGTCCCTCCCTGTGCTCAGTGTCCTGTCCCTGTGCTCAGTGTCCCTCCCTGTGCTCAGTGTCCCGCCCTGTGCTCAGTGTCCTGTCCCTGTGCTCAGTGTCCCTCCCTGTGCTCAGTGTCCCGCCCTGTGCTCAGTGTCCTGTCCCTGTGCTCAGTGTCCCTCCCTGTGCTCAGTGTCCTGTCCCTGTGCTCAGTGTCCCTCCCTGTGCTCAGTGTCCCTCCCTGTGCTCAGTGTCCCACCCTGTGCTCAGTGTCCTGTCCTGTGCTCAGTGTCCCTCCCTGTGCTCAGTGTCCTGTCCCTGTGCTCAGTGTCCCTCCCTGTGCTCAGTGTCCCTCCCTGTGCTCAGTGTCCTGTCCCTGTGCTCAGTGCCCTGTCCCTGTGCTCAGTGTCCCTCCCTGTGCTCAGTGTCCCTCCCTGTGCTCCGTGCCCTGTCCCTGTGCTCAGTGTCCCTCCCTGTGCTCAGTGTCCCTCCCTGTGCTCAGTGTCCTGTCCCTGCTGTCCCCTCAGTGACACGTGTGCCCTGTTGGGGACCCCACAGGCAGGAGCCATGTGTTCCAGCAGCCAGCAGCGGGGCTGTGGCACACCACGGGATGAGGGAACATCACAGATGAGAGCCCAAATCCCTCATTAAATCCCACATTAATCTCTAAGAACAGCCATGTCAAAAATCTTAGCAGCAAAATTAAATTGTGTAGCTATATTTCAGCTGCACAAAATCGATATTCATTACGGTGGGGCAGACCTTGCTGAGAGGGTCTGACCCAGTATTTACTGTGCAGTGCCACTGCAGCTTGGCAGCTTGTTTATGTAAAAGCACACACGTGTTTTTGTGGCACACAGCCGCAGTCTGGGGGGCTGGGGCTGGGTGCAGGTGGGCTGGGACAGCAGCAGGGAGGGCACAGGAGGGAGGCCCTGGGTGTCACAGCTGGGCAGGAGGGGGAAGTGCCCATGGCCCCTGAAGGGCTCTGCAGGGGGGCAGTGTCCTGGCAGCGCCGTGTCCAGCTGGCACTGCCCCCTGCCCCAGCTCTGCACCAGGGCTGTGTGCCCTCTGCCCTGGGCTCTGCCTTCTGGGGATTTACTCTCAGCCAGGACGAAACTCATGTCAGAGGGTTAAATCCCATGTTTAAACATATTTTTCTCTTAGTTACACTAAAGCTGAGTCTGAGCAGGCCAAAGGTGCACGTGGGACCTGCCAGGCTCAGCAGCCCCAGCAGGATGGTTGCCTTCCCTCAGAAAGCTGTTTTACCCTGGTTACTCACTCTGCTTTGGGAGCTCCAACCAGACACAAGCTGAAATGTGGTCTGCAGCTGAGCCTGCTGCCCACCCTGCTTGCCCTGCCTGCGAGGAGGTGGGATGGGTTTAAAGGAAGGGATTTGATTGGAATGTGGGATTTGGGGGCAGAGGGAAATCATTGCAATGCAGTCATTGAAATGTGAATTCTTGGTGCAGGGGAAGCTGTGCAGGAATGTTCTGGTCAGGCCATTGCAAACTGATGCTCACCAAAAATGCAGACCTTGGGCAGAGTGGGACACGCATTTGCTGGAGCAGGGGCAGGGCACATCTGGCTGGGCTGGGTCACATCTGGCCAGGGCAGAGCGCTGCTGACAGGATCACAGTCTGTAGGGGTGTGGAGTGTCTGTAGGGGTGTCAGGGAGCTCAGGGGGGTGGGGGGGGTCAGGGGTCCCCTCACCCAGCCTGTGGCACTGGGCTGGGCTCTGTGCTCAGTGGCACCAGAGCTGGGTCAGCTGATGTGGGGCATCCCTGGTGCCTGTCCCAGGCAGTTAATGTCACACTGTGAGATGATCCAGAACAGGGAGTTTGGGGCAAAGGAATTAAAATGGGAGGGAGAGTTTTAATTAGAGGAAGAAGTCAGAGCCCATAATGAGCTGGGTGAGTGAGTGCCTGCTGTGGGGAATTCTCCATATGTCAAATGGCATCAATCAAAATGCCACTTCTTACACAACAGCTGTGCAGGAGGAGGGGCTGTGGCCCTGTGCTCAGGGCAGGCTCTGCCTGGGGCTGGGCATTCCCCTCTGCAGCTCCTGAGCACCCCAGGGCAGCAGGGCCAGGGCTGTCCCACACCCCAGACTCCTGCACGGGGCTTGGTGGCATGGGGGCCAGTCTGTGCCTTCCCCAGCCCCAGGCATGAGGAGCAGAGTGGCTCTTGGGGGCCATAACCAGCCCTGTGCTCCCCAGGCTCATCACAGGGAGCAGAGCTGCTGCAATCAGGAGCCAGTGCCCTGGTGTGCTGGGCAGCACAGGGTGTCCAGTCAGCAGAGGGCTGGGACAGGGGTCCCTCTGGTGCCTTTGGTCCCTCTGGTCCCTCTGGTCCCTCTGGTCCCTCTGGTCCCTTTGGTCCCTTTGGTCCCTCTGGTCCCTCTGGTCCCTTTGGTCCCTTTGGGTCCCTCTGGTCCCTTTGGTCCCTCTGGTCCCTCTGGTCCCTTTGGTCCCTTTGGGTCCCTTTGGTCCCTTTGGTCCCTTTGGGTCCCTCTGGTCCCTCTGGTCCCTCTGGTGCCTTTGGTCCCTCTGGTCCCTCTGGTCCCTTTGGTCCCTCTGGTCCCTCTGGTCCCTTTGGTCCCTTTGGTCCCTTTGGGTCCCTCTGGTCCATTTGGTCCCTCTGGTCCCTCTGGTCCCTCTGGGTCCCTCTGGTCCCTTTGGTCCCTTTGGTCCCTCTGGTCCTGTGTCCACCCACAGCTTCAGACACCCCTGGTGATGGGGTGGTGCCTGCCAGCAGCAGGGCCCAGCTGAGCCCAGTCTGAGGGTCAGAGCCCAAGGGCTGGCCTTGTCCTTGTCCTTGTCCTTGTCCTTGTCCTTGTCCTTGCTGGCTCCTGCAGGCTCAGTGAGCCCCATCCACGCTGGGCTGTGCCCAGGGCACATCTGTGGGTGCACACACATTTTTAGGAACGTGTTCCATGCACCAGCAGTTTCACAGTGCATGGAATGGTTCATGCTCTGCATTGCTTCAGGAGAGAGTGGCTTTCCTGGAGATGGAGCAGTGCCACACCAGCACTGAGCTGTGTGATGGGTGGATGTGGGGGTGACACGAAGCCCCTTGGGAAGGGTCCCCTGTGGCACAGGACACTTCAGCCCCTCAGGTCCCACATCTCCCAGGGTGTCCCCTCCACGCTGCCCCAGGCTGTGTCCTAGTGTGTCATGGGGGTGTCCCTGGAGCTCCCTGCCCTCTGCCCCTGCTCAGGGTGTCTCACTGTGCCAGCAGCTGAGCTCAACACTTTTGACTCTATTTATTACTAAAAAAATTATGCAACTGGGTCGCATTCCTGCTATTTTTTATGCATGAGCCAAGCAGCAAATTCCATTATTTAAAAAAAACTGTTTTAGCTAGTGATGCACTAGACCACGCAAGTAAATGCCCAAAATAATTCCAGCTGACACCTTTATGAAGGCAGAGTGAAGTTTAAAGTCTACACAAGCCTTTCATTTGCAATTTCCCATCCCTGCTAACCAGCACCTGGGAACTGTGCTGCCATCTGGCCCGTGGATCCCCTTTTCTGGCTGTTCTCTGCCCGTGGAGGGTGCAGCCCCTGATTCCTGCCCTGAGGGAGCCTGGAGACTGCTGTGACTGCAAACATCTGCAAACATCTGCAAACACCTGCACACAGGTGCAGGACAAGGGACAGAAGATCTTTAAGGGTGAAAATCATGCAAAGAGTGGGGAGAGGCTGAGGAAGCTCCTGGGGTTCCCTGCAGCTCCCTGGGTCCCTCTCAGCCCTGGACCCTCCCCAGGCAGGAGCAGCACCCACCTCCTCTGCCTATGGATGGTGCTTTTTGGAGTTCCTGTGGCCAGTGCTTTGTCCCCTGAAGGCTGACTGTGCTGGAGGCTCACTCTGAGTGGCACTGAGGCTGGACTTAATCACACCAACCTGATTATTTCCAGCTCAATTCCATCCTTTGGCCTGACCTTGCTACTTTAATGAACAGGATGCTGAGGTTTTTCTTACCATAAAAAAATTTAGTTGACCCCAAAAGTAAAAGACGACAAACAAACTCTGATATAAATAACCTGGCCTCTGTGGAAAGCATCAAAGGTAACTCAGCAATTAGCCCTTCTCTCACAGATAAATCATCTCTCTGTGGCACCTGACCCTGCCATGGCTGACATTTCTATAACCCATTGGCCACTGCTCGTGTATCCAAAGGCTTTCACTCACCCTAAATTTGGAGTTTCTAATCTCCTATATTAAGTCAGTGGTTCTCGGTAATTCTTAGTGATTTTATTTCTATTGGCTTTGTAAATCAGAGTTATCCATGTCAGTGCCCATGGTCAGGGAGGGAAGCGTTTGTCTGTGAAATTGGGTTGACACAGCCCATTGAGTGTGATGATAAGAGGTGATTTGCAGGGCTGGCTGGACAAGCCATTTACACCCAGCAGATTATCCTAGCACAGTCCACAAGTTCTGTTACAGGGAGAAGAGTGGAAGCTGCAGAACATGTGGAGTGGGGAAGGGGCACTCCTGCTTCTCCACAGGGAGCTGAGCCCTGGGATGGGACAGGAATCAGAGACACAGCATGGGAAAGGAGAAATAACACCTCTGACACCACTGTGCCAGGCACCAGGCTGTGCCATGGCCTCAGACCCTGCTGTACAGACCCTGCTGTACAGTCCTGCTGTACAATCCTGCTGTACAATCCTGCTGTACAGTCCTGCTGTACAATCCTGCTGTACAGACCCTGATGCACAGTCCTGCTGTACAGTCCTGCTGTACAGACCCTGCTGTACAATCCTGCTGTACAATCCTGCTGTACAGTCCTGCTGTACAGACCCTGCTGTACAACCTGCTGTACAACCCTGCTGTACAATCCTGCTGTACAATCCTGCTGTACAGTCCTGCTGTACAGTCCTGCTGTACAATCCTGCTGTACAGACCCTGCTGTACAATCCTGCTGTACAGTCCTGCTGTACAGACTCTGCTGTATAGTCCTGCTGTACAGTCCTGCTGTACAGACCCTGCTGTACAATCCTGCTGTACAATCCTGCTGTACAGACCCTGCTGTACAATCCTGCTGTACAGTCCTGCTGTACAATCCTGCTGTACAGACCCTGCTGTACAGACCCTGCTGTACAGACCCTGCTGTACAGTCCTGCTGTACAGACCCTGCTGTACAGACTCTGCTGGTGCCTGCCATGGCAGTCAGTTATTTAACACACACCTGCCTGCATGGTCAGTTGTTTAACACACACCTGCATGGTCAGTTGTTTAACACACACCTGCCTGCATGGCCAGTTGTTTAACACACACCTGCATGGCCAGTTTTTTAACACACACCTGCCTGCATGGTCAGTGGTTTAACAGCCAGCTGTCTGAGAGCCCTTCAAGAGGAGGTGAGGCAGGGAGGGGGCTGTGCAGCTCACCCTGCACAGCCAGGTCCAAGCCTTGTCTGGAGGCATTCCCCACCCAGAGATGCTGCAGCTGCCAGGGAAGCACATCAGCAGGTGTTTGGGAGCAGCAATTCCCTGGCAGAGCTAAATAATGTCATCAGCTGTTGAACACGTGTCAGATGACCTTTCCCTGCACTCCTCACAAAATCCCATTAATCAAAAGAGCAGAGCAGAGCTAAGAGCCCTTTAACAAAATTATTGTAATCCCTGGGTTTCTCATTCATCCTGCAGCAGCTCAGCAGCCTCCACACCCCCTGAGGGGTCAGAGGATCCCCCATCTCTGCTCACACCTCCCCTCCCGCTCTGTCCTTCAGCTCTGCAGCCTCAGGGCTCGTTTCCCACCAAGCTTTGCACGTTCTGCTTTCTGGGCACTCACTTCTCTTCCTGGGCAAAGATCCTCCTTGACTGCTGCTCATCACAAACCAGGGCAAAGTCAAATTCTCGTGTGTCTTGTGGATGGGGCAGTTGAGGAGAAAGTGAGTTCAGGGGCTGAGGAAGGAATGTTCAGTGATGATGTGAAGAGAAAATGCCATAACAAAGCAGCCAGGAGAGCTGTAATGAAAGTTGGCATTTATACCTGAAATCATTGCCAGCATTTTCCACTGAGAGTTTCACCAGTGCTGACACTTTCCCTCAGAGCACCTCAGCATCAGCAGGGGTGGCTGGAGCTGTTTGGCCAGAGGGTCTTGGCTGCACCCCAAGGGGAGGGGGCTGCCTCCTGCCCCCCCACCCCAGGGCCTGCAGCTCCTGTCCCTGGTTCTGGGGTCTGAGCCCCTGAGTGGGGATGGGGTAAAGCTTTGCCCACCCATCTCTGGTCCTGTGCTACCATGGAGACCTGACCCCGATGTCCTTGGTGTCCCCAGCACAGCTGGCCAGGGCAGAGCTGCTTTCCAGCACTGCCCCTGCTCCAGGCACTCCAGCAGCTGGGACTGCCTTGTCCTGGCCCTGGGCACAGGAGCCCCCTGAGCACTGACCTGCCTGGGACCTGAGCCTGGGCTGCTGGGAGCAGGGTGTACATTGATCCTGATCCTGGGGTGCTGGGGAGCAGAGTGTACATTGACCCTGATCCTGGGGTGCTGGGAGCAGGGTGTACATTGATCCTGATCCTGGGGTGCTGGGGAGCAGAGTGTACATTGATCCTGATCCTGGGCTGCTGGGGAGCAGGGTGTACATTGACCCTGATCCTGGGCTGCTCGGAGCAGGGTGTACATTGATCCTGATCCTGGGGTGCTGGGAGCAGGGCTGGGAGCAGGGTGTACATGGACTCTCATCCTGGGGTGCTGGGAGCAGGATGGGAGCAGGATGGGAGCAGGATGGGAGCAGGATGGGAGCAGGGTGCCCCTGACACCCCAAACACTCACCCTGAGGATGACATTGGCTCTCAGGGCCAGTTTTTCCAGGGCTGTTAAACACTGCTTTGCATATTCATTAAACTGAAGGCAGTTCATGTCTGTGGTTCCCTGGCTGCCAGCAGCTGGAAGCACTGGGTGGCTCCCAGCACTGGGGTGTCACTCAGCCCTGCAGCTCCCTGGCTGAAGGGGAGATTTAGGAGAAAACCTCCCGATGCTGCCAGCCCCAGGGCTCTGCATTCCATGTACCCAGCGTGGCACCTCTGATGGATGAGCCCTGCACTTCACTCCAATCTGCTCGGAGTTAGGCAGCAGCAATCATTTTTTTCAAGCCTTGTCATATATAAAAGCAATTGAGTCAGCAGGCACCAGTTGTCTGGCACAAGGAGAGATTATATTTTTACAAGGTTTTGCAGAAGGTCTGTAAAAGTTTGTTCTTTCCTCAAAAAATAAATACATATTTGACAACGCCTCTCTGGAAAAAAAACAGAAAAAAATTAAACTTGCAAATTGAAACATTATGTCTGCAAGAGAAGTGCTTAAAGACCCTCTTTATGGCTGATAGGAAATGACAAAGATTTTGTGCATTTCAGGGCAATGCCTTTGGAAAACTGGGAATTTCCCTGACAGTTCTGACCCCAGATTGTGGAAATGCTGCAGTGAACTCCCTCCCACAGAGAAGAGCAGCCATGCCCTGCCCCTATCCCAGCCCAAGCAAAAGGACCAGTGATGCTCATTGCAGCACCCACAGCACCCCATAGCACCCCACAGCATCCCACAGCACCCCACAGCACCCACAGCACCCCACAGCACCCCACAGCACCCCATAGCACCCCATAGCACCCCATAGCATCCCACAGCACCCACAGCACCCCACAGCACCCCACAGCATCCCACAGCATCCCACAGCACCCCATAGCACCCCATAGCACCCCACAGCATCCCACAGCACCCACAGCACCCACAGCACCCCACAGCACCCACAGCACCCACAGCACCCATAGCACCCCATAGCATCCCACAGCACCCCATAGCACCCCACAGCACCCACAGCATCCCACAGCACCCCACAGCACTCACAGCACCCCACAGCACCCCACAGCACCCCACAGCATCCCACAGCACCCACAGCACCCCACAGCACCCCATAGCACCCCATAGCACCCCACAGCACCCCACAGCATCCCACAGCACCCACAGCACCCACAGCACCCCATAGCACCCACAGCACCCCACAGCATCCCACAGCACCCCACAGCATCCCACAGCACCCCACAGCACCCCATAGCACCCCACAGCACCCCATAGCATCCCACAGCACCCACAGCACCCACAGCACCCCATAGCACCCCATAGCATCCCACAGCACCCCATAGCACCCCATAGCACCCCACAGCACCCCACAGCATCCCACAGCATCCCACAGCACCCCATAGCATCCCACAGCATCCCACAGCATCCCACAGCACCCCATAGCACCCCACAGCACCCCACAGCATCCCACAGCACCCCATAGCACCCCACAGCACCCCATAGCACCCCATAGCACCCCACAGCACCCCACAGCACCCCACAGCACCCCACAGCATCCCACAGCACCCCACAGCATCCCACAGCACCCCACAGCACCCCATAGCACCCCATAGCACCCCACAGCATCCCACAGCATCCCACAGCACCCCATAGCACCCCATAGCACCCCATAGCATCCCACAGCACCCCATAGCATCCCACAGCATCCCACAGCATCCCACAGAACCCACAGAACCCACAGCACCCCATAGCACCCACAGCACCCACAGAACCCACAGCACCCACAGAACCCACAGAACCCACAGCACCCCATAGCACCCCATAGCACCCCACAGCATCCCACAGCACCCCACAGCATCCCACAGCATCCCACAGCACCCACAGAACCCACAGAACCCACAGAACCCACAGAACCCACAGCACCCACAGCTCCTCACCCCTGCCCCAGGGCACTCTGCTGGTCCTGCTGGGCCAGCACTGCTTCATCCCCACTGGTCACTTGGTGGTTGTTGGAGCTGCAGGAAATGCTGACAGGAATCTGCAGCTATGGATTTTTTTTGACAGAAGCTGAGCCCTCGGGATTGCTGCTCTTTCTGTGCTTGAGAAGGAGCTACTTAGTTATAACAAATCTTTTAATAATGATTTTTCATTGTAGAGATAGAGTATTAATTATTACAGGGTATTAAAAAAAGCATTAGCCCTCTGACCCCTGGAGATGCTCTGGGCTTGTCAGCCCTGCACACCTCCCACCCAGACACACTCATCCCGTGCACAAAATGCATGTTAAAGATTTGTCCTCACCTTCATTAGTATCAGAATTTATTGCAGAAGAGAGGATTTCTTTATTTTACAAAACCTATAGATGGAACACAAGCAAATTGCTGGCTTTTACTAGCATATAAACTGGGAAAAACCTCTGAGATATGTCTACATTACACTAAACTGCATCCATAATTCATACCTAAAGGAGAAATTTTTAGCTCCCTGGGAGGTTTGTGAATCTATTATTGATGGGACCGTGTTAGGCAACAATGGCTCCCTCACACTCACACACACTCAGTGGCTGGGCAGGGCTGGGGCTGCCAGCAGCCAGCTCTGCTGGAGCTCTGCAAGGTTTGGGAGGGATTCAGTTCAGAGGCTGAAGTGATGCAGACTGAGTGAACTGGAGTGTTTCTACACAGATCCCCACTCTCAATCAATAGATCAGGAATGTGGGAGATACTGGAGCACTCTGCTCCTGTTTGGATCTCAGGGAGCAGCATTTGCTCAGTGAAACACTGCAGACACACATCTCACCTGGGAATGTCACATCAGTGCTGGGGTGACTGGGCAGAACCACCAAGGCCTTCACTGCCCACCACACAGTGATGGCAAGGGCCACCTCTGGGTCACACTCTGTGCAGGCCTTTTGGTCTTCCCCAAAAATGTTTACAGATTTGTTTTTAAGCCAATCAAAACCGGAACCCCAACAGCTACTGAAGTGAGCCCTGCTGTAAGGGGCTGTGAACCTGCAGGGTGGGGGGCAGTGCCCCAGGCAGTTCCACAGCCAGGGCTGAGCCATGCTTGGGGACACTGACATCCCTGCTCCAGCAGCCAGGTAAAATGGAATTTGGGCCAGAGCAGAGGAAGTGACACAGTTCACAGCACCATTAGAAATGAAGGAAATGTGCCTGGCACAGGCAGGTATTTACAGAGCTTAAATCTAAACTAAAGGCTGCTGTGAACAGAAGAATCCCATCCTTCCCAACCCATCAATACGGAGCTGAATTAGATCCAGGAACCACAATGCAAATCTCAGGGCTACAAATCTCACTGACAATATGTGTTGTTCCACAAATAGATGCAAAGCCAAGTAAAAACACTCACAACAATCCTTATCTGACAGATTTGCCTTTGATTAGCCTTTAATTGCTCATTAGGATTTGGGTGGTTTGTGCCTTTCCTGCGTGGCAGAGGAGCAGCATCCCTGCAGGGCTGAGAGATGCTGGCCAGAGCTGCAGGGCAGGGAGCCCCACTGCCCAGGGAGCAGCACTGGCAGCCTGCTCTGCCTTTGGGGGCTGCTCCCTGCTCCTGGGGCTGCTCCCTGTCCTCACCCTCCCCTCTGCATTCAGTGCTGGCTGGGGATGCTCTGTGAGATGGAAACAAATCACTGATGCAGGAGCTGACAACGAAATCTGTCTGGAAGAAAAAAAAAACCATCAGTGGTGGCTCAGAGCCAAGGTGGCCATTGCAGAATTTCCCTGGCATCCCCCAGATCCCAGGGATTGTGATGTGGCTGTGTTTGCTGCTCAGGTGGAGCAGGATGCTCCAGCAGTGCCACCCTCAAGGCTGCACACAGTGCTTGGATCCTCCCTGCTCCTGGAACAAGCACCTGCATCAGACTGAGCATGTCAGGGGCCTCCTGCTTGTTTATGAGAGCTTTGTGTGAAATTTTAGGATTTACAAAGTAGTCATATCATTTAATCCTCTTTAATGAGGTTTGGGGATTTACGAGCAAGATATTTTCATTTGCAGCTCACACAATTAACCTCAGTTAACCTACAAAGGAAACTTCAGGATAAGTTTGACTTCCTCAGCTACTGAAGCTGGGTTTGCAGAGTGACAGCACTGCTCACCCTGCACAGAGGAGCCAGCAGCACCCTGCACATCCTGCACCCGCTGTGAGGAGCTTGTGCACACTCCTCCTCTCACTGTTTATCTGGGGATTCAGCCCTTGCCCTCCTGCCCAGCCCCTTGCTGCTCCCAGCTCCAGGGCTGTGTGTGACCCTGCAGCCCCTGTGCCCCCACATCCCTCCTGCAGCCCCCACTGGAAGGGAGCTGGCTGGGATAAACCCACCTGGGAGTGCAGCAGCAGTGTGGGAAGGCAGGGCAGCCTGCTGTCCTCAGAACACCAGCAGCACAGGGCACAGGCAGATGAGGAACAGCAGGGACATGAGGCTCAGGAACAGCAAAGGGCCAGGGTGTGGAGAGCTGAAGAGCATCAGGGACACAGGGTGCAGTGAGGAAGATGCCCAGGGTGGTGGAAGGAAAGCTTTGCTCCTTGTTCCAGCTTTCTGTGACACTGGTGGCCCTGGGGATCACCAGAGCTCCTGAGTGCCCAGCTGTGCCCCAGCTGTGCCCCAGCTGTGCCCCAGCTGTGGAGCAGCAGCCCCTCCAGCCCCAGTGATGCCCCTACTGCTGGCAGTGGGTCACAGAGGGTCTCTGGGCTGGCTCTCGATGGCAGGAGCGAGTCCCTGGTGTAAGAAGGAACACCCACACAGTGTCCCCAGCCAGCAGTGACATGGGGCAGTGCTGCCAGCCTGTTAGAGTTCCCATAATTCCACAATAAATCAGTATGATAATTTCTCTCTGCAATAAAGCCCCTATTCCCGTCTCATAACCCGCACCTCAATCTCTCTGTGCTCTTTGCTCTTTATTACCTTCCAATGACTTAAGCCCCTGAACTGAATAACTTCATCAAGGTGTCAACCTAAACAGATTTTTCCCTATAATGGCCCAACTCTCACAGGTTCTTAATGAAAAATATTGATTCCAAAGGATTAGTTGCAGATTTATGTGGTGGATGCTGATCCCTCTGTCACCTGATACCTTATCAGCGGATGAAAGAACTGATCCTCCCCACATGGTTTTAAAAAAGCAATCACAGACTGTGTCAAGCACAGCTTATTCACAGAGAAATGCATATAATGCTGTGTCTGGATCAGATATGATGCTGAGCAGAGAGCTCATAGTGGCCAGGCCAGGCTGCAGCTCCTGCTGCTCCAGCTGGGCAGAGCCTGTGCTGGCCCTGGGGCTCCTGGCCTGCCTTGGCCACTGTGGCTGCCCCTGCCAGCTCTGCTGGGATGGCTCTACAGAGCCATCTACATAAGCACCAGGCACGAGCTGGCAGGCTGGGTGGCACAGGGATAAGAGCCAAGGAGTGGATTCTCTGCCACAAACCATCTTCTGTGCTGGGCTGATGCCCTGGAGGGTCCTGCCTGCCCCCTGGGCTCCCAGCACAGCAGCAGCCACAGCCAGGGCAGTGCCTGGCAACACCCAGGGCTGAGTGGGGCAACCCAGCTGGCAGCAGCTTGCCCTGGACCCCCAGCACCCATGGACCCACTGTGGCACCCCAGTGCTGGTGCCAGGGCAGGGACTGGCCCCTGTGGCCACCCCAGTGGCAGATGCTGGGTCAGGGACTGGCCTCTGTGGCCACCCCAGTGCTGATGCCAGGGCAGGCAGCAGCCCCTGGTCCCCAGGAGCCACAGCAGCTCTGCAGGGTTTGGGCCATGTACAGTGGAGGAGACACCAGCAGTCGTGGCTTTTACTGGCAGCCACACATCTGATTATTCATCTTTTTTTTCCCCTCCCTCCAGAAACTTGCAGCTGAAATTAATTCATAAATTACAGCACAGAGTGAGGCATTATAAATAACAGCAGAAGGGCTTTGATTATTTACATTTTTATGGAATCTGAACTGATCAAATACACAGAAGTCACCAGGCACATGGGAGAATTATAACGTGTTCAGACATGATTTAAGGCTGTGCAGGAGGGACCTTTCCAGAAGAAGTGATCAGGCAGGGCCGGTCACTCTGCATCATCTGAGTGATGTACAGACACCACTAAATAATCCTCAGCCCTCTGGAAGTTCAGGGAGAGAAGAGAAAGCCAGCACTGCCTATGGCACCAGCCCTGCAGACCCCCTGTGCCTCCTGGTCTCCTGCTGTTTGCTGGGTGCAATAATGAATGTTTTGGCAACAGCCTTGCTCAAAATCTAATAAAATTATTCAGGATTCTGCAAGAAGCCTTGGAAATGGAGGCTGTCCTACAGCAGCCCCGCGTGGCTCTGGCAGCAGAGCTCTGTGTTTGGGCTTGATTTAAAACCTCATTCGTTTTTCATTAGCTCAGAATTGCTGCAGACGAAGGTTCATTTTCACTACGTGCATGGAACACGAACCAAAATCGGGATTTTGTTTCTCCCATTTACCTCGTGTGTGAAGTCATCCAGTTTAGGGATGAAAGGAGTTATTTACTTCCAATTACCTAAACATGACTGGGAGCAGGAATATCCCTTCCTTGCTGCAGATGACCCCCACATTACTCACAGCAGCAGGCTGCCCTCCCCTGCTGCAGCCGGAGCTCACCCTGCAGCTCCAGAGAGGAGGTGGGGACAGTGCCCAAAGCCACCCCAACAACTGCCCACCCCCACTGCACCCCCAGCTCCCCCTCTCTTCTGTCCCCTTCCCCCCCAGAGCCTGGAGTCTCTTTGAGCTGGGCTGCTCCTCTCCAAATCTCTAATTTACACCACAAGCAAAATCCCTTCTCCTTTCCAATTACTTCACCATTCAGGGCATAAAAAACTATTCCACTGATTAAAACTGCAATAATTAAAATGGAGGCTTTGTGTTGCTTCTGCCTTTTAAACCCTTCACAAACTCTCCCTAAACTCCCAATTTCAAAGCTCCCATCACGTCCTGATTTCCTGGCTAATTTGTAGAGTGAGTGCTGGGGGGCAGGGACCAGCATGGCTTGGCCAGGCATTGCCACTCCTTTCCTCCTCCCAGCTGATACTTATTTCTTCACTTTTACCATCCTGCCCCACGGTCACAGTCCTGCCTGTCCCCTGCCAGGTATGCCCTGAGCCCCTCCCTGCCTGGCAGGCACCTGGAGCTGCTCTGAATTCCTCATCTGCTGCAAATCAGTTGGTCTGTGACCACAGGAGGTTCTGTTCCAGCTGACCCTCTAAGGCTGTAATGCATCTTCATCTGCCATTGCTCACCTATTTCTTCCCAGAAAGCTGGCTGCCCCCTGGGCCTGGGCACACTGCTGGCTTCTCAAGGGAAAAGAGAGGTGGGAAGGCAGGATGTATTTTGTATACTGGAATAAGTGAAAATGGATTTTAATTCCTTCTAATTGAGTCTCTAGAACTCAGACAACTTCCCAATTAACACCAATTAACATAGTATACTTGACATCCCATAACATTCCATTAAATTTCCCAAAATAAGATGTGTAAAGCTTCTCTGTTCACGGAGATGCTCCCATCCAATGCTGCCTGTCAGAGGCATTTAAATAACCCTTGCACCAGCTGCAGTGTGGAAGCCCCAGTGGGGAGAGGCCCCTGCCCAGCAGCACCTGCAGGTGCCTCTGGCACCAAACTGGCCCAGTGGCTCAGCACAGGGCCCAGGCTGCTGGCTGAGCCTGGCCAGGCAGTGAGCTCCCTGCGGGAGCCCAGGCCCAGCTGAACCTTCCCTCCAGCTACTCACTGACTCTGTGACATGGCTTCAACACTTTCTGTCCTCATGCCATGAGCTGATTGTGCATGACCAACAAACAAGGCACAGCTTTGGAAGTAAACATCTGGTTGGGAGTCAGCTGAACAACTCCTAAAAATTGGTATTTTTCTGCTTGTTGCCATCACGGATCACAGCCCTTATAATTTGCTACCCACAGCTCTCTGCTGGGTGTGCATTTCTTGTCCCCAACCTGCATCTAAGACAGAATCCAGCTGTGCAAAATAATATTTCACTTTATTAAGTGCCATGGAAACCTTTGCCTAGACAACAGAGGCACAATGCCAGCTGGCACCAGGAACTCAGCTCGGGGCTGGAGCTGAGCAAGGAGTGAGGTGAGTCACTGCCCCTGGCCCTCACAATGCCCTCAGTGCCCTGTTAGCCTGGGCACAGAGTGATCCCCACTCTGCCCTGGGCACAGAGTGATCCCAGCTCTGCCCTGGGCACACAGTGATCCCCACTGTGCCCTGGGCACAGAGTGATCCCAGCTCTGCCCTGAGCACAGAGTGATCCCCACTCTGCCCTGGGCACAGAGTGATCCCAGCTCTGCCCTGGGCACAGAGTGATCCCAGCTCTGCCCTGGGCACACAGTGATCCCCACTCTGCCCTGGGCACAGAGTGATCCCCACTCTGCCCTGGGCACAGAGTGATCCCAGCTCTGCCCTGGGCACAGAGTGATCCCCACTCTGCCCTGGGCACTCAGTGATCCCAGCTCTGCCCTGGGCACACAGTGATCCCAGCTCTGCCTTGAGCACAGAGTGATCCCAGCTCTGCCCTGGGCACACAGTGATCCCAGCTCTGCCTTGAGCACAGAGTGATCCCAGCTCTGCCCTGGGCACACAGTGATCCCAGCTCTGCCTTGAGCACAGAGTGATCCCAGCTCTGCCCTGGGCACAGAGTGATCCCAGCTCTGCCCTGGGCACAGAGTGATCCCAGCTCTGCCCTGGGCACTCAGTGATCCCCACTGTGCCCTGGGCACAGAGTGATCCCAGCTCTGCCTTGAGCACAGAGTGATCCCCACTGTGCCCTGGGCACAGAGTGATCCCAGCTCTGCCCTGGGCACTCAGTGATCCCCACTGTGCCCTGGGCACAGAGTGATCCCAGCTCTGCCCTGGGCACTCAGTGATCCCAGCTCTGCCCTGGGCACAGAGTGATCCCAGCTCTGCCCTGGGCACACAGTGATCCCAGCTCTGCCCTGGGCACTCAGTGATCCCAGCTCTGCCCTGGGCACAGAGTGATCCCAGCTCTGCCCTGGGCACACAGTGATCCCAGCTCTGCCCTGGGCACAGAGTGATCCCAGCTCTGCCTTGAGCACAGAGTGATCCCCACTGTGCCCTGGGCACAGAGTGATCCCCACTGTGCCCTGGGCACACAGTGATCCCAGCTCTGCCTTGAGCACACAGTGATCCCCACTGTGCCCTGGGCACAGAGTGATCCCAGCTCTGCCCTGGGCACAGAGTGATCCCCACTGTGCCCTGGGCACAGAGTGATCCCAGCTCTGCCCTGGGCACTCAGTGATCCCAGCTCTGCCCTGGGCACTCAGTGATCCCCACTGTGCCCTGGGCACACCCTGATCCCCACTCTGCCCTGGGCACAGAGTGATCCCCACTCTGCAGGGATGCATCCCCCTGGGCACCACGTTGTCACCTGGGGATTCTCAAAGTGCTGCATCACTCTTTCTCCCAGGTCTTCCCCACATTCCCCAGCCTCCATTCCCCCTGGGCTCCCCTCTCCTGCTCACCTCAGCACCTGTTCGGGAGGTTTGTGGGGTGCAGCCCTCAGGTGGGTTCCACCAGTGAGCCTGGCAAAGCCCAGGGTGTAAGGGCAGGGAAAGACAAGGCTATAAATAACAGGTCAGGGAAGAACCAAGAGTTCTGGGAAAGGCCTGGTGACGCATCCATAGCAAGTAAATCATAAAAAGCTGATGAACTAATACACAGCCTCCCCTCACTGCTGACCTCCAGCTCTCAACTGCAGCAAAGTGCTAGGAGACCAAAATAGCAAAAAACACCAATTAAATATTAAAACCCACAAATGTAACACAGAGCAGGAGAGGGGAGGGGGCCTGTGCCAGCCTCAAAGACCCTGTGAGATCAGGTTCCCACCTTCTGCAAGCAAAAGGACAATTTGTGTTGGAGACTAGGCTTTCCAAGCTCATTTCTGCAGCAAACATTCAATGCTGATGACACCATTGGGAGTGTGGGGGAAGCCTGTCCCCCGCTGGGGCTTCTGGCACACCTCTCCCTGACATTTGGCTGCTCTGTAGTTACTCTGTGCCTGCATTTGCTCCTTGCTGGGCTCTGCCTGCCTGATACTGCTCTGGAGCCCCGGCAGGAGCATTCCTGGGGTCTGGAGCTGTGACTGTGCTGGAGCCCGTCCCCTCCTGTCCAGCCCCACAGAGCCAGGGCTATCAGGAAGGGCAGACACAGCAAAGAGAGGCTCTCCGTGCTAAAGGGGGCAAGTGCAATGCAAACCACAGGCAGATCCGTTTTGTGCAGCCTTTAAAGTGTTATCACACCTCAGGAATAGGCAGAAAGGTCAAAATCATTAGTGTCTGAGTTCTGAATTAAATCCCCTGCAATTAGCCCTGAGAAGCCAACTGGAGATGCTGTTGAGATAACAGAGCAGGTATCTCTGTAATTGATAATTACGAGGTGTAAAGACGTGCGCTTGCTTTGAAAAACTTAATTGTTTCTCATCTGAAAAGATTACTTTATTGTAATGGTCTGCAATTATTTTTATTTTAGACAGACTGGTGCCAACATCTGTAGCCTCAAAACAGCCCATTTCACAGAAAATTGCTGCAATTTGCCAGTTTCCCCCATGTAAGAGGATGTTGTTGTTGAAAGGGACAGAATGGGCTGTTCTCTAAACCTCACAAGGAATTCTCCTCTGTGAAATCACACGCTCAAGCAGCTCTCACTGGGGCATTTTTAGCTTGCCCCAGTTGTGCATAAGCTCCCCCTCTGTAAGGGCAGAGCATGGGGATGAGCTGTCCTTGCACCGGGTGTGACACCTGCCCTGCGAGCCCCCAGGCACAGAGCAGGAGCAGGGAGGGTTGGATCAGCCGAATCCCGAGGGCAGGAGCTGCAGCTGGCAGAGCTGCGGGGACAGCCCCACACGGCTCCCTGGAGAGCAGCTGGAATCCCGTTAAACGGGAAAATGGCAATTTGCCCAAAGTGGACTCTCTTCATCAGCGGCCAGAGGAGCTGAGGATAATTCATAACGTTTCACGCTGCCTGATGGCAGCACACACATCTGTGCTCGTTACTGCAGGACCACCTGCACGGTGCCTGCTGTGCTGCCTCAGAGAGCCACAGGGGCGAGGGGCTCCAAGCTGGGCCAGTCCCTGCTGGGCTGTGCTGCAGCTCTGGGAGGGAGAGCACAGCCCGGGGGCTGCCCCAGCCCCAGCCCAGGTCCAGTCCAGGCGCCACCCGCAGGGCTGAACCAAGCGCTGACAGCAGGGAACAGCAGGGCAGAGCAGAAACAGCAGGGCAGAGCTGGGCAGAGCAGGGCAGAGCAGGGCAGAGCTGGGCACAGCAGAAACAGCAGGGCAGAGAAGGGCACAGCAGGGCAGAGAAGGGCACAGCTGGGCAGAGCAGAAACAGCAGGGCACAGCAGGGCAGAGCAGGGCACAGCAGGGCAGAGCTGGGCACAGCAGGGCAGAGCAGAAACAGCAGGGCACAGCAGGGCAGAGCTGGGCAGAGCAGAAACAGCAGGGCACAGCAGGGCAGAGAAGGGCACAGCTGGGCAGAGCAGGGCAGAGCTGGGCACAGCAGGGCAGAGCTGGGCAGAGCAGGGCAGAGCAGGGCACAGCTGGGCACAGCTGGCAGCTGTGGGGGCAGGCCCACACGCCCTGCACAGCACAGCTGGGCACAGCAGGGCACAGCAGGGCACAGTAGGGCACAGCTGGGCAGAGCAGAAACAGCAGGGAACAGCAGGGCAGAGCAGGGCAGAGCAGGGCACAGCTGGGCACAGCTGGGCAGCAGGGCAGAGCAGGGCAGAGAAGGGCACAGCTGGGCAGAGCAGGGCAGAGCAGGGCACAGCTGGGCAGAGCAGGGCAGAGCAGGACAGAGCAGGGCACAGCTGGGCACAGCAGGGCACAGCTGAGCACAGCTGGCAGCTGTGGGGGCAGGCTCACACGCCCTGCACAGCACAGCAGGGCACAGCAGGGCACAGCTGGGCACAGCTGGCAGCTGTGGGGGCAGGCTCACACGCCCTGCACAGCACAGCAGCCCACGGGGCTCCCAGAAATGCCAGTGCACAGACAGGCTCTGCCAGAGGTGCCCTGTCTGTTTGCAATGCACAGCAGTCAGGTTTGATTTAAATATTTGCTCTGCTTATGCCAAATAGTTGTTCAAAATCTTCAGGGACATTAATATTTATGCATGAGTTTTGAATAAATCCGTTATGATCAAAAGGTCTTGCATAATTGTGGCTGTTGCTGCTGCCCAGGACCCTTCAGTGCCCACACAAAGTGGCAGGATGGAGCGGTGCCACCACCAGCCAAGTGATGACCTTTATGTGTCTGTGTGCAGGGCTGTCCTCGTGTCCTGCTGTCCATCCTGCAGCTCTGCTGTCCTCCTGCATCTCTGAAAGCTCTGCCACTGCACCAGTGCTCCTGGGTTCTCCCTGCCAGTGCCCTGCACACAGCCCTGCTGCTGTCCCACGCTGTCCCTGCCCTGTGGGGTGACACTGCACCCACAGTGGGGTGACACAGCACTCACAGTGGGGTGACACAGCACACAGGCAGTGGGGTGACACTGCACCCACAGTGGGGTGACACAGCACCCACAGGCAGTGGGGTGACACAGCACCCACAGTGGGGTGACACAGCACTCACAGTGGGGTGACACAGCACCCACAGGCAGTGGGGTGACACAGCACCCACAGTGGGGTGACACAGCACCCACAGGCAGTGGGGTGACACAGTACTCTCAGTGGGGTGACACTGCACCCACAGTGGGGTGACACAGCAGTCACAGGCAGTGGGGTGACACAGTACTCTCAGTGGGGTGACACTGCACCCACAGTGGGGTGACACAGCACCCACAGTGGGGTGACACAGCAGTCACAGTGGGGTGACACTGCACCCACAGTGGGGTGACACTGCACCCACAGTGGGGTGACACAGCAGTCACAGGCAGTGGGGTGACACTGCAGTCCCACAGGCAGTGGGGTGACACTGCACCCACAGTGGGGTGACACAGCACACAGGCAGTGGGGTGACACAGCACACAGGCAGTGGGGTGACACAGCAGTCACAGGCAGTGGGGTGACACTGCACGCCCCAGCAGCAGCTCTCAGACTGGCCAGCCCAGCTTTGCCAGTCCAGCTCTGCAGCCCTCCCTGGGCAGGGGGGAGCCCATCACCCGTGCCCGTGCCAGGCAGTGCCAGAGCTGCCTGCACTCCTGGCCTGTCCCCCTGTCCCCCCATCCCCTCCTGCAGGACCCCTGGGCCCAGGGCTCTGGCTCCTGGCCAGGTGATGCTCAGGGTGCCAGGGGGCCGTGCTGGCACGCAGGGTCCCTGCAGCCCAGGGAGCTGTGATCAGAGTGATTCTGCCAGCACAGAGGTCCCTGCAGCAATCCACCTCCTGCCAAGCCCTCTGGGCACAGGCAGGCAGACCAAGCAGCTGGCAGTGGGCCTGGAGGGACAGTGTCACCTGGCTGTGGCAGGGACTGATCACCCCCACTGCCACTGCAATTATTCTGCACATATAATTAGGTACAAATGTAGTGAATAAGTAATACTAAAATATATTTATTTCCTGCTATTCTCCCAACTCTTGCAGCCCATTAAAATGCATTATTATGATAATTTGCCATGAAAATGACAACATTTATTAATGCATTAAACGAAATTCCTAGTAAATTAGTAATTGGCTAAACAATGCCACTGAGATCACTGTCCTGGGGCCTTTAGCAAGAGAAATGCAGGAGGAAAACCATTTGTTTTTGTAGTTTCTCCCACTCTCCTCACTGACAGCCTGGGGTTAAGTGGTGGGAGAGCGTGGCCAGTGAGGCCAGGGCCACCTGGCCAATAATTGTTATTTTTTTGTTGTCATAATTTTGCCAGGTAAGCAGTGGTGGTAAAAAAAAATAAAAATCAGTGGGACCTCTGGGCATGAAATCTCTGGGTGATTTGTCAAGTCTCACAGATAACCATCTGCTGTTGGTAGATAAGGGATGGCAGAATTTGGGAAGTCTGGTCTCAGTAGATAGGCTGCAATTGATTACACAAAGACAGGAAATCTGGTTTTGCAGAATCTGGCTGTGGGAAAGTCTTGTTTTACAAACTGGTAGTAGATACAACTTATTTAGAAAACATAATATTCATAAGAGAGGGATTTAAAACAGAACGATTTAATAATATATTTTCCTTTCTCTAGTGCCATGCTTCATTTCAGACCTAAGTATTCTGGTTTATACAAACCCCAGTACTTTTTTGATGAACATGAATCTTTCATCAATTATAACAGTGGCTGGGCACGGAGGGGCTGCCCAGGGAACAGGGGATGGAGTTTCCATCCCTGAGGTGTCCAAGCAACGACTGGAGCTGGAACTCGGTGCTCTGGGCTGCTGGCGAAGCGATGAGCTGGACTCAACAGCCTGGGAGGTGTTTTCCGGAGTAAATGGTTGTGGGATTCTGGGACTCGGCTGGCGCTGGGGAGTCTGTGTCTGTGCCTGTGTCTGCGGGGCGTGTTTTGGAATCGCCTCAGGGTGCAGCAGCTCTGGGAAGTGCGGCCAGACTCGGCCGCGGCCGGGCAGTCGGTCACTGTCACTGCTGCTCGGGATGTGTCCGACCATGCTGCTTCTCCTTTACACACCAGGACAGGCCCATCCCGCTGCTCCAGACTCTGCTCTCACTCTTGTTTATCACACAGAAAATAACAGAGCGCTGTAGGAACAGCCCGCGGCCTTCCCGCCGGCCCCAGCCCTGCCCGGCCCGGCCCGGCCGCCGCCATTTTGTCAGCGCGGGCGGCGCCGCCTCAGGCTGCGCGGGCGGCAGCGACCCCTGGCGGAGAGCGGGGATAACAACGGGGATAACGAGGGGATAATAACGGGGATAACGGCAATAACAACGGGGATAGTAACAGGAATAGCGACGGGGACAGCGACGGGGATAACAACGGGAACAACGGGGATAGCGAGGATGAAAAAGCGGGGACACCCCGGGGGTTCCGGTGGTCACAGCCCGGGTTCCGGTGGTCACGGGACACGTCACAGTGGTCACAGCCCAGGTCGCGGTGGTCACAGCCCGGGTCGCGGTGGTCACGGGACAGGTTACAGTGGTCACAGCCCAGGTCGCGGTGGTCACAGCCCGGTCGCGGTGCTCCCGGGACAGGTTACAGTGGTCAGAGACAGGGTTGCGGTGGTCCCGGGACAGGTTGCGGTGGTCACAGCCCAGGTCGCGGTGGTCACAGACCGGGTTCCGGTGGTCACAGCCCGGTCGCGGTGCTCCCGGGACACGTTACAGTGATCACAGCCCGGTTCCGGTGGTCACAGCCCGGTTCCGGCGGTCACTGCCCGGTTCCGGCGGTCCCGGGACAGGTTACAGTGGTCACAGCCCGGTTCCGGTGGTCACAGCCCGGTTCCGGCGGTCACTGCCCGGTTCCGGCGGTCCCGGGACAGGTTACAGTGGTCACTGCCCGGTTCCGGCGGTCACTGCCCGGGTTCCGGCGGTCCCGGGACAGGTTACAGTGGTCACAGCCCGGTTCCGGTGGTCACAGCCCGGTTCCGGCGGTCACTGCCCGGTTCCGGCGGTCCCGGGACAGGTTACAGTGGTCACAGCCCGGTTCCGGCGGTCACAGCCCGGGTTCCGGCGGTCACTGCCCGGTTCCGGCGGTCCCGGGACAGGTTACAGTGGTCACAGCCCGGTTCCGGCGGTCACTGCCCGGTTCCGGCGGTCCCGGGACAGGTTACAGTGGTCACTGCCCGGTTCCGGCGGTCACAGCCCGGGTTCCGGCGGTCCCGGGACAGGTTACAGTGGTCACAGCCCGGTTCCGGCGGTCCCGGGACAGGTTACAGTGGTCACAGCCCGGTTCCGGCGGTCCCGGGACAGGTTACAGTGGTCACAGCCCGGTTCCGGCGGTCACTGCCCGGTTCCGGCGGTCCCGGGACAGGTTACAGTGATCACAGCCCGGTTCCGGCGGTCACTGCCCGGTTCCGGCGGTCACTGCCCGGTTCCGGCGGTCCCGGGCCGGCGCCGCTCGCCCGGTGGGTTCCCGCTCTGGCCGGCAGGGGGCGCTGCCGCCCCGGCTCTGTCCCTCAGGCGGGAGCGGCCCTGACCCGCCGGGAAGGGATTTCCCCGAATTTCCCTGAATTTCCCCGAATTTCCCCAATTTTCCCCGAATTTCCCATCTGACCCCCCCACCCCGGCTGCTGCTTGCTGTCCTGTTGCTTGTCACCTGTGGGAGGAGGCTGAGTGCCCCGAACGTGCCAACACCGGCTGGGGCCGGTGTGAGCGGGGGCCGCTGGTGCCCCCACGGAGCACCGCTCACCTCTCCTCCTGCCTCCTCTGCAAACCTCTGTGCGGGGCTCTTTAATCTTGGCTGGCACTTTAGTGCCAAGGGAGGTGCTGCAGAAGCCCAGGCCCCAGCCCCAGCCCCAGGCAGGGTAGCTGCGATGTCAAACAGCCGAACAGCCCCGCGCAGCTCCTCCAGCTCCCACCACGGCTGTTCTGAGCAGCGGCAGCACTGCCGTGGATCTGCTGCTCAGGACAGGCTTTGCCTGGGCAATGCTGACCGAACCTTCTGTCTGCGGGGGCTGTGGGAGGCTCCTGTCCTGTCTGGTGCCCGAGGGGAGAAGCAAAGGCGGGTCCTGGCCAGAGGCAGCTCCCCTCTCCTGGCTGCCCAGCTGGGGAGCAGCTGCCTGTGTTTGGTATCAGCGCTTGATTCCCGAGCAGCAGGCAGCACTGCACCTGCTGGGAGAGTTCCGGTGAGTTGTGTTTGTTTCTGCATTTCTTCCAGCTGAGAAATGCACTCTGTGAACTTTTTATCCTGTTTTCCTGGAGCAGGAGAGGCCACTGTGGGTGAGGTGAGCGGTGTGAGCAGCTGTGCTTGCTGCCTGCTCAGGAAGAGCTTTCCCAGCTGGAATACCCTGCAAACTCCAGCGGTGTGCAGGCAGCCCACGGCTCTCACACACAGGTCGGCAGTGCAGTGATTTCGGGGGTCCACTCTGCTGGATGATGGATGATCTGGTGGATGCTCCTCAGACCTGTGTCAGACTGCACAGTCACCCTGGGAGTGGCAGTGGAGGGATCCTGGGGGGTTGGAAGAGGAGGATTTGCTGCATTCCCTGTGGGATAGCCAGGCTGACCCTCGTGCGGGCACAAACAGGACCAGGAGGAGGAGATGTGTCCAGCCAGCTCTCCCAGTGCCTGGCTTTGCTCAGATGGCTGGAGCAGCTGCAGACAGGAGGGCAGTGGGGCTGTGGGGAGCCTGTCTGTGCACTGACCCCAAGAGCTGCAGCCCACGGCCCAGCCGGGAGCAGGGCAGGAGGATCAGCACTCACCTGGCTGTGGGTGGGACCCCACGGCAGGATCAGCACTCACCTGGCTGTGGGTGGGACCCCAAAACAGGATCAGCACTCACCTGGCTGTGGGTGGGACCCCAAAGCAGGATCAGCACTCACCTGGCTGTGGGTGGGACCCCAAAGCAGGATCAGCACTCACCTGGCTGTGGGTGGGACCCCAAAGCAGGAGGATCAGCACTCACCTGGCTGTGGGTGGGACCCCAAAACAGGAGGATCAGCACTCACCTGGCTGTGGGTGGGACCCCAGGGCAGCCCTGCCGCTTCATTCCACCGTGTTAAGCACCTGTGACCGTGACCGACAGCACGGCCCCGGCAGTGCTGCTCTGCAGCTCCCCTGTATTTGTGCTGTGCTGGCAGCACTGAGCCGAGCAGAGGGCGAGTGTGGCTGTGCAGAGACACTCAGGTTCCTGGTGATGCTGAGGAAACTGCAGCAAGGAAAACAGCAGCTTTGTAGGGAAATCCGGGGCGGGCGAAGCAGCAGTGACAAAGGCACTGAGGCACAGCCTTCTGAGCACCTAATGAGAGCTGGAACCAGGCTGGGGCACCTGGCCCTGCTCACGGGCTCCTGCTGGGGCACCTGGCCCTGCTGATGGGCCCCTGCTCGGGCACCTGGCCCTGCTCACGGGCTCCTGCTGGGGCACCTGGCCCTGCTGACGGGCCCCTGCTGGGGCACCTGGCCCTGCTGACGGGCCCCTGCTGGGGCACCTGGCCCTGCTGGGGCACCTGGGCCTGCTGACGGGCTCCTGCTGGGGCACCTGGCCCTGCTGACCGGCTCCTGCCCACTGCCTGCCCTGCTGGCCAAGCTGACCCTCTGACCTGGTGCCTGCCCTGCACCAGCCACCAGATGCATCTCCACGGATGCACTGCTCCTCCCTGCAGCAGCCAGGACCATGCTGTGCCCCAGGTCTGCTCTGAAGGCAGCTCCTTCTGCCACAGTGCATCCACGCTGTGCCCTGCTTGGGGAACAAGCACTGGAAACATTCCCACCCGTCCCCAGACTGCCAGAGCAAGTGCTGGTGCCATCAGCTGGCATGGAGGGGAGCCTCTGGAATGGCAGTGGGTCCCTGGGGCACAGAGCTGCACTTGTGCATTTAAACGTGCTGAGTGTGGGTAGAACTACCATGACACCTGATTAAATGGGGATGGATGGCTGGTGTCTTGTGGACAGTCATTAAATGGACAGACTGTAAAGGATGTGCTGCTCTGAGTGTCTTGGGGACTTTTCCGTCTCAGTGAAGACAGACAGAGCAGCACCTGGTAACTCTTTGCATGCCAAGACTTGTGGGACAAGAGGAAACAGATGGTGCTTTGTGTTCTCACAAGATGAGAGCAGGGAAGTCTGTTCTGGCACTTCAAGTATGAGCTAGGCGAGGAGCAGAACTCTATCTTCAGATAAAATCTTCCTCTGAATATGCTCATGTTCTGGCAGAAAACTTAAAAAAATCAAACCTTGGCTGTGCCTCCTGCTGCATCAGCCCCTGCCCCCATGGAACAGACTGCAACTGGGGAGAAAGTGTTTGATGTCAGGGAGTATTTAAATGCTTCACAGCCCCCTCCAGGCGTCCCCTGGCCTCCCCAGGGGTATCCCCACCCCAGCGAAGCCCCCAGGGCAGGAATGCTCACCCAGCCCTGCTCACCCCCAGCCTGGGCATCCCAAAGGGCTGTTCCCCAGCTGCCTGGGGCATGGAGGTGGCCAGGCAGTGGCACTGTGTGCCAGTGCTTGCCCCAGGTGCCAGGGCACTCCCTGGCCACGCAGGGCTCAGTGGCTCCCTCAGTGTCAAAGGGAGCTTTGGAGCATGGGGCTGTTTTATTTGCTCAGGAGCAACCTGGAGCCCCAGGATGAGATCGGGAACCTATGAGAATTTTCAAATCCTCCCTTTGCAATAAATCAACATCTCATTGCATGTGTTACTTATCTTATCAGCTTAATGCAATCCTTATCCAAAAAGACTAATCCAATTCCTCTAGAGAGATGTGTCTGATTAGATTAATTAATCTGTTTGCACAGGAGATTTTCCTAACACTTGAACATCCTTGTGGCAAATTCTTCTTTGAACCCTGAGTGTTCTGTCTTGTTGGGGGAGAAAGGGGAGAGGGGCAAAGGGATTGTTGAGGTGGAAAAAAGGCCCTGATGCTGTGGCTGCTCCAGTCAGATCAGGCTGGGGAAGGGGTTTTGGAAAGGTGGGTGATTTCCAAGTGAGCCCTGCAGCTGGGTGCCTGCTCTGTGCCCACATTCCCAAACCCCACCCTGGACAGTGGCACCAGCCTCCTTCCACTGTGGCACATCTGAGCAGGTAGCTCTGTGGGGGCTACTTCTGGTGTTTTTCTGGGTGTCCTCACTTTTTATACATATTTTGAATGGTAAGTTTGCCATATCAAGCTAATCTAACTCCCAGCAGAGCTCTCTGTGGACAAAACCTGGATGGAATCAAAATTACTATTTTCTAATTGCCAGTTGGTGTGGGTACACATATTTGTAGTCATTATCTTCACATACCCATGATTATAGCTGCCATGATAAAAGCTTTGGAAAACTAGTGGATATTGCTCAGGAATTTGCTTAATTGCACCAAGGGTATTGTGTTGGTCTGTGGTGTGTGGGTGAGGAGCTGGGGGTGGGAAGGGCAGCAGGGCTCCCTCCCAGGCAGGGCTGGCAGAGCTCTGTTCTGGATCCCTGCTGTGGCAGGAGGGTCCAGAGCAGGGGGCACAGCACTCAGCATCATCCCCACCACCATTCCCTTTCCCTGGCAAGGTCTAAAAAATATCATTAACATTTGTATTCAGATGTGCTCTTCCTGCCCCTTCTCACATACAGCAAAAGAGGTGATTTAAAATTTATCAGCAAGTGTCAAGATAACCTGTGCAATTCAGCATCAAAGTGCAAAGACCAGTGTGAGATGACAGCTGCAGCATCCATGGAGTCACATGTTTTATCCCAGTAAGTACATGAAAATTGCAATGTGCTTTTCTGCTATTCAGGCTGAAGGGCTCCTTTAGCACCGACCAGCTCCTGATATCAAAGTGAATGATTTCTTTCATTATTCCTGGTTATGAAGCCTATTTTCTTGTTATTTGTCATTTGTGAAGCAATTTGGTTTAAAGATGGCTCAAAGCTTTTGTATTGAGCAATCAGGAAGAAAGCAGGGAAGGAATAACTAAGGGGAAGATTGGGATTCTTCGTCTCATCCTGCATAACGAAGCACAGGAGCTGTCACGTGGAGCAAGACCCACTCCTAGCTGGATTGCATGAGCTCTGTGAGGGTCAGGCCATTCCAGGCTGCTGGGGGTGCAGGACAGGGGTTCAGCTCAATGACTGCAGCCACTCGAGAGCTAACAGCCCCTCTGGGACCTGACAGGAATTTCAGTTACTTTGGCGCCAGCAACTTTCTGCAACTCACAAATTTGGGCTTAGGAGCCAATCAATTGTGCAGTTGTTTTTGCACCACCAGAAATGGAGTATGGATCTGCTGGAGGAATTTTAGAGGGGCTTTTTATCCTCCCATCTGCAGCTGGGCTGCTATTCCTCATGCTGAAAAGCCAGCCATAAGAGTGTCCTGAAAACCAGCCCTGTGCTGCTGCAGGGCTTAAATATCGCTGGCCTTGGAGCAGTACCATGGCAGCAGCCAGGAGGGAAACGAGGCAGAATCAATTCTCCAGCAAGTGTTGTTTGATTTTGTCATAAACCCCTAATATTCCATATTTAAAAATGTAGCTGCTCAGCCTGGAGATGAAAAGCTGTGTCATTCAAACACCACGGAGGGCAGCTGCAGGTGTGAGTGCTGCTGAGCCCCACTGCAGGGCATGGGCACGGGGCTGGGGGGCTGCAGGGCTGGAGCCCCGTGTCCTGGGGGGCTGGGGGTGTTCCTGGGGGGCTGGGGGTGTCCCTGGGGGGCTGCAGGGCTGGAGCCCCGTGTCCTGGGGGGCTGGGGGTGTTCCTGGGGGCTGGGGGTGTCCTGGGGGCTGGGGGTGTCCCTGGGGGGCTGCAGGGCTGGAGCCCCGTGTCCTGGGGGGCTGGGGGTGTTCCTGGGGGCTGGGGGTGTCCCTGGGGGGCTGGGCAGCACACCCAGTACCTGCAGGGTGCCACGAGTTCCCCAGCACCAGGGCTGTGCCTGTGCCCGTGGGATGCTGCTTGCCATGGGAGCTGCTGGGGCTTTGCCCTCCAGATGAGCAGCTTTGCTGCAAGTGCAGAGGTAGGAACACCAGTGCTTTCCACAGGATATTTTTACTGGCTGCTCTTGGGGAAGTGGCACTGTGAGTCTAAAATAGCTAGTGATGTAAAAGCAAATATAGGGAATGTGTCTGCAGAGGCCCCTTCCGAAGGAGACAGATTCCATCTGCTCTGGTAGCAAGCACATTTCAGAGGAGTTTTAGTCCAGTTTCGGGGATTTGGCTCTCTCTCTGCACTCTGTATTTTAAGACTGAAGTGAAGCAGTGTGATGTGAGCAAGTTTCAGCATGCACATAGCATCCTTCCCTCTCAGAGCCTGTCACAGGGCAGCCCAGAGCAGCCCCAGCTATGTCTGCAGTGCTCAGGGACCTTCCTGGGGCTCCCTGCCTTTGGGACTCCTAACTACATATTCCTAATTTAACGAAGATTTATGTTTTTTAACGATTTTTAAAAAATAAAATACTGCTTTTCACCACTGAGCACTAGCCCCTGGAGTGCTGTTCCCAGGCAGAAAAGCTCCCTGGTTTCCCTTGTGGTGGAGCTGGCTCCTGAGACAGTGGCCAGGCTGTCACCCCTTGGTGCTGTCCCTGTGCACAAGGGGACATGGAGGAGCTGGGAGGGCCCAGAGCAGCTGGGGAGGGGGCTGGGGCCAGCCCCCACTGCTCCCCTCCTTGCCTGTACCCAGGGCACAGTTTGAAGGGTCCTTCTGCCCCCTCCTTTGTCTCCCCACGTTGCCATCCCAGCTCCCTGCCCTGTAACACCTCTCCTGGTCCCCAGGAGAAACGTCTGCTGAGAGGAACGTGCCCTTAGAAATGTGCTTTGTCAAGCTTGCCTTTCTCTCAGAAAACCTGCAATTAGCTCTTGCTGATTAGAAGTCCCTGCTAATGAAGGGAGCTGGTGAAGGTGGGCTGGGGTGCAGCAGGTAATGGTCATGCTGGAGCTCTGAAAATGAATTGTAAAGGTGGCAGCACAGTGTAAAAGCGTGTGGTAAGTGCAGTGCATCATCAGGGCAGAGTGCCAGCTCCCGTGCTGCCCTGCAGCCCTGCTGTGCCCCAGCCCTGCTGTGCCCCAGCCCTGCTGTGCCCCAGCCCTGAGCTCCCCAGGATCACCTGGGCACGGAGCCTCCCAGACAGGGCAGGGTGTTACCCCCAGCTCAGCCAGGGCTCTGCTGCCTGGCTCCAGCCCCTGTCCCCACGCTGGCCATTGCACGTGGGCACCTCACGGGCTGCCAGAGCAGCCTCTGCCCACCTGGGTGGCACTGGGGACCCCAGAGCCCTCCCCAGCCCCTGCAGCTTCTCCTGCACGACACACACGTGTAGCAGCTCTGTTCAAATCTGCATTCTTAAAATTACAACAGTCTGGAGCCAGAAAGAAAGCCTCTTCTATGACTGAAAATTAAAGATACTGCTTCCTGATCATTGTAAAATTGACTTCTAAAATAAGATACTTAATTAAATGTATCCATTCTTGTGATACTACTCAAAAGATTTAAGTCCAGAAATGATGCAGAGATACTGAGGGATAATGTATTCATGGGGATGGTTATCTGCCTCATAAAGGCATTATGAAAGTAGCAAAAGTAATTGCATTATATTTATGTCGATTCTCTTATTTAACTTGGCTGCAAATGAAGTATTCTGTATTGAACTGCAACCCATTTTAATTTACAAAACCAGCCCTGCTTTGCTCAGTAGTATTGCAACTAATGAAAAATGACTCAAAGGAGTAGATCTTTTCCATATGAATGCTCGTATAGACCTCAAGCAGCACTCGATGGATGGAGCAGCTGCCGGGCTGAGGAGCTGCGAGCTGGTGGGGAGAGCGAGCTCTGGTTTGAAACCTGGAGAGGAGAGGCAGCTGGGGCAGCTGCTCAGCTCCCTGGGGCCTTGGGGAGCTCTGCCCGCAGCCTGGTCCCTGCAGGGGCTCTGCTCCCTCGGCTGGGGTGTGCCTGAATGGAGCAGTGTCTGCCTGGCACGCGCTGGGGAGGAGCAGGGTGGTGCTGCTGCCCTTCAGGTGACAGTGACACCCCAGCCACAGTGGCAGGACTGTCCTTGTCCCAGGCAGAGGCAGTGCCTCCTGTCCCCGTGTCACTGCTGTGCACTAATGCAGCCTGATGTTTCTGCACGCACAGCCACTCCTGAGTCTGCTCAAACATGCTAATTTATTATTATTTATTTACAAGCGACAGAGTGTCTTCTGACCTTCCTGTCCTGCTGGGCTGGCTCTGGGGCTCTGCCCTAACAGTGCCTTGTACATCTGAGGCGTGCCAGAGGCGGTGCTGGGCTGGCCTGCATCCGTGCCGTGCCAGAGCCGCGTTTGAGCGCCGAGAGCAGCACCGCAGGCAGCCCCTCCCCTCTGCGTGCTCCAAATGCTCTCCCTGCTCAGCCACCTCCATCAGCACGTCCCTGCTGTCCCAGCCATCCCCCAGCTTGACCTTGCACAGCATCTGAGGGAAAGCAGAGCTCCTGGGGCTCTGGGGCTCTCCTGCCCTCTGCCCCATCCCCAGCTGGCAGTGCCTCAGTGCTGTGGCCATCAGCCCGTTCTCCTCACTGCAGCCAGGACTGGAAGGCCCTGTCAGTTCTCTGCAGCTCTTGTGCCCTCTCTTCTCCTGCTGCCTCTGCTGCTCTGCACACTCTGGACATCCTGAGGATGCACTGCCCTGCTCTGAATTTGCCTGAGCAAACCTGTCCCTGTGTTGTGGGCAGGGCTGGGAGCCCAGAGCAGAGCTGGGGCTGGAGATGTGATGGGTACAAAGGTTTCTGTCAGAGAAGGCTGTGTTTGCACAGTGCTGGGGTCACTGTGTCACTCCAGGTCCTGGCAGTGCGGGGTGAGCCCCCAAAGCCTGCCCAGCTGCAGCCTGCTCAGCCCTGGCACCTGGGTTTTCTGCCTGGCAAAGGCACTGAGCCCAGCCTGGCTGTGTCCCCAGCTGCCTCTGCTGAGGCTGCAGCAGCGTGGGTGCTGTGAGGCACAGCTGAAGGCCGGCGCTGGCGGCAGACGTGGCAATAGAGAGATTTTCATTGTCACTGACAATGTTAATGCTGCGTGATTTACAGTCCCTGGCAGCACAGCAGCTGCTCCGGGCCCATTTGGGTGGTTTAGATCTGTCCTTGAGGGTGTAATAGAGTTATTGAGAAGGCACAAGCATTGATTGATTGGTATTGACTCGCTCTGCAGACTGTGTGGGAGCAGAGGTTTGGGACAGGGACCGTCAGATAAGGGACAGGGACTCACTGAGCACTCACTGGCACCCCAGAGCCACCCCACTGACCTGTCCTGTGCAGCTGCAGTGTGCTGAGCACACCCTGCCTGGCAGCTGCTCCTGGCTCTGGGCAGCAGCTGGCCCTGTCCTGGTGGCACTGGCAGCTGCTCCTGTTTGGGTCCCTGCGTGGGCCCTGCCATTGGTGCTCACTGGTCCCCAGGACACGTGTCTGGAGCTCAGAGGCACTTCCCTTCCATCCTGAAATGAGCAGCATTCACTGGAGGCAGCATCTGTCCTGGAAGTGCCCTGCAATCTTGCTAGGAAATTAATAGCTCTGTTTCCTCCTTCCGTGGTGCAGAATTGTAATTCTTCTGGCACAACGAAGAGCTCTGCCCAGTGGTGCAGGAGGGATGGATGGCAGCAGCCTCTGCAAAAGGACATTTAGAACTGATCTCTGGAAAACATTTATCACAGGGGGACCAGCAGGAATGAGGAGCAGCTCCCTGTGCACAGGTGGGACAGGCAGGGATGGGAGCTGTGCACAGTCCCTGCACAGTGCCCGAGGTGCTGCCGGAGCCCAGGGCAGCTCCCTGATGGAGAGCAGTGCAGGGAGGCAGGGAGGGCATCTCCGTGCAGGAGTTCACCTCCTCCTCCTTTAGCCACTGCCCATCACCCTCCCAAATCCTCCCCAGGTCCTGCACCTTTGGGGCTTCTGAGGGAGGAAGATCCCACACTGGTCTATGATTATTTCATCCAAATGCCCAGGTTGATACTGGAGCAGCTTATAAGTACCCAGGACCAACTTTGGAGTGTTTAAATGAATAAATAAATAAATAAATAAATAAATAAATAAATTAATAATAATAATAATAATAATAATAATAATAATAATAATAATAATAATAATAATAATAATAATAATAATAATAATAATAAGCAAGTAAAGAAACCGTTACAGTATTTGCTGCTTCCTTGATATTTTCATTAGATTCCTTAAAAGGAGCCTAAACATTTCCTGCCTGAATATCACAGTTTGTGGCCTGGGCACTCACTGGTCCCTGTTCCACAGCCTCTCCCTTCCTGTAGGAGCCCAACTTTGGGTCTGATCAGCCCCAGCCAGGAGTCTCCCTCCAGTCCCCCAAAATCACTGCAGTGGGTCCAGCCAGCCCCAGCAGCTCCCGTGCCCTGGGCCTGGGGCTTTGCTGAGCTGCCAGCCCAGCCCAGGGACGTGCCCAGGCGGGCAGGAATTCAGCTCTGAGGCAGTTCAAGGCCAAGCTCTTTTGTAGGTTTTATTCCTTCTTGCCCATGCTGCCCCCCTTTCTGAGCTCTGAAAATAAACTCACATCACAACACTACACTGGGCTCTGCAAGTCATCAGTCAAAGGTGTGTAAAATATGTATTTGTAACAGGAACACAAATTCATCATCTTTGTAACAAGTAAATACTTTCTATTTTGAATTCCATGACAAACTGTGTATCAAGACATATTATGTAAAATGGACAAGGTAAATTCAATTTGGTTTGAGTTAACATCAGCAATAGAAACTTGACTTCTGCATTTCCAAGATTTTGAAATTTCTAATCCATAATTTGGCTGGTGAGGTCGGGTTGGAGAGATTGCTTTTTGTACCTGGGGTCCCCATGCTTCCTGCAGGATATTTTCTGAAGTGTGTGGTGCACAGTGCTGGACCCTCCCAGCTCTGGAGTGCTGCAGGGGGGATGTGGGGATGGCAGTGACTGCAGCTCTGTGGGACAGCAGCACAGCTCTGGAGTGCTGCAGGGGGGACATGGGGATGGCAGTGACTGCAGCTCCATGGGACAGCAGCACAGCTGGAACTGCTGCAGGGGGGATGTGGGGATGGCAGTGACTGCAGCTGCATGGGACAGCAGCACAGCTGGAACTGCTGCAGGGGGGACGTGGGGATGGCAGTGACTGCAGCTCTGTGGGGCAGCAGCACAGCTGGAACTGCTGCAGGGGGGATGTGGGGATGGCAGTGACTGCAGCTCCATGGGACAGCAGCACAGCTGGAACTGCTGCAGGGGGGATGTGGGGATGGCAGTGACTGCAGCTCTGTGGGACAGCAGCACAGCTCCAGGGACTGGGACACCCTGCACCGCAGACCCATCACCCCAGGGTGGGGGGCTCCTCTCTCCTGGGGTTCTTTCTGACCCTCTGTGTGCTGTGGGGGTTGGTGTCACCTCTGGCAATCAAAGAGCAGAGGTTCATGCAGCGTGTCCTGCTTCTTTGGGAATGACAGGGACAGCTCTCTGTGATCATAAAGGGATGCATTCACCTGGAGATTGTTACTCAGACCCTTGCTGAAAGTGTGCTCCTTGAAATGTATCTCAACTCTAACAGAAAAGGTAGAAATTCTTCTGCTGTTCATTTCCAATGTTTATATAACAAATTGCTGAGCTCTGAGCACTGATCTAAAACAAATGCTTATTCAAGGCTCACGATTTAACCATTACCTTTGAAAGCATAGTTGTTATTTTGCCTGTTATATTTTAGAGAGGCAGGGAGAGGTGGGGGGGCTTTCCTGGCCCATACCAGGCTTCCCTGTGGGTTGTGCTCCTGCAGTGCCCAGCAGGAGCAGGCTGTGCTCACGAGCCCCCCTCGGTCCCTGCAGCCCTGAACCATGGCCAGGGTGTGGGTCACTGCTCATGGGCAGGCCAGCCTGGCCCCAGGCCGAGAGGGTCCAGAGGATCCTGCCCCTGCTGAGGAGTTTTGCTCCTGCTGCTGATTTTGGAGCAGAGCTGGGGATGGGGTGAGGGCTGGGACCTGCCCAGAAGTGAAAAGGCTTTGGCAAGGTGGATGCTCCAATTCGTGGTGGGGATTTTGGAAGCAACTTGTGACCTGCAGTTGGTCTCAGCTCTCCCACTGGCAGACACTGACTGTCTGGGGGCTGCCACTGGCACCTGCCTCCCTGCACCCTCACAGAGCACAGGGCAGGAAATTCACTGCACCTGAAATCCTAGCAGGGCACAGACAGGAGCGTGGGCTGTTTGTTTTTGGCAGGACACATGTCACAGTAAATGCCAGCGGCCTTGGTGCTCAGGATAATAAATGTGCAAACAGCAATTAACAGTTGTGTCTTCTGTGCACATGCAAAGGACATAATTAGCCAGTCCCATCTGTTAATTATACCTGCCATGGTGCAGATGTTCACATCCCAGCCAGAGCTCAGAGGAGGAAGGTGAGCTTGTGCAAGCAGAGCTCCTCTCATCCAAACACCCGATCCCTTGAGCTCATCCCCCTCTCGCTACCACTCAAAGCAGGAGGGCAGCAGCTCCCACCCCCTGCTCAGCCCCTCCCTGGGCTCCCCCTGGGCCATTTCTCCACTCTGTGAGCCCCAGCAAGAGCTTCTCACTGGCAATACCTGCAGAGCCCTTTGCAGGTGTTTTCCAGAGGCAGTTTCACTGGAGGCTGGTCTGGGGTGGCTTTGAGCAGGGAGGATTCTGTGCTGCAGCAGGTCTGGGGCAGAGCCGGGGACTGGAGGGGCTGAGCCAGCTCAGAGCAGGAGCCTTACACGGGCTCTGGAGTGCCTGGAGCTCCCCTCTGGGAGTTTGTAGCTCCAAGGGGTGAGGGTGGATGGGCCTTGCACACAGCAGCTGGGGTGAGGAAGGGGCTGGGGGCAGTGCCAAGGAGCCAGGGGGTGCTGATGGGGGCCACTGGTGCAGCTCCCACCCAGTAACTCCCCACTGCAGTGGGGAGGGCAAAGAGCGAGCCCTGGCTCACAGCCCCACCCTGGCTGCTAATTTCAAACAGACTTGCAGGATGTGCTCTCATGGATCTAAGCGAGCAGCAGAATCTTAACTATCAGAGCTCCTTGCTGGCTGATAAAATATGGATAAAGGAGCCATCACTTCAGAGCAGCAGGAAGAAAAATAATTGCCAAGGTTGGCTCTCATTTGAATATTGTTAAAACCCTTGTAGCGTGGCCATGGCTGCTGCAGGTTCATTCTGCTCTGGGAATAATTTTGCCAGATGAGAATTCTCTCAGCACAGAGTGGTAACGAGGGGTGCCTGCTAATTGCCCCAGCAGCCCCGAGTGGCTGCCAGCTGCAGGCAGGTCCCTGCAGGCCAGCCCAGGGTGTCACAGCCCAGGCACAGCTGGGACACAGCCCGGGCAGGGAGTGCTGAGCCAGGGGGATGAGCCAGAGACAGGAGCCGAGTTTTGGTGTGGTTTGGTGTGGTGTGGTGGGTTGGTGTGGTGTGGTGTGGGGGGTGTGGTGTGGTTTGGTGTGGTTTGGTTTGGTGTGGTGTGGTTTGGTGTGGTGTGGTGTGGTTTGGTTTGGTTTGGTGTGGTTTGGTTTGATTGGTTTGGTTGGTTTGGTGTGGTTTGGTTTGGTTGGTTTGGTTTGGTTGGTTTGGTTTGGTTTGGTTGGTTTGGTTTGGTTGGTTTGGTTTGGTTCAGTTTGGTTTGGTTTGGTTTGGTTTGGTTTGGTTTGGTTGGTTTGGTTTGGTTCAGTTTGGTTTGGTTCAGTTTGGTTTGGTTCAGTTTGGTTTGGTTTGGTTTGGTTTGGTGTGGTTTGGTTGGTTTGGTTTGGTTGGTTTGGTTTGGTTCAGTTTGGTTTGGTTTGGTTTGGTTGGTTTGGTGTGGTGTGGTGTGGTGTGGTTTGGTTTGAACAGGATTTTTAGGGTGGGATTTTGTTGTTTTTTCCCCCGAGCTGGTGCAGAGGCTGACAAGGACAGTAAAGTGACACTGACTAATTGAATTCTGAACTAGCAGGAGCAATGCAAATATCTGACAAATTGATTTAATTGCGTTCACGTACAATAAAGCTGAGATCTAAAAGGTCAGCTAGAAAATGGAAAGGGTCCCTGGAGTGCTAACAGGAGGAAGCTGACTTTAATACACATTCATCACATTTTATCATCTAATTAGTTCACACAATGCCAGGCTGATAGACAGAGGCCTAAACAGAAGTATCGATTGATTATTAGCCACATATCTATCATATTGCCTGGGGCTGGCTGTCAGTGTGGCTGGCAACTCCTGCCCAGTGCATCAGCAGAGGGGGGCATTTGATATATAGTTTTTCTATAGCAGAATTTAGACTCTGGAAAGTGTTTTACACAGACACTGAATGATAAAGATCCCTGCAAAAGCTCTCTAGCAAAACCACCATCAAAACCCAGCCAGTCTTGCCTGCATGGAGAATATTTATGAGTGTGTGGGCAGCCAGCCCTGCTGGGTGAGGGGTGAACAGCCCCAGCATTGCTCAGCACCTGCTCTGTGCTGCTGGGGTGCTGCTCCCCACCCTCCAATCCCCCATGGGGAATTTTCCCTTTTTCTCAGGCTTTATTAATTTGTATTGGGTTATCTAATCATTTGGGCTTTAAATACCTACAGTCAGAGAGAAGAGATTTGACTGTGGCCTGATTCAGAGCAGTTCTCTTCTGCAAAGATTGACATGTTCAACAGCTGCCAAAATAACATCAGGCTTGCACAGAAAATGTCTTCACTTTTTATTGTTAAAAAGTGAGTGGAGTTAATAATGGGGATGGGGGCACCAGCAGCATTCCCAGGGGCTCCAGGAACACCAGCAGCATTCCCTGGGGCTCCAGGAACTCCAGCAGCATTCCCAGGGACTCCAGGAACACCAGCAGCATTCCCTGGGGCTCCAGGAACGCCAGCAGCATTCCCAGGGGCTCCAGGAGCACCAGCAGCATTCCCTGGGGCTCCAGGAGCACCAGCAGCATTCCCAGGGGCTCCAGGAACGCCAGCAGCATTCCCAGGGGCTCCAGGAGCACCAGCAGCATTCCCTGGGGCTCCAGGAAGGGAGCAGAGGGCCTGGGCACAGTGTGATGGGCTCAGTGTGGTGGGCACAGTGTGATGGGCTCAGTGTGGTGGGCACAGGGTGGTTGGCACAGGGTGATGGGCACAGGGCAATGGGCACAGTGAGGTGGGCACAGCTTGGTGGTCAGGCTCAAGCACAAGGCTGGCTCTGAGCCTGGTGTGCCTCTGACCTGGAGAACACTTCCTACGTTCCAGGGTTTAGCCTGACCCTCATTATCTCTCTCAACAAACCACAGCTAATTTATTTTGAACAAAGCTAGAAATAAAAGGATAATCAGGTTATCCCAAATGGCAGCCCCAACATCTGTATTTTCTGATACACTGGCACATTTGTTTTACAGAATATTATAATGAAGCTGGAAAACTTGTCAATGATATTTCTTTTGTCCCTTCCTCAAAGGAGCAATATTTGGCTCTCCAAAAGAATATAAATTGCTGCCAAATGTGGGAAGTGGGGTTTTTCTGCAATCCCTGTCACTTGTTCCTGACTTGGAGCAGAAGCCCCTCCCTGCAGCAGTGAGCACACGAGGCCCCAGCCCTGCCCTGGCTGCTGGGCAGCATCTGGAGCATCTGGAACCTGCACATCCCCAGCCAGTTGAGTTTCCCCTGTGGGATGCTCTGGGGCCGCCCAGGGCCCCCCATCACCCAGAGCATCCCTGGCAGGCATGGCCAGAGCCCCTGGCCCCTGTGCTGGCCCCTGAGCCCGGGGCTCTGGGTGCAGGATCTGCCCCAGCCAGGGGCTCTGTGCAGCTGCTGGAACAGCTCCCAGCAAGCAAAGCTGCACAACAATTGCAGATTTTATATTTATGCTCTTTTTTTGCTTTCAGCTCTTTAGCTCTGCTTATTCTGCAGGGATTACTACTCACTGCTGGCCTATTGCTTCTGTATTTTAATTCCTTTTTTAGCTGTAAGCCCATTTTCCACACTCTTTCAAGGAAGGCAGCAGCCCTCACCGATTGCTGCTGCTGGATGGAGGCCAAAGGCAGGGCAGCATCTTCCCAGCTCCAGGGCAGCAGCTGTGCAGGGGCCCTGGCACAGGACGTGCTGCCTTTGCTCAGACTCTCCTGAAGTCCTGATGAAACTTGGGGCAGCTCCTGGCACAGCTCTGACTGTCCCAGGTGTGTTCTTCTGTCCCAGTCAGTGGCTGTGGCTCCCCATGTGCCTGGCTGTGGTTGTGCCAAAGGGACACTGCCAGTACAGCAGCACCAGATGGGGGCTGGCTTGGGTGCCAATCCAGAATTCCCCAATTTTCATTTAAATCGAGCTTTGTGCTGCCTTGATGAGGGAAGGTATTAAAGCCAGGATGGCTGATGGTTTTTAAATAAATTCCAAGATGAATTCCACACATATCCTGCATTAATGTGGAAGGTGGAGATAGAGGCTGGGGTGAGCTGAAGCAGAAAGTATTCTGTAAATTGAGCCTTGGCACCAGATAGAAATGGCAGAGGTTGCTGCCTGCCAATGACAGTAAATCAGGCCTGAGCAGCACAGCCGTAAGCAGAGATGGATTTCCTGCTGCCCAGGCAGGCAGGGACAGCCCTGGCACACAGCCCTGGCACAGGAGCACTGGGGCACACGGGCTGTGCTGGCCCTGGGGGCACAGCAGTGGCCCACACCCCTCTCTGCTGGCCAGGGGTCCAGGGGGTCCCCAGCACAGCTCCCCTCAGCCCTGGGGACAGAAACAGGGTGAGAGCAGTGGCACAGGGGCTCAGAGCCTGCTGGCACCAGAGGGCACAGCTGCCTGATTCCTGCCTGGAGGATTATTCCAGATTTATGATGGGATGTGAGAAAACCAAGGACCAATCAGACCTGATGGGAACAACAGAAGGCAAATCCCAGCTGTCTTCCTAACATGTCCCTAATAATTAAAACCTTTTAACATAATAATTTTGCAAACAGATTTATCACGAATGGTCTGACAGCCAGTCTGCTCCTGGAAATCAATCCCCAGCTGGAGGAACCCACATCACAAGGATTTTGTGATCCCAGTCCCCTTGGATTTATTTTGCTGGTGTCTGTCCCAAGCAAGGTGAATTCAGGCTCAGAAATTTGAGATCCTTGAGGCAGGAATGGCCCCAGTCTCCCCAAGATTGCAGCCTGCAGAAGCTGCTTTCCAGGAAAGGGTGAGCACTCACTGGAGCTCCAGGCAGTGCCATTGCTCAGTCCTTAAGGATCCATTTCCACGTGGATCACTCCAGCTGTGCTCTTGGCAAGGTGACGTGATTCTCTTCTGTGCAAACAGCCACAACTTCAGAATTACTCAGCAAAGACAAGGGACCTCTGGAGATGTGTAAATGACCAACTGTCTCATTAATCACACACAAATGCAAGTCCAGCAAAGGCTCTGGTTGCTGAGCTGGAAAATGCTTTAATTTATTTATTGAGACAGCAGGAATAGTGGATCCCTGCCCAGGACTGGGAGCTGCAGGAGCTGGGATGTGCAGTGCTGCTGGCCTGGGCTCCCATTCCTGCACCTGAGTTTGCTCCTGCCTCACCTGAGCCAAGCTCAGCCCTTCCACAGTGGGGACCAGAGCCCAGGAGCCCCGGGGAGCTGGACCCTGCATTCCCCAGAGCTGCTGTGTTTGGGATCTGGCTCCTCTGCCTTGATCAGGGGCAGCACAGGCACGCAGGAGCTGGATGTGTCTGCATCACTGAGAGCTCAGCAAGGCTGTGCCATCCATCCTCCAGGTTGCCATGCCAACCAAGAGGAGACAAGAACCGATGTAATTTGCAGAATCACCCTCTTGACACAAAATCCAAGCAGCTTGTGAGAAGTAGGGTGAAAGATGTCAAGGGATCAGGGAGAGACTCTGGGTGCCTCTCTGCATCCAGCACGGGGCTGAGCTCCATTTCCCAGCAGGGATGGTGCCACCTCTGCTGCACAGCTGCAGGCACAGGGCCCAGCACCAGCCCAGGGGAGCTCACCTGGCCCTGGGGCCTGTGGGGAATCTCAGCACAGTGCAGCTCAGCACTGTGATGGTCACTGACCCAGAGCTTGCAGCTGCCTCAGGAGCTCCAGGCTCCTTCCCCACTGCCAGGAGAAGGGCAGAGAAATGGTGGAAATTGCAAAGCTCTTCCTGCTCCTCATCCTCATACTGTCATGCTTGGAGCCAGCTGGGACTGTGGATGATGAAGACTCAGCATTGTTCTCTGCCCAGCTCTTGTCTGGACTTGCAGCCAAGGAGGTTTTTTCCCTGGAGATACCCAGAGGGCTGCAGGTGACTGCCTGTGCTGAAGGTCTTGCTCAATAGCTGATCAATCCATGAAGCACAATCCATCATGTCCCATTATCCCTGGAGCCCTCCAGCTTCGTCTTCCTGCTGCACATCCTATTTGTGTCCCACAGAATGGAAACACCCGAGCTCCATCTGTGCTGCCAGGAGTGGGGCTGGCCCAGTTCTTCCACAACCTGTGCAGCAGGGAGCAGGGCCCAGGGCTGCCTCTGCATTTCCTTCTGGCCAGCTGCAGCTACCCCCAACCAGGGAGGTCACAGATGTAAAAATGAAAATATTTTCTTTCTTCAAACATCCTGTTCTCATGCTCCATCTTCCTCTTCAGCAGCCTCAGCTCCTTGGCTTCTCTCTGTGCAGCTGCCACACTGTGCACTGTGCTCCAGCTGTGCTGGGTCACTCCCTGCAGGGCTCTGTCACTGCCAGCTGTGCTGGGTCACCCTCCCTGCAGGCCCTGTCACTGCCAGCTGTGCTGGGTCACCCTCCCTGCAGGGCTCTGTCAGTGCCAGCTGTGCTGGGTCACTCACTGGGCTCTGCTCTGCCTGGGCTCTGCTCCTCCCTGGGCTCTGCTCTGCCTGGGCTCTGCTCTGCCTGGGCTCTGCTCCTCCCTGGGCTCTGCTCTGCCTGGGCTCTGCTCCTCCCTGGGCTCTGCTCCTCCCTGGGCTCTGCTCCTCCCTGGGCTCTGCTCTCCCTGGGCTCTGCTCCTCCCTGGGCTCTGCTCCTCCCTGGGCTCTGCTCCTCCCTGGGCTCTGCTCCTCCCTGGGCTCTGCTCTGCCTGGGCTCCTTCCTGTGCCAAACGAGTCATGGGCTCCGTGTCCTGAACAGCTGCACAACATTTAATTCCATGTTCTTGCTTCAGCCTCTGATCTGAGAACTGAAGAAATACAGATTGCTTTTGGAAGGGGTTTTGGGGTTTTCATGGCTGTCTGGAGCACCTGGGACTACAGGATCAGGTCAGAGCATCCTGCCCTGGCTGCCATCATTACCAATCAATATCCCAAATTACCTCTTCACGCCAAAGGTGCTGTGCTAATTTTCATGGATCCCCTGTATTTCATGCCCTTGCTGTCCTGTCATGCACTGGTAGTTTTAGCCCACAAGCTAGAGTGCAATATGCTTATGAGTAATAGCATCTTATTGGAGTGTAAAGATGTTCCTATTTCACTGATTTATCCTGCACTTAAACTAATTCAGAATTCACTTACTTCAGAAGTACTGGAAGCAAAATGCTCTCTGTAAATAGCCTCTCTTTTCTAAACTGATATGGCAGAATGGGAAGATGGAATAACTCACACTATCTATTTTCCCTCTGAGGGAGCATCACTGTATTATTTTGACTGTTTTCCATAATGAGACCTGTAGTTGATTCTTCTCTAAGAAAGGCTCATGGTCTGGGAAGGACTATCTGACCTTTGTGGCAGGCTTTAGAAACTGTGCTCAGGTGAAGCTGGAGTTTGTTCCAGCAGCATCAGCATCCCCTGTGCTGGCAGCCCTGGCGGGTCCCAGGGCCCTGGGAGGGGCTGGCAGAGGAACAGGGGCTGCCCCTGGGTCTGGGGGCTGCAGCTGCAGCTGACACAGGCCTGACACCACTGGCACCAGCTGCCCTTGCACACAGAGAGGGGCTTCTGCTCCCAGGTGAAGCCAAATGTCTTTTAATGAGTTGGTTCTGCCTGGAACTGGACAGGATCACAGACTGAACTCATGTTCTCACAGCAGGGCAGGAGCTCAGGTTGCAGGATTTATAGACATGACTATCTGTGGCAAGCACACTTTTTTTTTTCCTGGTCCTTCTCATCATCCCCTCAATGGTCTCTCCTCCAGAGCAGGACTGGGATGGGAACTGTCATCTCCAGGGAATGCTTCCAGACTGAATCCCGAGGGAAATAATTCAAAATCCTGAAAGAAGGAGTCCCTCAGGAGCCAAGAGAGCAGGGCCCTGCCAAGGAGGTGGCATGGGTGTTTCTGAAGAATAAATCTTAGTGGTGGCACACTGGGTACCTTGTTACCAGGCAGAGTGATAAATTAGGCAGCTCACAGAAGAGCTACAGAAATTATGAGGGAGGTGGAGGATCTATCTAATAAGCAGGGATTACATTACTGAAATCAGCAGGGCTTGGCTGAGTGGCAGGTGAGGAGGGAGAAGGAAGGGTAGGGAAGGGGAGGGATGGCAGGGAACAGATGATTTACAGAACTGCCACTGGGCACTGCTGGTCCCAGCAAAGGGCAGCTGGGACTGTCTGCTCCAGGGCCCAAGGAGGAAATGTCAGGGAGATGGGAAGGGAGAAGGGAAGGGTGAAGGGAAGGGAAAAGGAAAGGGAGAAGGTAAGGGAAAAGGGAGAAGGGAAGGGAAAAGGGAGAAGGAACGGGAGAAGGAAAGGGAGAAGCAAAGGGAGAAGAGAAGCACATTGGCTGGTGCTCAGGTATGATGAGCTGACCTGCATCAGTGAAACAGTGGCTTTGGTGCCTGAGCAGCTTGTCCAGTCATGCTTTCTTCCACCTTTGTAATTTTAGGTCAGGGAAAGGAATGTAGGTTCCCAGACTGTGCAGTTTAGATCACAGGAGCTGCTACTAACAACCATCAGAATTACCAATGATTCTAAACCTGAAGCTATTTCCATGAATGGGAAAATGTTTTGACAGAGTGGAATGCCACTGCAAAACATCCTGAATGCCTTCTTTGACTGGAGTTTAAATGTCATTGCAGGTTTATTGTTTTTTTTTTGCTATTCAGTATATATTTACAAACTTTATTCATTCCCTGAAGGATGTAGAGCACTGTGTGCATTAATCCACTTCTTTTCAAGGTGTTTCATTGCTTCTGTTGACAAGTAAATAATGAGGAGGAATTATGGGAGGTTAGCCTCTGAAGTTTCCTGAAAAATATATCCCCACTGTTTGTAAAAGTCAGGGAATTTAGGTGATAATCTCCAGAACTTTGTCCTTAGCTGAAGCAATAATTGGGGTATTGGCATGTGGAGATTCTCAGGGCAGAGACTCATCCTGCCTCACAGCTGGGCCCAGTTCTTTTCAAAGAATTCCAGTTGCAGTGCAGAGCCTTGCAAGAGAAGTGTCCTGTGATATTCCTTCACAAATTATTACAAAAGGAAATTACTGTCCTTGTTAAAATACACCCTTTTCATTGCACTCAAATGAGTCTAATTCCAGATTCTCCTCAATGGATCTTGTTAAGCCTTTGATAGATTGGAGCCCTCTCCTGTTAGAGGGCTCCTGCTCTGATCAGTGCTTGTGAATGACAGCAGGAGCAGGGAGCTGGAAGGGACAGCTTGGGCCATCCAATCCCATTTCCCTGCAATTGCTGGCAATGATATTATAAAGTCCATTTCAAACTCAATCTTAAAACTAATTGCATACCTTGCCCCTGATGCTCCTCTCAGGAATCTGTTCCAGAACAACATTTCTCCCACTGTTAGAAACCATCTGATTTCCAGCCAAAAGTTATTTGTGCCAAGTCATACCTCTTTGTTTTTGTGCCAGCACAGCCTATTATCTGAGGCCATTTTCCTCCTTTCTTGATGCTCATCTGCTTGTGTGTTTAGAGAGCAGGAACACACTCTGCAGCTCCCCTCTCACCTGGCCAAAGATGCCCAGGTCCCTCTCAGATGAAGTGAAACACAGCTCTAACTGGAAGGTTCCAGTCCATGGTGAGTGAAACACAGCTCTAACTGGAAGGTTCCCAGTGTATCATGAATGAAACACAGCTCTAACTGGAAGGTTCCCAGTGTATGATAGTGAAACACAGCTCTAACTGGAAGGTACCCAGTGTATGGTGAGTGAAACACAGCTCTAACTGGAAGGTTCCCAGTGTATCATGAGTGAAACACAGCTCTAACTGGAAGGTTCCAGTCCATGATGAGTGAAACACAGCTCTAACTGGAAGGTTCCAGTCGATGATGAGTGAAACACAGCTCTAACTGGAAGGTTCCCAGTGTATCATGAGTGAAACACAGCTCTAACTGGAAGGTTCCAGTCCATGGTGAGTGAAACACAGCTCTAACTGGAAGGTTCCAGTCCATGGTGAGTGAAACACAGCTCTAACTGGAGTCTGGCCACCAGCATGGGCAGTCACAGACCTGGCAGCTGGTGCAGGGAAGGGCTCTCAGCTCCCTGCCATGACTTACTGGCACATGTCCCCATAACCAAGATTCTGGGACAAATCTCAGCACTGCTGCACCTGTGGAGATGAGTGAAACACAGGCCTGTTGCCCAGGTGGGACAGCCACAAGTCACTCCAAGTGATGGGAACTTAGAAAAAACTGCATTCAAGGTTACTCCATGGTTACCCACTACAGAATTCCTTCCCCTTTGTCAAAACCAGCTGATCTTGATCCCCACCAAAATGTGGGGCATGAACTTGGTGATGCAGCTCCCAGCTGTCCTTGCTAGCTGGCCATGCTGCCTGCCTGGGAAGTGCTGCCCTGCTAATTGCTGTCTGTGGAGAGGCAGGTATGCTGGGTAAACACAGCAGCCTTTAAGAGCAGAACTGTCAAATAAAGTGTTCCAGTCCATCAGCTCCTACTGCACCCATGGCTGAGCAGCAGCAGCAGCGTTGGATAACACTCAGATCTGCTCGTGGATGCGTTTGACATCCACACACAGAAATACACACTCTGGGATGAGTCAGGGGCCAGAGCCCAGCAGCAGGCAGTGAAGGCTGAGCCATTTGTTTTAGAGGGCTTTACATTCCAGTTATAAAATTTCCTCTGGGCTGGAAGCTGGTGGCCAAGCAGAAATTGTCTCTGCATTGTGTGTGGTTTGCTGTAAATCCTGTTAGTCTGCTGTGCAGCATGTCACAGGAGCTGGGCCACAGGGATGTCAGGCTGGGCATTCTGCTAAGCACTGCAGCTGGGCTGTGTTCTCAGTGTCACAAAGACCAAAGACTTCATTAAATAGAGTCTAGTTCTTATTTTTGAAACTGAAAACTATTTGGGTTTTGGCTTGGGTTGGGTTAGGGTTTTTTTGAGAGCAGGCTTGTGGCCAGTGGGCTCTCTGTGATTCTCCAGTCTGGAATAAACATATCTCCATGCATCAGAAGGATTCATCTGTCTCAAGGTAAATCCATAGCTACCAGAACAATTACCCCAGAGGCTGTGTGTGTGTGAGCAAACCTGCCCTGCCAGGGCTTCCCAGGAGTGTCCCACACTGCACCTACTGTGACTCTCATTTAAGGATCAAGCCTGATTGCCAAATTTGCAGCAGCCTTCCTGTGGGCTGGGGCTGCCCAGGACAGGACCTGAGGGGATGCCTGAGGCCAGGGGCTGCTCCTGGGGCAGCTCAGCACTGCCTGGGACACGTGAGAGCAGCGCCCTGAGCCTCTGTCAGCTCCACTCAGCCCCAAACTGTCACACTGCTGTAATGCAGCTGAAAGGGAATCCACAAGTTACAGCAAATGATTTACAGGACACCAGACACTGCATTTCAGAGGTCTCATGTGTGCCATAAAAAATATATTATGAAGGAATTATCTCCATTGGAACTGGAGCTGCACAGAGAGAGCACATGTCCAGCTGAGAGCAGCATTGAGCTTTTGTTCATTATGGGAAACATTGGTGCTTTCCCTCTTTTTTTTATGAATACATTTATCAGCACTGGGTAGCTACCTAATACTGGCATTTATTTTTATTTCCAAATGTTGCTTTTGCAAGGAGACCAAGTGTAGCTGGGACTCCAAAGGCAGGTTGCTCTGGCAGTCCTGAGGGACTGAGGTCAGGTGAAGAGTACAGTCAGGGCTCTGAATTTTAGGAAAGCAAACTGCCAGCTCTTGAAGGAGTTAGTCCATGTGACCCCTGGGAAACTGCCTTGAGGGACAAGGAGCAGAGCAGAGCTGGCAGGTCTGTAAGGATGCTTTCCATGGAGCACAAGAGCTCGTGACCCCCAGGCACAAGAAACCAGGCGAGGAAGGCAGAAGTCTGACATGGCTGAGGTGATACCTGCTGGTCAAACCCGAGGGGAGGAAGAAATGCACAGGCAGTGGAAGCAGGAGCAGGTTTCATGGGAAAAGTATGGGGAAACTGCCTGGTTGTGCAGGGATGGAAGCAGGAAGGCCAAGGCTGGAGCTGAGCTTGGCAAGGGACACACAGAATAACAAGAAAGGCTCCTACAGGTATGCCAGCTGAAAAGGGAGGTCACAGAAAGCAGTGACAGGACAAGGGGGAATGGCTTCACACTTACAGAAGATATTGGGAAGAAATCCTTCCCTGTGAGGGTGGGGAGGCCCTGGAGAAGCTGGGGCTGCCCCTGGATCCCTGGAAGTGTTCCAGGCCAGGCTGGACAGGGCTTGGAGCAGCCTGGGAGGGTGGAAGGTGTCCCTGCCCATGGCAAGGGTTGGACTCTATGACCTTGAAGAATCTCTTACAATTCAAAGCATTCCATGATTCCACATTCCCTATGCAACAGCAAGGTTGGAGATGGGCTTCCCCTGGAAAAGCTGGGCAATCCCTGGGCTTCCCCTGGAAAACCTGGGCCATGGCTCATCAGCTGGGGGAGCACGAGAAGCTCTGCCAGCTCTCTCCCATCCAGCCTCACCCAGAACATCTCAGCCCAGCAGTGCCACTGCCTCCAGGCTCTTGTGCTCACAGGCAGGATGAGTTACACAGCATGCACAGGTGCACGGGCTGGAGACAGCCTGCATTTCCCCACTGCTGGCCCAGAAGTGCAGCTGTGGCCACATGTGTGAGCACAGAGCTGCTCTGCAGCTTGTGCCACTGGCTGCTGGCTCTTTCTGTGACCTGCTCCCTCAGGCAGTGCTGGCAGTGCAGGGTCACACGGTCAGATTGCTGCTCGCTCACCTGTGAGGGTTTTAGCAAATGGCCACGTTCTCCATTCACCTCTGCACAGGGCACTGCCAGCTCTGCTCTGTGGGGCAGCCACGGGCTGTGACCTGCCCCAACATCCCAGGGCAACACCCATCACTGCAGAGACCCCTGGAGACCCAGGCAAGGTAGAGGAGAAAACTGAGAGACAATAACATGTTCCTTCCCCTCACAAAATACATCCTGAAGCCAAACCTGAGAGCTGGAGGTGGGAAGTGACAGAACGTGGAGCTGGAAAGGGGTGACGGCTGCTCCAGAAAACTGTGAGGAGGGAGGGTGTCAGCCCCAGCCCGCTCTGCCAGGCTGGGGACACCGTTCCTGGAAGAGCATCACGCTTACATGAGGGTGGAATTGGCCTCATCTCCCAGCGCAGCTCCTGGCACCCAAACTATGAACCCTCCACGGTCCAAGTTGAGATCCTGCCTGTCCCTGCCCACGGTCTGCCACCTCTCCTCAGGATCCCAGGAGAAAGCAGGCTGTCCTAAGAAACTCTCCAGGTCCCCACAGGGCCAGAGCCATGGGCCCGGCTGTCCCAGAGGAGCTGCCCCTCAGCAGCTGGAGGCTCTGTGCAGGAGCCGTGGGCTGGGGACCGAGCGGAAACCGGGGGAGGTGGAGGGGAGCCGGGCAGAACAAGGGGCCGAGGAGCTGCGGCGCGGTCACCTCTGCAGGAGGAGGATTGGAAGGGTACAGCTGGCACCGGCCCTGTGTCTGAGCCCTGTGCCGAGAGCTGACACGGGGGCGGCAGCGGAGGGGGCAGCGGGGCGTGGGGCAGCCGCGGCTGTGGCTGCTGTGGCTGTGCCGGCGAGCCGGGAGTGCCCGGCGCTGTCCCTGGCTCCGTTCAGCCCGGGTGTCTCTGTGTTCTCCCTGTCCCTGGCGCTGCTCAGCCCGGGTGTCTCTGTGCTCTCGCTGTCCCTGGCGCTGCTCAGCCCGGGGGTGTCTCTGTGCTCTCCCTGTCCCTAGTGCTGCTCAGCCCGGGTGTCTCTGTGTTCTCCCTGGCTCTGCTCAGCCCGGGTGTCTCTGCGCTCTCCCTGTCCCTGGCTCTGCTCAGCCCGGGTGTCTCTGCGCTCTCCCTGTCCCTGGTGCTGCTCAGCCCGGGTGTCTCTGTGCTCTCCCTGTCCCTGGCTCTGCTCAGCCCGGGTGTCTCTGTGTTCTCCCTGTCCCTGGTGCTGCTCAGCCCGGGTGTCTCTGTGCTGTCGCTGTCCCTGGCTCTGCTCAGCCCGGGTCTCTGCGCTCTCGCTGTCCCTGGCTCTGCTCAGCCCGGGTGTCTCTGTGCTCTCGCTGTCCCTGGCTCCGCTCAGCCTGGGGGTGTCTCTGCCAGGATCAGGTGTCTCTGTGCTCTCGCTGTCCCTGGCTCAGCCCGGTCCGGGTGTCCCCGCTCTGTGCCCGCGGTCCCGCCCGGCCCGGCTCGGTTCGGTTCGGCGCGGCCCCGCGCGCTCCCGCTCTGGGGGCGGGCCGGGGCCGGGCCCTCCCCTCCCCACGCCGGGAACGCGCTCCCGCCTCCCGCCCGGCACAAAGTTTCGCGGCAGGAGCGGGGCGGCGGCGGCGCGGGGAGCCCGACCCCGGTGCCCGGCGGGGGCCGGCGGTGCCCGTGCCATGCGGGGCCCCCCCCCGGCGGCGGCGGCGGCGCTGGGGCGGGCGGCGGCGGCGCCCCGTGCGGCCGGGGCGGCCGGGCGGCGGCGGACAGACAGACACCATGTGCGCCCGGTGCCCGGGGCGAGCAGCGGGGAGCAGCCATGTCCCCCCCCGCCCCGCCGGGGCCGCCGGGCGGGCGCGGCGCTAAGGGGCCGCCGGCGCGGAAGCTGCTCTGCATGTGCAGCCTGTCGCTGTGCCTCACCTACCTGTGCTACAGCCTGATGGGGGGCACGGCTCCGGCCGCGCTGCGCTCCCCGGCCGCGCTGCCCGGCTCCGCCGCGCCGGCCACGGCGGCCCCGCGCTCCGCCGGCCCCCCGGGCATTCCCCGAGCCCCGGCCAGCCCCGGCCCCCCCGGCAGCCCCCCCGGCAGCCCCCCGGCCCCCGGGCCCTCGGCCGCTCCGAACGGCAGCCGGGAGGCGGCGGCGGCCGCCTGGCTGCGGGCACGGCTGGCCCCCGGGGAGGCGATCGCGGCGCAGAGCGCAGCCCTGGAGCGGGACCAGCAGGAGTCGAGCACCACGGACGAGGAGCTGAGCCGGGCCGGCGGCCGCGGCAGCACCACGCCGGACTACGGGGAGCAGCGGCTGCCGCAGGCGCTCATCATCGGCGTCAAGAAGGGGGGCACCCGGGCGCTGCTCGAGGCCATCCGGGCGCACCCCGACGTGCGCGCCGTGGGCACCGAGCCCCACTTCTTCGACAGGAACTACGAGAAGGGGCTGGAGTGGTACAGGTGAGGGCGGGGGCTGCGCTCCGCGCTGCGGGGAGGGAGGAACCGGGGCGGTTTGGGGCCGGGGGAGCTCCGGGGGTCCCCGCCACCCCGGGGGTCCCCGCCACCCCGGGGGTCCCCGCCACCCCGGGAGCCGCAGCTCCGGAGCCCCGCTCGGGGCCGGGGCCGCGCCTGGCAGCGCCGCGGCTGCGAACGCGTGTTCGGGGGAAAGCTGGAAATCGCCAATGCCATCCCCTCGGCTGCTCGGAGGCTGTGAGCAGACCGCGGCAGTTCAGCTGTACGTGGTGTAAAACACCCCTGAATTGGTTGGTAATTATTAATTACTGAAATAAGATCGTAATTATTCCAGGTATTGCTGGGGCTGAAGGATGCTGCCTTCATGCGGGCACAGGCTTTGCTTCACAAATAGGGTTTGCTCTTTATTCAACAAGTTCCATGTTAGGAAGTTTTTTTTCCATTGACAAGATCTAATTCTGTTTGTGAAGAAGTCTCTAAACACTGCTGTCTGATGTTGGCTAACGTTTTAAAGGAATTTTATGCTAAATGTCCTGGTTATTAGAAAACACCGGACTGCAGTAAGGAAGTGTTAAATGTCTTGACAGGTTTAGGAAATCAATGGATTGTGATGGCTCAGTGTTTCTTAAAAAAATTCTGAGCAGAATTCAGCACATCAGTAGAACTTAAAAATTCCTGGTAGCTCTGTTCAAAGCAAACCATGCTGGTTCGTGGTATAAAAGTGGTCTGTGGCTGAGCTGGTGAAGTTCTTGTTGTGGTTAGTATGGCAGCTGCTATTTGCTCTGAAAATGAAGCTAAAAATGAGAGGCAGAAGGCTAGTTATTGCCAAGATTATTTGATCACTCTTTATTAAAATAAAATGCATGGTCTTCATGTCAGGGGTATTTAAATGTGAGAATCTCCAGGCAGTCTTCTGTGGGCATTGTGGAAGTAAAGTCTTCATAACATTTGGCATGGTATCTGCTTGGCTTTGGTGAAATGCTGTGGGATTTTCTGCAGGCATTTTGAGAAACTGGACACCAGCACTGAGAAAGTGAGGTTGTCCCTGAGTGGTTTTGGTGTCCTGCTCTGATGGGGGAAAGAATTAAAGGACTGGCTATGGTTATTGTGTTTATAGATATAATTTCAATCACAGTATTTTATTGTACTGAATTTTTCTGGAGAAAAGGCTTACCTTGAAATATAAGTTTAGAAAACTGGCTGGACGAGGATAGAAAGTGCCATATAAAAAAAGTTTGGCTTAATTCAAAACAGGCAGAAGAAGATCAAGCACTGAATATGATGAACAGCTGCTTTTTCATCTTTAAAGTTCTGCTGCTAGAAAGGGGCTAGTGAGTGGGTGTAGCTCCTCTCGTGGAGTGAGAGGCACACTCAGGTTTTCCTTTGCAGGGTGCAGTTTGCTGTTTCCTGGTATTTCCCTGCAGAGCTCTCTGGGTGTGCTGCTCATTTCCAGCCCTGTGCTCGGGTGGGAGAGCTGGGGGAAGGCTGGGGCACCCCTGGTGTGTTGGGGCACCCTGGGCAGAGCAGGCCGTGGGGTGGATGCCCTGGCACAGGTAAAGAAGTGCCTCAGGTGCCCTGTGCCACTGCAGCCCTGCCCTCCACACCTGCCCAGCCCAAACTCGTGCTGCTGTCCCCTCCTCCAGAGCCCTGCAGGGCAGGATGCAGGGTGACCTGTGCCTCAGCAGCAGCCACAGCTTCCCTGTGCTGTGCTGGTGCCAGGCAGACACACAGACACACATACAGACACACAGACACACATGCAGACACACAAATGCACAACCATACAAACACAGTCCCAGAGCAGAGCGGGGAAGGGTCGCTGTCCATCCCACAGCTGGTTCTTCCCGACCTGCTGGGGGGTCACCTGAGAGCACCAGCGAGGCTGGCAGCTCCCAGCCCTGTCCCAGGCACAGTAACTGGGGATTTCCCATCCACAGAAATGTCAATGTTCTTTTAGCAAAGAAGCAACTATTGGAGTTTTTACAGCATCTCCTTATGGCGACTTCTGCATTACACACTGTGAGCTTTTAGCATGCTCAGGTTTTTTCTTACTAGTGGAAGAAGGGAATGGCAGACCTTCAGGGTTCCTTGCTTTGCTTGTTCAGTCACAAGATTATCTCCCAGCCTGGAAGAGCTGGAGGAAAGGGAAATGCCTTCTCCAGCTGTAAAATGGAGCCAGCACCAGGGCACTGCCATTTCTTTGTGTGTGCTCCATGCCACATTACCTGTCTCTGCTGCCTGAGATTGAGGAGCCCCCTAAATGCTCCGAGGTCTGGGCCAGGACCCTCTCAGAGCCTGGAGCTGCTGGGCCCCAGTGTGGCACACAGGGGACACCAGCTCTGCTGGGCAGGGTGCCAGGGCAGCTCCACACTGCTGGCCTGTTTTTGGTGGAACCTGTGGGGAAAGCTGGGGGTTTGCACTCTGGCTCTGGTGTCTTTAGCTCAGTTCATGTGGCAGTTGCAAACAGAGATGTTCCCACACACGAACTGGTGCAAACTGGGCCAAGGTTAGTTTTGGTTGGTTTCTGCTCTGCTGCCAGAACAGTTTGTGTGGTTGTAGTTTATGACCCTGACCTAAGGCTGGGCTGGCTGAAGGACAGGTTTCATGGCACAGCTCTCCTTACACGACATCCAATCTTCCTCTGCTGTTCCTCTGTAAGCTGTTGTCTTTAACTTGTTCCTTCCTTCCCCAGGATGTGCCAGCTCTCCTGCAGGAGCTGCTGCTGATTTTTAGCCAGTGTCCAAGTGTTCCCCTGCTCTGTCCCATGCCCAGATTGATCTCCAGTGTCCCCTGCAGCCAGGCTGGGCTGCAGGTGTTCTGTCTGTCCAGGGTGATGCTCATGCCTCAGTGGGTATGTCCCATGCCAGCAGCTCTGCCCTGAGCTGCCCTGCATTGGAAAAGCACTGAGAGCCTTCCTCAGGGCTCAGAAAGGGTGGCAGAATGGCAGAGTGGCCTCTGAGGCCAGGGAATGGAGATCACATCCATAAGTGCTCATGACAAGCACAGGCGCAGCGTTTGGGACACGCTGAGTTCCCAGCCTGGCTCGGATCAAGGGCTGTGTGGGGATGTTGTGGAGAATGGAACTGCAGCTGCCTGCAGTGTCCAACACCTGGGCAGGTTTGTCCCCTTGCAGTGCCAGGGCTTGGTGTCAGAGAGGAGACACCCAGGGAGGTGGGCTGGGGTCTGCAGGGCAGGAGTCACTGGTCCCAGTGGCTGTGTGTGACTGGAGAAGGAGGGGATGCTGCTTGGCACTGTGCAGCAGCCACACTGGCCTGCCCTGGTGCTGAGTGGTGCACTGGGTGCACTGGCAGGTGCCAGTCCTTGGGGATGCTCAGGTGCTGCTGGTGGCTGCTCTGGGCCTTTGGAAGAGAAGTGTTGCAGGTGTGAAGGCAGAGAGAGCCCTGAGCCCTGGCATGGGGGGCTTTAGCTGTGTCTTTCTGCTGCTGCAAATGCCCAGCACAGGAGACCTCATCCCCTGGGCACCCCTGAGGTTTCCTGAGCTGAGGGGAGCAGCCCAGTGCTGCCAGCCCCATCCCCAGCTGCCTGCAGGCTCAGCACGGTGAGGGGGTCCAGTTCTGTCACCTTACGCTTTCTGGGCTGGTCTGACATCCTGCCTTTAGCAGAAAAACTGGGCATTTGTGACAGTGTTTTGAAAACAAACTTGCAGTTTTAACACGAATATGACTGCCAGCACACAAAGGGAACACCTGATAGTGGTGAGCTGCAGCTGGGTTCTGAGTTTGGTGATTGATTAAATCCTGTGTGTCCCTGCACGTTGCTTTGCTCCTGCTTCCTGCCCAGTGGAGCCCCGATGGAGAGGCTGCAGCAGTGGGTGTGATCAGACCCACTCCCTGCCCTGGCTCCAGCTGAGCTGTGTTGGGGTGCAGCTGTGCCAGTGGCTGCAGGAGCAGCCCCATGGCAGGCAGTGCAGGGCCTGGGCACTGCAGGCTGGGGTTCTGGAGGGCTGTCCCGGGCAGCCAGGCTGTGTGCTGTTTGCTGGGCTGCTGCCCTCGTACAGGAACGAGCAATGCCGTGCCAGGGAGCTCTTCTCCCACGATAAACACGAGGCAGCAGCTCCCTGGCTCTGAGCAGGCACTGCTGTCACGTCCCGTGGGTGCTCAGGCTGTGGGGAGGTGGCTGTCCTGTCATTCCTGCCTGGGCTCTGCTCATGGAGCATCTCACCTTCCTTCCTGAGCTGGCCTGGCCAGCCCTGCGTGCCCAGGGACGATCCAGCCCTGGAGCAGCCGGCTCTGTGCAGGGCTGCAGGCAGGAACCTGTCCAGGGATGTGGGGGGACTTCTTCAGCATCCCCAAACAGCTGTGGGGCACAAACACCTGCCCTGGAGCTGTACCTGTCAGTGTGTGTGGGCTGTACCTGGCCGTGTGTGTGAGCTGTACCTGGCTGGGGGCTGTACCTGGCCGTGTGTGTGTGAGCTGTACCTGTCAATGTGTGTGTGGGCTGTACCTGGCCGTGTGTGTGTGAGCTGTACCTGGCCGTGTGTGTGTGAGCTGTACCTGGCCGTGTGTGTGTGGGCTGTACCTGGCCGTGTGTGTGTGCGCTGTACCTGGCCGTGTGTGTGTGAGCTGTACCTGGCCCTGGGATCTGTACCTGTCAGTGTGTGTGAGCCGTACCTGGCCGTGTGTGTGTGCTGTACCTGGCCGTGTGTGTGTGGGCTGTACCTGGCTGGGGGCTGTACCTGGCCGTGTGTGTGAGCTGTACCTGGCCCTGGGATCTGTACCTGGCCGTGTGAGCTGTACCTGGCCGTGTGTGTGGGCTGTACCTGGCCGTGTGTGTGGGCTGTACCTGGCCGTGTGTGTGTGAGCTGTACCTGGCCGTGTGTGTGTGAGCTGTACCTGGCTGTGTGTGTGTGAGCTGTACCTGGCTGTGTGTGTGTGAGCTGTACCTGGCTGTGTGTGTGTGAGCTGTACCTGGCTGTGTGTGTGTGAGCTGTACCTGGCCATGTGTGTGAGCTGTACCTGGCTGTGTGTGTGTGAGCTGTACCTGGCCATGTGTGTGAGCTGTACCTGGCTGTGTGTGTGTGAGCTGTACCTGGCTGTGTGTGTGTGGGCTGTACCTGGCCGTGTGGGCTGTACCTGGCCGTGTGAGCTGTACCTGGCTGTGTGAGCTGTACAGCTGTGATCTGTAGTTGTGCTGCTGGATCATGCTTGTGCTGTTGTGACTGGCCCAGGGCACTCAGGAACTCAAACCCTTCCATCAGTGCTGAGCCTGTGCTGGTGGGGCTGCAGGTGGGATGCTGTGGTGGATGGGGTGGGGTCTGCCCTTGCCCACGGGCACTGCTGCAGAGCCCGTGAGCTGCTGTGTTCCTCTGCAAAAGGCCTTTCCAGAGTGTTGTACCCACTGCCCTTCTGGGAACTTAGGGAGAGTGTATTGATTTGTTTCTGGGCCCTGCTGTGAGTTGGCTTTTGCTGAAATGTGGTGACTCAGCTGCCTCTCCTCTGTGGCTGCAGAGCTGTGCTGGCACCTGGCTGGGCTCTGGGTCAGGCTTTGAGCTGCTCTGCCCCATGTTCACCCTCCTGGGGACTGGTGGGAGCCCCTCCAGCAGCAGGCTGCATTGTCTGCTGTGTGCCAGAGCTGGGCATCTCCTGGCTCTGCCCTGCCCTGTGTGCTGGGCCAGGACCCCCAGCCCCTTCCAGGGCAGCAGCTCTCTCCCTCCTTTCCCTCTGCTTTAGCCCAGGAATGGCTGAGGGAATGAATTGTGCCTGTTTGCAGTGTGTTATCACCTGGTGATTGTTATCCAGTGCTGCTCAGCTGTAGCCATGGGGATGGCAGCTGCTCTCAGCCCCTGCACAGAGGGTGAGAGCAGTGCCAGGGCTGGCAGGAGGCTCTGCACTCGTTCCTGCAGGGCTTGTGCTGCCTGTGCCTCCAGAGAAAGGGCTTTGTGCTGCCTGGGGCACAGAGTGCTCAGAGGAAGGGGGGAGGCAGCAGGGATGTGTCCAGCCCTTGGCAGCCTGGGCAGGGACGTGTCCAGCCCCGTCCCTCAGACCAGGGTGACCAGAGTGACCAGAGTGACCAGGCAGGTCCCCCTGCCGTGCCCTGCTGGCTCCTGCCCTGACCCCAGGAACAGGGGCAGCTCCCTTGGGAGGGCTGTGGGCACAGGGCTCAGCACACCGGGGACACCCTCGGGGACACCCTCGGGGACACCCTTGGGGACGTTGGAACATACCTTGGAGCACACAGGAGCCCAGCACACGTCACCAGCCCCGGAATCACTGAAGTCTTGCACTGCACTCTCAAGGTCCTTTCTCTAGGATGGTGCTCAATATCCCACTTTGTAAACACTCTGCTGCTTTGCTGCTAACAGTTTATCTGTGATGTCAGTTTGTGAGCTCATTCCTCTCTGTGAGTGCCCTGAGAGTGTCAGAAAACTCAGAAACCAGCCTGGGGAGAGGCAGGAGAAGCAGAAGGGGAAGTGTTGGGTGGTGGTGCTCTCTGGCTGGATGATGCTCCTGGCTCAGCAAGGCTCACCCTGCTCTGGGCCAGACCCAGCTCAGCCTGGCAGAGCAGGAGCAGCAGCTTCTCAGAGGGACTTTGGGCAAAGGCTGCAGATTTTCAAAGCCAAAATTCCAACACAAATTTGTGACACCTTGTATCGACAAAGGTCAGAGTCTTTTTCTGTTCATGGGTTTCCTTTACCTCTTCTTGTCATGGGGACTCCTTTTCTCTGAGTCATTATTTCACACACTTCAGCAGAAGTTTTATTGCTTTGGGGGCTGGGCTGGTTCACGTGGGACATTCCTCACTGCTCAGTGTCCTACACAGAGGTAATTTCTTTCAAATGATTTTTGCTTGAAGTGGTTTCAATGAATTGCAAAGGGTACAAGGGTATGAGCATGAATGAATGGCTGAGACATTTGTATGGAGTCTGGGTGAGGAACCTGCTCCATCAAACCTTCCAGAGCATCCAGGGTGGATATTGTCATTTCTCTGCTGTGTGCATGTGAGCAGCAGCTCATTTTAGCCTTTTAATCCACTTTTAAATAAGTATGATTTAGGGTTGTATGAGGTTTAAATTGGTTTCCCCTGTATTTGAAAATGTTTAAAGGAAACCCCAGAATTGCAGGAGGTTACAATTCCTGTTGAGATCAAAGGGGGATGGCTGAGCAGGACTGGCCCTGCCCTGCCAAGAGCAGCTCCTCTCCCTGGGCATGGCCAGGCTGCTGCCCAGACCCTGCTCCTCCTTTGTTATTCAGGGAGCTGCAGTTTCCAAGCTGAAACAGAAAACCTGACTGTAGAAGGCTGGGGAAAAAATCCATACTTATGAAAAGGAAGAAGAAAAAAGCCAAAAAACAGCCCTCAGAAAACCCCTCCAACCTTTATTTTCAGTCTCCCATTTCCCTCCCCAGAATCAACACACCAATTTAAATTAAATTTTGCAAGGCACAGTATTTCCCCCCTTGTCATATTATACATCCAGGCATCAAGGATGGATCATAAACTTGCTCTTTATGGCTTTAACATTTCAATTGCTAGTCACATTTTATGTAAATGAAGGTATTTACCTTGACAAGCTCTCCTGTGAAGTACAGTTCTTCTTTACAGAATATATTTGGCAATATAAACAGGCCAAATGCTGGGGGTGGATGCAAAATTCACAATTGATTTTTACAGCTAAGTAGGATCCTCCCAAAATATCCTGGAGTTGTCTGCTCCAATCTTGTCAGTGCCTGGAGAAACTGAGGCAGGGGACCTGGGGGAAGGGGAAATAGCAGAGGTGGATCAGTTATAGCCACTGACCTACTAAACACAACTAGCTTTGGGTAAAAATAACTCCATCTGCCAGACTTTATTTTGTACTACAGAGATTGCAGTAACACATTTCAAGCCAAAATCTGATTTCCATTCCCTTCAGAGCCAGGCTGGAGCGGACTTGGCCCCTCTTTATTGGCAGTAATCATTTTGGATCCGGGCAGAGCTGCTCTGACTGCCCAGATCCACACTCTCCTGTTTCAGAGCATTTCCTTTCATCTTGCACTGAGATGGGTACAGTGATGGATTTGGTGTTAGTGTTCATGCACATCTGCAAACAACTTTCCTTCAGCCCCAGTTCTGCCCTTTCTGTCTTTGCTCTTGATGGACACTCATAATTGAATCTGCTCTGCCAGGGAGGGGAAGGGGCTGCAGCAGCTCTGGGCTGGGTGTGCTGCCCACACCAGGATCTGGAATGGTAACATGTCTGGAATGATTCCTCACTCAGCTCAGAGTCATCTAGAACCCACCCAGAGCATCGAAACTGGGTGCAGAAGTGCCTGAGGCAACAACTTCATTGGGAAACTGAAGCATCTTGCTGAGAATTTCATAGACCCAGCAAATCATAATGCAGTTTCCTATGCAAAAAGGGTTTATCTCTATCTAAATATTATTCTGCACCGTTACTCATTGTAGGGGAGTTATTGCTCTCCTAGGTTAACTGATTGAACTTTGGAAAGAGAGCTGCAAGCTTATTGTACAGACAGGAGCTTGACTTTTATTGCTCCTAAATTGTAGTGATACTATTAGCTGTGAGTAAAATACACACTCCATTAGAAAATATTAAAGTTTGGTAGCACTTTAAAATTAAAAAATATTAAAAGAAGCATTTCTGCAGTCTAGCCCACCATGAAATTGGAGTCTATTTGGTATGTGAGATGTGTGATACAAATAGCCTAACAATTAATGACAAAGGAAGAGCTGGGATGGATTTATGGCTTAAACTACCCTGGATTTCACAAGGCTGGAGTGGCAGCAAGGGAAATGTGTTATTAGATCATTACAGGCTTTTCTGCAAGAGCCACTGCTGCTAAAGTTACAGCAAGGTGTTTTATTATTGCTCTGTTCCCACGTAACACTGAAGCACTCTCCTCTGGGGATGTGGGGTCTCAGTGGGAGCTGATCCACGTCTCTGCTGCAGGTGGTTCCTTTGGAAACCTCCCCAGGAGCTCCTCAGCTCTTTTCTGCAGTGGTGAGGAACTGCTGTGCCGTGGCAGGCTGTGAGGAGTTTGTTCTGTAGAGTGTTTCAGGCTGCAGGCAGTGGGTGATGGCTGCAGAGCCTCCATCCAGGGCCTGGCACTGAGCTGGGTCTGTCCCTGGCACTGAGCTGGGTCTGTCCCTGCAGCCCAGCCCAGCTCCCTCCCTGTCCCTGGCACTGAGCTGGGTCTGTCCCTGCAGCCCAGCCCAGCTCCCTCCCTGTCCCTGGCACTGAGCTGGGTCTGTCCCTGGCACTGAGCTGGGTCTGTCCCTGCAGCCCAGCCCAGCTCCCTCCCTGTCCCTGGCACTGAGCTGGGTCTGTCCCTGCCCAGCCCAGCTCCCTCCCTGTCCCTGTCCCTGCCCTGCCAGTGCAGCTGCCCCATGGCCCCATTACCTGCTCTAACCCCTGGGCTGTGCAGGCAGAGGGGAGCTGAGGCTCCCAGCTGTGCCCCCAGGGTGAGGATTTGGGGTGCTGGATTTCACCTGTGTCTGCCTCCCCTGAGCTGTGGGGGCTGAGCCCCAGGCACCCCAGGGCTGGGGACACTGCTGCAGGGCTGGGGACACTGCTGCTGGGCTGGGACACTGCTGCTGGGCTGGGGACACTGCCACTGCTGCAGGGCTGGGGACACTGCCACTGCTGCTGGGCTGGGACACTGCTGCTGGGCTGGGGACACTGCCACTGCTGCAGGGCTGGGGACACTGCTGCAGGGCTGGGGACACTGCTGCAGGGCTGGGGACACTGCCACTGCTGCAGGGCTGGGACACTGCCACTGCTGCTGGGCTGGGGACACTGCTGCAGGGCTGGGGACACTGCCACTGCTGCAGGGCTGGGGACACTGCCACTGCTGCTGGGGACACTGCCACTGCTGCAGGGCTGGGGACACTGCTGCTGGGCTGGGACACTGCTGCTGGGCTGGGGACACTGCCACTGCTGCTGGGGACACTGCCACTGCTGCAGGGCTGGGGACACTGCTGCTGGGCTGGGACACTGCTGCTGGGCTGGGGACACTGCCAGTGCTGCTGGGCTGGGGACACTGCTGCAGGGCTGGGGACACTGCTGCTGGGCTGGGGACACTGCCACTGCTGCTGGGCTGGGAATTCTCCAGTGCAGCCGTCCCCTCCCAGGGTGCTGCCAGCTCCAGCAGGGACTGGGCACTGTGCCCAGCACACCCAGCAGCCCTGGCAGCCCTGGACTCTCCTCGGGCTGGGGAGAACACGCTGAGGTGGGACTGGGGTGTTTTGGATGCCCTTGGGGTGCAGATGAACACTGTGTGGCCCTTGCTGGTATAAACTGCATTTCTAATCCAGCTTTCCCACCTTGCATTTCGTACTAGAGTTGTCTCGTACTGGTGCCTCTGTGCTGGAGCACACAGTGCAGGTTACACATCTCCTTCTTCATTAACTGGATTTATACCCTCGGTGTTCCTTGCTGGATGACTTAGTATTGTAATGAGGAACATGAGTGCTGCCTTAATTAAAATGTAACCCCCATGTTAATATACATGTTGCCTCTGAAAATTGAAATTCACTGGAAACTGAGTTTAAAAGCTTGTGGCAGGTGGAACTGGAAGTGGCTTGGGGTGAAGTAGCCCAGCCACACAGTCCCTTGCTCAGCCCAGGGCAGGGCTGAGCTCAGAGCTGCCTTGGTGGCCCCCATGGCACAGCCTGGCTCTGGGGACACCCAGCTGTGCCAGGATGGGCTCTGCCACCTCAGCACCCTGGGAACCTGTGCCAGCCCTGCTGCTCACTCCCAGCCTCTTCTCCTTTACCAGGGAGGTGCAAAGCAGCTTAATGAACCAGAGAATTTGTTCCATAGTATTACTGAAAAAAATCTTGTAAATGCAAACATTCCAAGGCTGTCTCTGAGCTGTGCATGCACTGCCATTGCCAGTATGAGCAGTTATGAAGATATTTTGCATTCAAGGATTTGCAGTTTCTAGGTCCATGAATATTCAGGCTCCAGCTTGCCCTTTTTGTCTGTGCTCCACACCTACCCTTTCCATTCCTTTGCTCTTTTTTTTTTTTTTTTTTCAGTGGATTCAATTAGCTCTATTTGCTGCTTTAGCAATAAAACAATTCCCTCTGTGGCATTAAAATGAGTTTCTTTCATTATTTCATTTGGCTTCTGGTTCCATGTGGCAGGCAGGCAGGCAGTGTGCTCTGTGCCCCAGCTCGGAGGGGCTGCCAAGCCCTGGAGGACACGGGATGTTCTTGGGCAGCATTAGCAATTAATGAAGGGCACTGGTGGCGCAGAGCTGCCCTGACAGAGCCACGGTCAGAGCCACCAGGGGAAGCTGAGCAGTCCCAGGGGCTTTGGGCAGCACTTGGGCACTGGGGACACTGCTGAGCTGTGCCCTGGCTGTGCTGGGCTGGGGGAATGGGCTGTTCTCACACAGCCTGTGCTGGGCTGTGCTGGGCTGGGCTGTTCTCACACAGCCTGTGCTGGGCTGTGCTGGGCTGGGCTGGGCTGGGGGAATGGGCTGTGCTCACACAGACTGTGCTGTGCTGGGCTGTGCTGGGCTGTGCTGGGCTGTTTTCACACAGCCTGTGCTGTGCTGTGCTGTGCCGTGCTGGGCTGTGCTGGGCTGTGGGGCTGGGCTGTTCTCACACAGCCTGTGCTGTGCTGTGCTGGGCTGTGCTGGGCTGTGCTGGGCTGTCCCGTGCTGTGCTGGGCTGTGCTGTGCTGGGCTGTTCTCACACAGCCTGTGCTCGTGGCTATTGGATTGCGACAGTCCAGGCTGTTGGTGCCTTTTGCCGAGCCCAGGGAAGCACAGAGGCACTGGGAGGGCAGCACAGCAGTGGTGCTGTGGGCAGTGGGCACCAGGAATTGCAGAATGCCAGAACATCCTGGCTGCTCCTGCAGTGCCCTGGCAGTGTGTAGTGCCAGACCATAAATCATCCTTTCACACCACTCTAAACCCTATCCTGCACCGAGGAGCAGCTAAGGAGAGACAGGAAAAAGGCAAGATAGAAGAGGAAACAAGATTTCAATCTAATTGTTTTTCTGCCTGTGTTTCGCTGTGTGGGACGAGGGGGAAGGCAGCAGGGGAGAGCAGGCACAGGTGGGGTGGGAGCCAGGGCTGCTCCTGCTCTGCTGCCCGCACAGCGAGGCAGGTGTTGAAGGTCAGTGAGAGGAGATGTGGCTTTGTGTATTCAAAATTATTTTTTAATGACTTCTCCTCCTCTTTCTGTGACCGGGGAAGGTTAAAGCAGTTGTGCTGATTCCAGTTGCTTTTTCATTCTGAAGTTAAGTGTAGAACCAAATGAGAATTTCCAGGCTGGTGAAGGGGCTGCAGACCTTAGGGTCTGACAAGCACCAGATTTTTGGACACAGCCCCTGCAGCAGAAAGCAGTGGTCACTGGTGCTGGCTCCAGGTGGAACTGCAGACTGGGGCAGGGTGGGGGGCTCCAGTGCCACGTTCAGAGGGACAGAGTAAGGGAGTGGAACAAGGAAAAGTGTCTATTAGGGGTGGAAATCCATTTTAAAAGGAAGCAAAATAAGAGCATGAGCATTCAGTAGGGTAAGTAGCACTGCAATGTTCTGTAATTAATCACACTGTTGGAACTTGGAAAGGAAATAAATGTGATAAAAGGATTTGTCCAAACAGATTACAGGCAAATTAGAAAAAAAAAAAAAAAAGTGGGGTCATCATGGCCTTGGAAATTGTGCTCTTCAGAAATCTTCAATCATCCTCACAATCAATTCTGCATTTCTTTAATAGCACTGTCTTGGATTAACCGCTGCCTGCATGCAGACATTAAGGGAAGCATCGAGCATTGTCTCTCAGCAATACACCGGGAGGTTGTTTATTCCCTGTTTTTGGGGTGTGCTGCGGGCTGGTCCGGTGAGCCCCGCCTGCCCTGCCCGGAGCCGCGGCCGGAGCGCTTCTCCTCCGCGTGTTTGTGCGATCACAGCGGCTCTGCCTAAACAGCGTGCTTCTCTGCACAAACAATCTGCTTTATGGGCTTTCCTCGGAAAATATCAGCTCGCCATGCTCACTAATATGATTCAATTGTGTTGTGTTATCTGACCTTTAAGGAACTTGCAATCTATAATGACAAGGTTCTACAGCAGAGCCGCCGGTGGAAGCCGCGGCTCCTGGGGAATTCCGGCTGCACAAAGTGAAGCTGCTCGGGAGCAGCAGCGAGGCACTTTAACCCCTTGGCTGCTGGCCGGCGGGGCTGGCTGCATCCCGGTGGGGATGTGTGTGTGTGTGTGTGTGTGTGTGTGTCTGTGTGTGTGTGTCTGTCTGTCTGTCTGTGTGTGTCTGTGTGTGTGTGTCTGTGTGTGTGTGTCTGTGTGTGTGTCTGTGTGTGTGTGTGTGTGTGTGCGTGCAGCTGGGGCTGGAGCGCTGCTCCGTCTGTCCCACCTGCAGCTCCCGGAGCTGCGCCCTCGGCAGAGGGCAGGGGGACAGCGAGGGGACAGGGAGGGGACAGGGAGGGGACAGGGAAGGGACAGGGAGAGGACATGGAGGGGACAGCGAGAGGACATGGAGGGGACAGGGAAGGGACAGGGAGGGGACAGCGATGGGACAGGGAGGGGACAGGGAGGGGACAGCGAGAGGACATGGAGGGGACAGCGAAGGGACAGCGAGGGGACATGGAGGGGACAGGGAGGGGACAAGCTCTTGGCCAGCAGAGCCGTGGTGGTGGTGGCTGTGCTGGACTGGCACACAGGGTCACCAGAGTGTGCCAGGGTGTGCCCAGGTGTGCCCGTGTGAAGGCACACAAGATCCCCGTGCTCCATTCCCATGTCCAGCACTGGCACTGGGGTGCACACACAGGGTCCCCGTGCCCCGTTCCCACTGGCACTGTCCCGGGCTGTGCCAGCCTCTCCTCGTGCTGTGCCCTGGCAATGCTGATCGCTGCTGTCACTGCTACCCTCCCGTCTGGCCCCTCTCTCCGGGCTCTCTGCCCCTGTGCGGGCTCTGCTGCAGGGGGGGACCCCTCGTGTGCCCCCTGCCCTCCTGCTGCCGTGGGGGCCACGTCAGTGCCAGTGCAGCCCTGGGGAGCGTGGCACTGTCCTGCTCTGGCACAAGGAGGGCTGTGGCCCCTCTGCTCCCTTCTGCTCTGCCAGGCCCGGGGGACCCTCGGGTCACGGCACAGTGGGATCTGGGGGCAAACTGCTCTGTGCTCTCATCACCCTCAGCCCTGGCTGCTCTTCTCCCACTGGGATTTATCCAAGGTGCTCAGGGAGGTCGGCAGGGCTCGGTCCCAGCCATGACCCCCAGCTGTAGATCAAACGGGCTCTTTCCCCAGGGGACGTGCCACCAGCAGCAAGGACAGCACCAGGACACGGGTTGGGGGCCCTTGGCAGCCTCGGGGGTCTGTGCACAGAGCCCTGCCTGGCTGTGTGCTCAGCACACTAATCACTGCCTGACCCCTCTGACTGCTCCTGCCCGACCTCCCTGCACGCCTGGAGTGCTTCAGCTGAGGCATTTCAGGGATTTTATCAGCTGCAGAGGTCGGGATGGGGATAGCTGGGGATCTGTCAGACCCGGGAAACTGGCAAGAGACGGAACCTGAGCGGAGAAACGAACACTCCAGAGACTTGCAGGAGGGTTTGGGTTGGAAAGGATGCTGAAGATCACCCAGTTCAACCCTCCTCGCACCCAGGTGCTGGGTGCTGTGGCTGAGAACGCTTGGCAAAGACTGAGACCGAGAAATTTTGAAGGATTGGTTTGTCAGAAGCTAAGGACAGCCTGTGCCAAGTTCTAGGTGCTGGGTTTTAAGAAAGTTTCCTCAGTCTGCTGCACCAGCTTTTGGCAGAAATCTTTGTGAAACGACTTTTCCACTGAGGAACAGGAGATCAGAGAGCTGTTCCCTTTAACACTTGAGTGTGTGTGAACTCGCAGGGATGTTGTTTGAAGCTCTGCTACCCTTGTTAAAGGTCACTTTTTGATCCCATCAAATACCCTCTTTACCTGGAGATAAGATTTAAAAATGGAAGACGAAAGAGAAAGGGCTTAAGGAAGAAGGAGAAGCGGGGAGCTGGCTGAGCAGCTGTGCCTGGCTGGCAGCAGGGGGGAGATGAAAGCAGGAAAGGGCTCTGCAGGGTGGGGATGGGCAGAAACAGAGGGGCTGGGGCAGGGCCAGGCTGGGGCAGTGCAGGGCAGTGTCAGGGCAGGGCAGTGGGGCAGTGCAGGGCAGTGCCAGTGCCGGGGTAGGGCTGTGGGGCAGTGCCAGGGCAGGGCTGTGGGGCAGTGCAGGGCAGTGCCAGGGCAGTGCAGGGCTGTGCAGTGCAGGGCTGTGGGGCAGTGCAGGGCTGTGGGGCAGTGCAGGGCAGTGCCAGGGCAGGGCTGTGGGGCAGTGCAGGGCAGTGCCAGGGCAGTGCAGGGCTGTGCAGGGCAGTGCCAGGGCAGGGCTGTGGGGCAGTGCAGGGCAGTGCCAGGGCAGTGCAGGGCTGTGGGGCAGTGCCAGGGCAGGGCTGTGGGGCAGCCCCCTGTGCCCAGCCCATGCTGCTGGAGCTCCCCTGGCCTGCCAGAGCTGCTGCTCCACGGCCACGGCACAGAGGGAGGAAACCAAGGTCGTGCCTGAGGTCAATAAATTATACATGCCAATTAATCTCAGCAGGCTGTGATTCGGGGAGAGGCGAGGACACTGCGGCTCTGCCGGGCTGGCAGGCGGTGCCTGGCTCCGTGTCAGCCTGGGGACGGGGCTGGGAACAGCTCTGAGCTGGATCTGTGAGCAGTGACTCACTGCTGGCACTGTCTGGCACTGCCCAGCCTGGGGAAGGCACTGAGCACAGCTCTGAGCTGGATCTGTGAGCAGTGAGTCACTGCTGGCACTGCCTGGCACTGCCCAGCCTGGGGAAGGCACTGAGCACAGCTCTGAGCTGGGTCTGTGAGCAGTGAGTCACTGCTGGCACTGCTGGCACTGCCCAGGGCTGGCTGCACTGCCCAGCACTGCTGGCACTGCCCAGGGCTGGCTCCCCTTCTGCTGCCCCACGAGCTGCTCAGCTTCCTGCAGCCTGCCAGCCCCGTGCTGGGGCTCAGCCACTGTTTGTCTCTTACAATCAATTCCCATTTGAAATGTTTTAGCATGTGTGACTGTCTCCTTGAGACTACAGCATTCAGCAGGTGGTAACACTCAAAGCTGCTTTTTTAATCTGTAGAAAGGATTTACAAAGGAAACCTGGACTTTTAGATTGATTTTTAAATAAGCATATATTTAGCTGTTAGTGCTTGAAGTACATATTGGATTATATTCTTCTGCAAACAGAATATTCTAATTGATCTTGCTAATAAATAATGAAAGCCAGCCCTGCTACATATAATTCAAGGTTACACTGCATTTTGTAACAGCAGCACTGGGGAGTTTTTAAATGCTTGAAAGATTATTTCTTTTGAATAAGGAAAAAGAACGGGGGTGGGGGTGAGACCAAACGCTGAGCTTTTCTCTAGAATTTCCTTTTGTTGTTTTCTAAACTGTAGTTAGCAAGTGTCACTGTTTGAGACCCTCCTGTACACACAAGGCTAAAGCCAAGAGCCTGTGCCTGTCCCCAGTGGCTGCCCCCAGCAGTGGCAGCACAAGGGTGTGCAGCTCAGCCAGGGCCAGCCCCCATGGCCAGGTGCCCTGGGGTACAGTGACAGTGCCCAGGGACCCCTGGCAGGCTCCAGTGCTGCCCCTGGGGCTGGAGCTGAGCTGGACAGCAGTGCCAGCCCGGCACTGACAGCTGGATGGGGCCCTGGGCTGGAGCTGTGGGGCAGCCCTGGGGCACAGAGCTGCTCTGGGGCTGGGCTGTGGGCTGGGCAGGGCAGCTGTGCCAGGCTGTGCCAGGCGGGGCAGGATGGCTGGGCACCAGTGCAGCCACTGCTCCTGCAGGGGTGGTGTCACCTCAGAGGGCACAGCAGCTCCAGTGACACTGCAGGCACCACAGTGCACAGGCATTTATTTGGCATTTAAGTTGTAACTGGGGGAAATAACTCTTTCTGTCGCGTTCACAGGAGCTGCAAGTGGCAGCTGGTGAGTTCTGCAGCTCAGCTGCACTGGCATTGCCAGGGGCACAGAGCTGTGCCCAGTGAAGTGACCCTGCTGCTGCAGGGACGTTCCAGCTGTGCCCACTGCACAGCTCTGCTCTGGGGTGGCAGTGCCTGGAGCACAGCAGAGGCCAGGGCACGAGCCCAGGGCCAGCAGGACCTGCCATCCACAGGGACAGGGGCTCAGGGACACAGGGCAGGACTGCTCCCCAGTCCCTACAGGGATTCCTACAGGGATTCCTGCAGGGATTCTTACTGCTCCCCAATTCCTACAGGGATTCCTACAGGGATTCCTGCAGGGATTCCTTCTGCTCCCCAATTCCTACAGGGATTCCTACAGGGATTCCTACAGGGATTCCTACAGGGATTCTTACTGCTCCCCAATTCCTGCAGGGATTCCTTCTGCTCCCCAATTCCTACAGGGATTCCTACAGGGATTCCTACAGGGATTCCTGCAGGGATTCTTACTGCTCCCCAATTCCTACAGGGATTCCTACAGGGATTCCTGCAGGGATTCCTTCTGCTCCCCAATTCCTACAGGGATTCCTACAGGGATTCCTGCAGGGATTCCTACAGGGATTCTTACTGCTCCCCAATTCCTACAGGGATTCCTTCTGCTCCCCAATTCCTACAGGGATTCCTAATGCTCCCCAGGGATTCCTACAGGGATTCCTACTGCTCCCCAATTCCTACAGGGGTTCCCCAACTCAAACACCCCCAGCCTGAGGACAGGGGCAGCCAGGCACCCCGTGGGGGCTGGAACAGGATAAAGCTCTAGGGCTTTGCATCCCAGTGGCTGCTGGAGGCACAGCAGGGTCTCCAGGGCTGGGGCAGTGGGGCAGGGCTGAGCACGTCCAAAAGGCTCCATTCTGTCACACACCTGTGAGACCAGCAAAGCTCCTCATTCCTGAGCACAACCCTGGACCTGCCACTCCGTCCCCCATGGCTCCACAGGGACCCACACTGGCTCCTGTCCCTGCTGACCCTCCTGTCCTGCTGACCCTCCTGTGCTGCTGACCCTCCTGTCCTGCTGACCCTCCTGTGCTGCTGACCCTCCTGTCTGCTGACCCTCCTGTCCCTGCTGACCCTCCTGTCCCTGCTGACCCTCCAGCTGCAAGGAGCCGTTTGCTGTGAAGTCAGGAGTGGTGCAGGAGGATGAGGCAGGGCAGGAGGATGAGGAAGGGCAGGAGGGTGAGGAAGGGCAGGAGGATGAGGCAGGGCAGGAGGATGAGGAAGGGCAGGAGGGTGAGGAAGGGCAGGAGGATGAGGCAGGGCAGGAGGATGAGGAAGGGCAGGAGGGTGAGGAAGGGCAGGAGGATGAGGAATGGCAGGAGGGTGAGGAATGGCAGGAGGATGAGGCAGGGCAGGAGGATGAGGCAGGGCAGGAGGATGAGGCAGGGCAGGTCTCAGGCAAGAGGAGACATTCCTGTCATCCTCTCCCATAGGCAGCTGGCAATCTCTCCCACCAGCTGGAGTGACAACATGATCAGCCAGGAAAAGCAGCACAGTATTAAAGAGCTGCTGACACCTCCTGGGAAATTCACTTTACAATATTTTATTTAGGTGTCTGTCTGTGGATTTTCTGCTCTCCTCCCTTGCTGCACACTGCAGGGAGCACTCTGGAGTGCAGGCACTGTGCTGAACGGGGTCTGGTACATCTCAGAGGGGACAGGGACACAGAGCCAGGCCCACAGGGTGTCTGGAACCCTCGTGCCATGTCCCTGCCATGTCCCATCCCATGTCCCTGCCATGCCATGACATGGCCCGAGGACAGAGGGGCTCCTCTGGCTCTGGCCAGCACCAGGGGCTGCTGCTGTTCTTAGCACAGCTCTCCTGGCTCTGCCTTTGTTCCAGAAGCCACAATAGATAGGGGTGTGAGTCACAGGGAGATGGGTGGTTGGTTAGAGTGGGATCTGCTGGGCTGTAACTGCACCCTGGGGAGGGGGTGGGTCCTGAGGGACCCTGCACACAGCCAGCTCTGGCACCTGGGGCTGTGGATTCCCTCTGCTCCACTAATGGTACCTGCCTCACAGGCAGCTGTGAGAGTTGGAGTTAATTAGTGCCCATAAACCCACTCAGGCACCTTGGGGAAGAGCAAAGGTATTGTAGCTGCTGTTTGGATTTACTAGGAGATGCATTAGGTGAATTTCAGGGAATTATCAGCCAGCCCACCCTGTGCTGTCCCTGTGTGCCCAGTGCCTCAGACAGGTTCACAGGGACCTGCTGGTGCTGTCTGCCAGGGAGGAGACAGCAGCACCTCTGTCTGCTCCTCCTCAGCACCCCTGCCCCATCCCTGCTCCTTGAGTCATCCCACTTGTCACTCTTTGTCCTATTAATGGCCTGATGTCATTGTGACCTGTGGCTCTGGCCACAGCAGCCAGCAGTGCTGTCATGGACACATGAAGAATAAAATCATCCCATTTATCCTCAGCTCTTTACCTCACCAGGAGCTCTGGTGGTGCCAGTCCCTCTCCTGCTGGTGCCACCCCACGGCACAGCCCAGGTGAGGCTGTGCACCCACACTGGCCCCTGCCCTGGGGACAGTCTCCTTTTGTCAGGCTGTGCTGGCCAGCAGGAGTGTGGCACGGGCTCCCTGAGCTCTGGGTGTTGCTGTGCCCCAGAGGGGAGGGAACAGTGCAGCCCCAGCTCTGCAGGGTGAGCACAGCTGGCTCAGCCCAGCCTGCAGGATGAGGGGGGCTCAGGCTCTGTTTACCAATTTCTACATCCCTGTGTGTGTCTCTGCGTGTCTGCACACATTTACTGGGTTAGGGACTTGAGGACATTCTGTTCCAGCTCTTGAGGAAGCTGAAGTCCCTGGCACGTGCAGGTGATTAGTCCTGGGGCTCAGTGGCCCCCAGGGCTGCTCAGGGGCTCTGCCCTGCAGCCCCAGGGCTGGAGCCAGGGTCACCAGGGTCTGTCACAGGGCACAGCTCCCAGCCCTGGGGAGGCTCAGCTGCAGCCCTGAGCTCAGCCTGGATCAGCTGGGCTGGGCAGTCCTGTCCAGGCTGCCTCAGGGACAATGTCTGTGCCCCATCTCTGCACACACCTTTCTCTGTCACCAGCTCCTTTTCCCTCCTGAGACATGGAAGCTGAGACCTGTCTCCTTCCTCTGCCTTTGCAGCAGATGAAGATGTCAGAGCCTGCCTGGCTGTTGAAGAGATCTGCCATTACCTTTTTCCTCCTCCAATTTTTGAAACCGTTTCATAGGAATCCAATTTTCTCTTTCATATTCACTTCTGCAAACAGATTTGAAAAACTCTTTGTTAGTCAGAATCATCTCTGAAATGTACTGCTGTATTTCTTTTTGCTATTCTAATTAGCCTTTTAACTCAGCACTGCTTGTATTTATAGCTGGCTAATCCTCCCTCTGCAGGCCCCATCCTCCTCCAGGAACATTTCCACTGTTCAGAAGCCGTTTGCTCTTTCCTGTTTTCTGTTTCCCAGCTCTCTGCTGTTGCTGTTCCAGTGCTCCTTGACTGAGCTCCCTGATCAGAGGCAGGGTCCCCTTTGCTGCAGCACCTTTCCTGGGATCCAGCTCTGGGCTGGCTCAAGCCTTTGAGCAGCTCTCCATCCTCTCCTGCAGGGTTATTTCAGGACTGGCTATTTCAGCTGCTCAGCTGCCTCCATCCTCCCCTGCAGGATGGGCAGCCCAGGTGGGCAGGGATGGGCTGGTTGCCCTGTGGGCAGAGCCTCTGGCTGGTTTTGGTGGTCCTGTCCTGTGCTGCCATTCTTTGGGTGCAGGATGTCACCCTGTGCTCTGAGCTCTCCTGCAGGATGGGCAGCCCAGGTGGGCAGGGATGGGCTGATTGCCCTGTCCATGCCCTGTGGGCAGAGCCTCTGGCTGGTTTTGGTGGTTCTGTCCTGCCATTCTTTGGGTGCAGGATGTCACCCTGTGCTCTGAGCTCCCCAGGCTCCTGCACTCACAGCAGCTCCTGCGTCTGTGCCAAGGAGGCACTGCAAGCAGATTTCTGTCCTCATCCATCATCCTAATTAATCACCACAGTTTAGGATGCATTTTTGCTTTTTGCTGCTTTTATGTGCTTAGGAGCCAGGAGGATGGTTGTGCTGGAGTGGTTTAGTAAAGCCCTTCAGCTCAGCATTGGGAAGCATCTCAGTTTGCCCAGGGTGTTGGGGGTGGGTAAATACAGACTTATCCCCAAAGCCAGGGGGAGAGCACCCCTAAGAACCCATTTTGCTGTTCCTCTAACCCTTGACTCAGGAGCAATTCCCCTGCTAATGCTTTAGCTCTGCATTTATGAAGCTTAAGATAACTCAGAGCTCTTCTGGAGCAATGCCAAATGCTGGCATAAAATATCAAAATGTCTTGTATGGTGCAGAGCTTATCTGTGGGCTGGAGCTGTGGGGCTTTCCCTTGATGTGGCCCTCCTGGCAGAGCTCCTCAGAGCAGCTTTCAAAGAGCAAATACCAGGAGATCTGCTGGCTTAGCACGATTCCTAAATGCAGATAAGGCTTAGAGCCTCACCCCAGGTAGGAGCACTCCAGCACCAGTTAAATGGGCTGGACTGTGCAGATCTGAGGCTGTGCAGGGGAGATGGGGAGCACTGACAGATGGTGGAAATAATGGTACATCCACAAAGAAATGGGGAGAATCTCTGGCACAGGCAGGGGGGCAGAGACACCCTGGTGGCACCTGGGGGTCCCAGCCCCCCTCCCCTGGGCTGCTCTCAGTGTCTCCATGAACAGTGAATGTGAATTGAAGGCTGGGGAGAACAGCCCTGGCACAGGGAGTGGGGCTGGGGCAGCCCTGGTGGGGTGTGGGCTGGGGTGGGTGGGATTGGGTGAGTGGGGTGTGGGATTGGGGATGGGATGGGTGGGATGGGATGGGATGGGATGGGATGGGATGGGATGGGATGGGATGGGATGGGATGGGATGGGATGGGATGGGATGGGATGGGATGAGTGGGATGGGATGGGATGGGATGAGTGGGATGGGATGGGTGGGATGGGATGGGATGGGATGGGATGGGATGGGATGGGATGGGATGGGATGGGATGGGATGGGATGGGATGAGTGGGATGGGATCAGTGGGATGGGATGGGATGGGATGGGATGGGATGGGATGGGATGGGATGGGTGGGATGGGATGGGATGGGATGAGGATGGGATGGGATGGGATGGGATGAGTGGGATGGGATGGGATGAGTGGGATGGGTGGGATGGGCTCCTCTGCACCCAAACTCCCCCCCAGCCTTGTCCATCAGATTTTGGGAGGAGGTGCTCCCCCTCCATATGGCAGAGCTGCAGCCCCAGGCCCATTCCAGCATTTGGGAAGGAGAAGGTCAGGGGGGAGGAGGGTGTTGGGGTGTGGGGCAGCCCTGAGGGAGGGTGAGGACCCTGTGTGTGCCAGGGGCTCGGATGAGAAGTAGGGGAAATCAGGACTTTCTTCCTAATTCCACATTTTTAAATGTGCAGATCTGTTACTACTGAATTATTTGCTCCTCATAAAATATTTGTTCTTGTCAAGATATATCTTTCTTGTGTATAAACTGCATAGTGTGATGCCTTGGTTTTTTTTTTTTATTTTATTCAGTCTTTCTGCTCCTGAAAATTCATCTGCATTTTATTTTCCCATTTGTGTGGCATTTCTGAGATAGTCATGGCATCAGTCCTGTGGGGAAGGGGGGCTGAGTGCCCCAGTCACAGACCTGCCCCCAGGATGCACTCAGCAGGGATGAGCAGGGAGGACAGATGTGGGTGTGCAGCTTTGGGGTCTGTGCCATGGGAGCTCCAACAGGGTTTGTGCCAGAGGCACAGAGCCCAGCTCAGCCAGCCCCTGCCCCAGGGCACAGCCCTCAGCAGCCTCAGGCTGGGGACAGAGCACCTTTCTCAGGCTGAAAAATTGTTTTATTGCACTGGTCACAGCAGAGGAGAAGCATTAGAAGAGGTAAAGCAAGGAATCCCCCTGGGAGTGTATTTGGCCACCAGGACTGGACGTGGCTGCCCCAGTGTTTCAGCCCCACAGATCTCCAGTTCCAGTTCAGTGTGGCTGCCCCAGTGTTTCAGCCCCACAGAGCTCCAGTTCCAGTTCAGTGTGGATGTGGAGCCCCAGCCCCCCATCAGATCTGCAGTCTCAGAGCCCTGTCCTGCCCCTGGGAACCTGGAGCTGGGAGAGATGCCCCAGGCTGCTCCTGACCCTCCCCAGCCTCCCAGATTTGCTCTCAGCTCCTCCCCAGCTGCCATTCCCTCAGCTGCCATTGCAGCCTCTCAGCCCTCTAGACCTGCAGCAGAGCTTCACACATCATTTATCACGGGATGTATTAGTGGTACAAATAATCTCTCAGCTTCCTTTTATCTCAGCAGGCCCACCATGTGCTCTGCCCATGACTGTTACAGCACAGATGACAGCTGAGGCAGTGAATGATGTTTTCTAGTTCCTTTTCCTTACCCCACTGCACTAATGGGGGTTCTACCACAGCCTGGTGTGGGAGGAGAAAGTTTCTAGCAAGCAGGGGTTACAATCCTGTGTGTCACTGGGGTTAAAATCTTGTGTCTCTGGGTTAAAGTGCTGTGTGTCACTGGGGTTACAATCCTGTGTGTCACTGGGGTTACAATCCTGTGTGTCACTGGGGTTACAATCCTGTGTCACTGGGGTTACAATCCTGTGTGTCACTGGGGTTAAAGTGCTGTGTGTCACTGGGGTTACAATCCTGTGTGTCACTGGGGTTACAATCCTGTGTGTCACTGGAGTTACAATCCTGTGTGTCACTGGGGTTAAAGTGCTGTGTGCCATTATGCACAGACCAAGATTTCTGTCTCCCAGTCCACCTGGTGCTTTTCAAGCATCATAAATCTGTCTTCCCACTGCTGGAGCCAGCAAGAAATCACACCTCCCTGTGTCAGTCTCCAGTTGGTCTTTTGTCCTGATTTAAGCAAACCCATGCAACTGGTGCCACTGTATGGGAATGCAAAGGTTGGTGCCTCATCTGTGATGCTGCTGGTGGTTCTGCAATCATTAATCTGATGGAACTGGTGATAACTCTTGGGGCTGTGGCTCTGGTGAAGTCTCAGCTCAGCCAGACACGCTGTGCAGCCCAGGCAGAGATTTGTCACCTGCAGGACGGGGGCACCTGGCTGAGGGGCTCCTGCAGAGCTCACTGCTGGTGCTCTCTGGGAGCTGCACAGCTCTGTGGGGCTGCACAGGCAGCACCAGCCCCAGGGCAGGGCTGGCCAGAGCCACAGAGCCCCAGCCTGCCTGTCAGACCTGGCAGGGCACCTGGGGGCCAGGTGTGCCAGCCCCTCCCAGCAGTGGAGATGCTCCTGCAGGTGGTCCTGGTGCCACAGGAGCAGCCAGCACAGGGGCTGGGGGCTCTGCTGGCACAAAAGGGGCTCCCAGATAATTCTCCCTTTCAGGGGAGCCTTGGGCAGGTCCCCAGTGTCCGTGGCTCTGTCCCACGCTGGGCTGGGCCGTGGGGCAGCAGGGGCTGGGCAGAGCCAGGGGCAGCAGCACAGGCTGCTCTGCCCAGCCACCCTCCCCGTGTGTCCTTGTGGCTCCCAGAGAACGTGCAGCTTCTGTCTGCTCTGCAGCAGGAGCAGGAAGCATCCGTAATCTGGTGCTGGAGGAACTGGCTGAGGATCAGAGCTCTGTGCCAGCCCCCCGTGCTCTCCCACAGGCTGCAGCAGACATGCCTGGGACTGTTCCTTCATCATTCCTTTTGCCACAAAAAAAAAAGCTGCCAAGTCAAAACCTAAACAGTTTGCAAACTAAAGTTGATGTTGATGAACCTTTGGATTTTAAAGTGTTTGGGGGAAAAGTTCCATTGTTGACAGAACACCTTCTCTTAGCTGTGCTGGTGAACAGGCTGGAAAATGACTCAGAATGTGAAGGCTTAATTAATTCAAGCCTACCATGTACAAAGCCCAAAACTAATAGGGCTGAGTTAGGAATGGGAAGGCTGCATTTCCACAGGTGCCAAATAATTTACTGAGAGATCATGGGACACTGGTCTTCCATCCACACAGGAAGAGCATTTTACATTTGACATCTTCTCAGGGGAAGAGAACCCTTCCTGGCTGTCTGTGAGCAGGAATTCCTTGCAGACAGCCCCAGAGGTGTTTGTGTGGCTGGGCAGGCTCTGGGAGGGTCAGGACTGATTCCAGCCCTGTGCCCCAGTGCCATCCCCAGCACGCCCTGGCCAGACCCAGCCCTGTGATGTGAATAATCTAAATGTGCTGTGCTGGTCCTTCCCCTGCCCAGGGACCCTTCCCAAGCCCTGTGATGTGGATAATCTCAATTTACAGGGATCCAGCTCCCTGCCCTGTGCTGGCCCTTCCCTTCCCAAACCCTGTGATGTGGATAATCTCAATTTACAGGGATCCAGCTCCCTGCCCTGTGCTGGCCCTTCCCCTGCCCAGGGACCCTTCCCAGGCCCTGTGATGTGGATAATCTCAATTTACAGGGATCCAGCTCCCTGCCCTGTGCTGGCCCTTCCCTTCCCAAACCCTGTGATGTGGATAATCTCAATTTGCAGGGATCCAGCTCCCTGCCCTGTGCTGGCCCTTCCCCTGCCCAGGCCCTGTGATGTGGATAATCTCAATTTACAGGTGGGTGCTGTGCCAGCCCTGCAGCCCCAGCAGCTCTGCCCAGCCCTGAGCCTGCCCCAGCTGCTGGCTCCCCACCAGGATGTGCTGGTTATCCCACTGGTTTTATGCACTCCAAGGGGGCAGAGGGAGGAGAGTTTATGGCTGTGTTTATGAGGAGCTTGAGATTATCTGCATAGGCTAGAAAAATCACAGAGCTGCATAAAAAAGGGGAAGTGCCATCCCTCAGCAAGCAGGGTGAATTGGTATTAGCCTGCAGTCAAAGAGGATCTTAAATTATTGTTGTCTCTTTGTATTGCTGTACAGTGGTTTAGAGATAAAAGCCATCTGGGAAGAGCTGAGATGAGTCGTGGGGGGAGCCAGCCCAGCTCAGACAGACACTGATGGCAGTGCTGGAATGGGCCCTGCCTGGGGGCTGGTGCTGCTCCTGGCACGGGGGTGCTGGGGCTGCAGGGGCAGGAAACCTACCTGGGCACAGGGGGATAATCTGGGGCACAGGTAAATCCTGCCTGGGCACAGGGTGGTAACCTGGGGGACAGGTACATCCTACCTGGGCACAGGGGGTAGTGCTGGGGCTGCAGGGGCAGGAAACCTACCTGGGTACAGGGTGGTAACCCTGAACACCCAGGGGCATGGAGATCCTACCTGGGCACAGGATGGCACTCTGGGGGACAGGTAAATCCCACCTGGGCACAGGAGGATAATCTGGGGGTCAGGTAAATCCTACCTGGGCACAGGATGGCACTCTGGGGGACAGGTAAATCCCACCTGGGCACCTCAGGCTCTCCCCCACAGCTGCCCCTGCAGGTCCTGTGGCTGCCCCTGCCTGTGGCACACCTGCTGCAGAGCAGCTCTGGCTGTGAACTGCCCTGCTGTCCTTGGGGTGTATTGTCCCTGCTGTTTGCCCAGACAGCTGCCAGCCCTGGGCTGGTTGTGCCATGTCCCTGTGGCAGCTCCCTGAGCCCACTGCCACCCTGCTGGGCAGTGCCAGCACTGACCCTGCCTGTGCCCTGTTGGGAGGGACCTGTGACCCCTGCCAGCCTGGGCTCAGGGCTGGGCTCAGGGCTGGGCTCAGCTCAAATCCAGGCTCAGAGCAAGGCAGCCTGAGAAACCACAGCTGGTTCCCCCACAGCCCCCAGACCTGCCTTTGGTGCTGCTGCTGCTGGAATTGCAGCCCTCCCACAGCAGCTTGAGGGCACTGACAAGGCTCAGGAACATGGACATTTTCCTCAGGTGGGGGAAGGGGTTTGCTGGGACTGGGTGTTTTCCTGTGGCCCTCCTGCCCTGCCTTCCCTGGAGCCCTGTGTGCTGCAAGAAGTGATGCTGAGGCAGCCCAGGCTCCCAGGCAGCCTGGCTGGGCAGGGAGGGCAGGAGAGCCCTGTGAGGGTGGCAGGACACACCTGGGCCAGGTGTCACTGTGGGACTGGGATGCTCTGTGAGGGTGGCAGGACACACCTGAGCCAGGCTCAGGACTGTTTGTGGCTGTCCTGGAGCTGTCCCCAGCCCCACTCTGGGACAGTCACAGGCTCAGGGATGTTTCTCTGTGCCCTGGGGCTGTCCCCAGCCCCACTCTGGGACAGTCACAGGCTCAGCAGTTTCTCTGTGCCCTGGGGCTGTCCCCAGCCCCACTCTGGGACAGTCACAGGCTCAGGGATGTTTCTCTGTGCCCTGGGGCTGTCCCCAGCCCCTGCTCAGCCTGCTCTGCACACAGCCACCGCTTATTGATCGCTGTAAAAATCTTTAAGGATTAACTTCTGGGAACAAATATGACATCTTCATGGAGAGGCAGAACAAGCTGCTTTGGCTCTCTGGTGGCTGCTGTGCTGCACACAGACATCTGTTTGCAGCAGGGCACCGAGCAGCTGATGTGTGCCCTGCCAGGCACGGTGACCTTGCCCTCCCTGCAGCTGCACCAGCTGTGCCAGCCCCTGCTGTGTGAGAGCAGCCAGGCCTCACTGTGCTCAGCAGGCAGGTGGGGCACGGCCCTGCAGAGCTTGGAGGAGCAGCTGGAGCTGCTGAGTGCATCCTGGGCTGGGTAACTCCTTTGCACAGCAGAGAGCTGTTGGTGCAGGCACCACAGTGCAGAGTCCCCAGGGCTGTTGTGAGGAAAGGCAGCAGGGAGAGCTCTCCTGGGGCAAGGGGCAGCCTGTGCAGGGTCACTCTGTGGGGTGAAGGCAGCTTTTCCCACAGCACTGAACCATCATTAGGATCACTGGTGATTCATGTCAGGGGGAGAAGGCACACCCTGGGTCATGCTGCTCGTCTCACCAGCCAGCAGCTGTGCATTCCCTCTGGGACCTGTGCCAGGGACCTCTGACCCATCTCATGCTGTGCAGTCTCTCTCCTTTCCCCAGGATGGCAATTCCCTGATTAGCACTGTTTGCTTCCAGAAAACTTTCTCCAGTATTCAGTCTGTGTTTGCCTTATGCTAATTTCTTGCCTTTACAGCACCTGATTAATAACTCTGTTTATGCCACTAGAATATTTGCAGGTCATTGCCATTGAAGTGGGGACACTCAATAAAAGAGAGATGTCTGTAGATCTAATTGCTTAATGAAGAGATGAAGAACATTCTCTGCTGCCCTGGGTTCTGCAGGGCCAGTAAACGTTTCTGTGTTCTGAGTGAGCTGCAGTGATGGTCCCTGGGCTGGCCCAGCTTTCTGTGCCAGGGAATGCTGCACCCACCATGCAATCCTAAAGCAGGACAGGGTTTCTGCACTGGTTTTTATGATTTGCAAATCAGGGTGGAACCCCGGGGGAGATGCCCAGTGGGTTCCTCAGCCCCCTGCCCAGCTGTGTGCATTGGGCACTCCCTGCCTGTCCCTACACCCCTCAGTTCTCTCTGCTCCCCATCATCTGTTTTTCTCCCCAGCACGTGGCATCTCCTCCTGCACAGACACACAGAGCTCTGCATCCCCGAGCAGGAGCTGAAATCCAGCCTGGTGTGCAGTTCCCAGTGCTCCCAGCTTTCCTGGGGCTGTGCTGGAGCTGGGCTCCCAGCTGGGCAGAGCTGAGCCTGGGGGCTGGGGGCTCTGCTGCTGCCCAGGCATCTCCCCATGCAGCAGCTTCAGGAGCTCAGACTTCAGCAGCATCACAGTAAAAAGAGGCTCCAAAAGGTCTGCTGACCCCCTGTAAGGCTCCCCAGCCTTCCTGAGTGGAAGGAAAGGGTCCATTAATGTTTGGCTTCATTTCTGTTTATCAAAGAGGAAAAAGCATCAGTGGGATTCAGGACACAAAGCAGTTGCTTTGCTCTGGGCTCCTGAGCAACCTGAGCAAGGAAAACACTCGCTCAAAATTCCCCACTACACTGGTGAATTTGAAAACCACAGCTTGTCAAAAGAAGAGGATCAGCAAATTCCCTGTGTGCAGTGAGCCTGTCTGGAGCCCCTGCAGGTCTGAGACCCCGGGCAGGCAGGATGCTGGAACTGCACCTTGGCTCTGGGACTGCAGGCTGGGCTGAGGCTGGAGCCAGAGCCAGGGACAGAGCAGAGCCAGAGCAGAGCCAGGGCAGAGCCAGAGCCAGAGCAGAGCAGAGCCAGGGACAGAGCCAGGAGCCAGAGCAGAGCCAGAGCCAGAGCAGAACCAGAGCAGAGCCAGGGACAGAGCCACAGCCAGGGACAGGGACAGAGCCAGAGCCAGGGACAGAGCCAGAGCCAGAGCCAGAGCCAGAACCAGAACCAGAACCAGAACCAGAGCCAGGGACAGAGCCAGAGCCAGAGCAGAGCCAGGGACAGAGCCAGAGCCAGAGCCAGGGACAGAGCCAGGGACAGAGACACCAGAGCCTGAGCAGAGCCAGAGCCAGGGACAGAGCCAGAGCCAGGGACAGAGCCAGGGACAGAGCCAGAGCAGAGCCAGAGACCAGAGCATATACAGAGCCAGAGCAGAACCAGAGCCAGAGCCAGGAGCCAGAGCAGAGCCAGGGACAGAGCCAGAGCCAGAGCCAGGGACAGAGCCAGGGACAGAGCAGAGCCAGGGACAGAGCCAGGGACAGAGCCAGAGCCAGAGCCAGAGCCAGAGCAGAGCCAGAGCCAGAACCAGAGCCAGAGCCAGAGCAAAAGCCAGAGCCAGAGCAGAGCCAGAGCCAGAACCAGAGCCAGAGCCAGAGCATCGCCAGAGCCAGAGCCAGAGCCAGAGCCAGAGCCAGAGCAGAGCCAGAGCAGAGCCAGAGCCAGAGCAGAGCCAGAGCAGAGCCAGAGCCAGAACCCGGGACAGAGCCAGAGCCAGAGCAGAGCCAGAGCCAGAGCCAGAGCCAGAGCCAGAGCCAGAGCCAGAGCCAGAGCCGAGCCAGAGCCAGAGCCAGAGCCAGCGCAGAGCCAGAGCCAGAGCCAGAGCCAGAGCCAGGGACAGAGCCAGAGCCAGAGCCAGAACCAGAGCCAGAGCAGAGACAGAGCCAGAGCCAGAGCCAGAACCAGCTGTGCTCAGACCCTCAGACAGAGCAGGAACCACAGACAGGCTGCAGCAGCTGCAGGGGAAGTGTAAAATAAACATGTGCAGATAATTGCTAGTGCAGGGCAGCGTTTCCATGCCTTGGATTACGAGCGTCTGTCGCTCACCAGAAGCTGTAACCTTGAGCTATGAGACATTATTGGCAGTATTTAACACAAATCTGTTTTCCATCATTGTCAAATCCCACTTCAATATGCACCACAGGAAGAAGGGTGAATACTAAATTGATTTCCTTAATGGGAAGTGTTCTTCAGGAGATACTGACCTGTGTGGAGATGCATTAATGGGATTACAATGGAACCTTTTTATTTGGCTTCATTGTTAATGGAGGTTTCCTATCCTGACACACCTGTGAGATGCTGCTTGGCCACAGTCAAGGCCCAGCACGGCCCATGGGGAGGGTGTCTGTGTGTGGAGGTGCAGCTCCTGCAGCTGAGCTGGCTCTGCAGGCAGCAGCCAGGCACCCAAGGGAGCTCACAGCGTCCTGCTGGCACCTGGGGGCACCAGCACATCCCTCCTGGAGCAGCACCCGGAGAGGAGCAGGAGAAAAGGGATTGGGAGCCAGAGGCTGTGCCCAGCCTGCCCCAGTGCTGTGTGTGCTGGGCTGGGCTGGGCAGAGCCCAGAGCAGTGGGGTCAGCTGGGCACTGCAGGAAGGTTTGCCTTCTCCAGAGCGTGGGAGCTCTGAACTGACAAGGTTATTACCTGACTTCAGCATGATTGACAGGAGCTAATTGATGCTGAGAAGTTACTGCCTGTTCTGCTGGGCTGGACCAGAGCCCCAGGAACTTCCCTCACTGCCTCCTGCTGACATGATCTGAGCTGAGCCTTGGCTGGGAGTGCCCAGCCTGGCAGCTGAGCTCACAGCTCTGGGGGTCTGCCCAGTGGGATGAGTTGGGAGCTGGTGGCTGTGCCACAGCCCTTGGGCAGCCCCTGGGCAGCAGTGGCCATGTCACAGCCCTGGGCAGCAGGTTCAGCTGGCACTGCTGGCTCAGCACAGCTGGGCACATGACAGTGCCACATTAACATGTCTGTGTGGGAGCTGGGGCTGCTGCAAGGCTGCTCACAGTCTGACTGGCAGTGCCAGTGATGTGCTGGTATCCTTGTGATGTGCTGGTATTTGTGTCTGTAAATGTGGAGGGTGTGTGGGAGCTGTGGTGAGCACCAGGGCAGGGCAGACCCTCCCCAGCAGGTTCAGTGCTCACAGCCCCCCAGGGGTGGGTGCTGTGCCCAGCTGGGAGTCTGAGCGTGCAGCAGGGCTGGGAGTGCAGCAGGGCTGAGGCACACAGGGTTTGTGTCACACAGGGTTTGTGTCACACACTGTGTCACACACTGTGTCACACACACTGTGTCACACACACTGTGTCACACGGGCTGAGCGTGCAGCAGGGCTGGGAGTGCAGCAGGGCTGAGGCACACAGGGTTTGTGTCACACAGGGTTTGTGTCACACAGGGTTTGTGTCACACACTGTGTCACACACTGTGGCACACACTGTGTCACACAGAGGCTGCGTCACACACACACTGTGTCACACACTGTAGCACACAGAGTTTGTGTCACACACACACTGTGTCACACACTGTGGCACACACTGTGTCACACACACACTGTGTCACACACTGTGGCACACACTGTGTCACACACTGTGTCACACACTGTGTCACACAGGGGCTGCGTCACACACACTGTGTCACACACTGTAGCACACAGAGTTTGTGTCACACAGGGGCTGTGGCACAGACTGTGTCACCCACTGTGTCACACAGGGGCTGCACTGAATGATGCTGTTCAGGCAGGAACAGCCACCCTCCATTTGAAGAAGGCTTTATGGACTGACAGGAGCACATGACACGTTTCCCAAGGCAGTGTGGCAGGCTCTGGAGCTGGTTTGAAGGAGGTTTTGGATTTAGAGGCAATGCCACTCTGGCATACCCTGACAGTCAGCGATGCTGTTGCCGTGACAACTCCCCAAATCTTCTCTTCCACTCTCAAAACCCACCTGGGTCTCCATCTGCCCTGGGAGTGCACAGGGCCAGGGCTGCACAGCCTGGAAGGGCTCATCCTGCTGTGGCTCCAGCCCAGCAGGCACTCAGCAGCTGTGCTGCACTGCCCCACTTCTCTGCCTGAGCAGCACTGGGCCTGCCTGGGAATTAACAAGCTGCCACTGTGATGGATAAGAAAATCACAGCATCACTTAGAGTGGATTATAGCTTTTTCTGCCCTGACAGGAAGGAGATGTCTCTCCACAGCAGCCCGAGGTTGCTGAGGGCAGCCACCACCTCCATCCATCACTGAGGTCCCCAAGCTCTGCTCAGCCAGAGAAGCTTTTGGCTGGAAATGCATCCCCGTGGCTGGGGCTGTTCAGGGGTCAGAGCAGATGCAATGTGCTGCCCAGGGCTCTGTCCAGCAGGGGAGTTTCCTGCTGCCTGCACACAAGTGTGGCTGTCCCTTCAAGGCACAGCAAAGCTGAGTGTGGGGCAGCCCCAGGGGACAGGGAGGTGGCAGTGCCAGGCAGCCCGTGCAGCTGGGATGCAGCTGGGATGCAGCTGGGATGCAGCTGTGGGCAGCCCGGGGCATTCAGGCTGAGCAGCAGCACCTGCAGCCAGGGCAGCTGCCTCTGCCCACAGCTGGGTGCTTGTGGCTGCCCCGGTAGCACAGAAACACGGAGTTACCTGTGAGTGGTGGGTGCTTCACTGTGCCCTGTGCTCAGCACAGCCGGGCAGGGCAGAGCTGCCGGGTGTCCTGTGAGAGAGACTCACACAGGAGCAGCAGCTGGGGCTGGCTGGGTATTGCTGAGGCAGGGGAGCATTTCCCTGGGAGGCTGGAGGAGGCTGGAGGAGGCTGGAGGAGGCTGGTGCACAGCACACACCCGTGCTGGTGACACCCTCCTGGCAGTGACCTGGGGCACGGAGCAGTGATTGTGACAGCAGTGACTGTCACACTGCCATTGCTGGGTTTTTTGGGCTCTGGAGGATGCTCTCCCCTCTCTCCTCTCTGAGTGGGAGCTCTCTGGGCTCCGGAGGATGCTCTCCCATCCCATCTCTCTGGGCTCCGGAGGATGCTCTCCCATCCCTTCTCTCTGGGCCCAGGAGGATGCTCTCCCATCCCTTCTCTCTGGGCCCAGGAGGATGCTCTCCCATCCCTTCTCTCTGGGCCCCGGAGGATGCTCTCCCATCCCTTCTCTCTGGGCCCAGGAGGATGCTCTCCCCTCCCCTCCCCTCCCTCCCTCCCAGTCCCCGGTCAGCGGTGTTGCTGCCCCGGACATCGGGGTCACCCCGAGTGCATCGCCTGCCGGGCAGCGCCGATCCGGGTGTGTCCCCCGAGCCAGCCCGGCCCGAGCCAGCCCCAGGGGGATGTTCCAGCTCAGAAGCATTTGGGGCCGGGCCCCAGCGGCGGGAGGGGTCACAGCAGGGAAGAATGCAGCCCTGAGCTGCGCTGGGGCTGAGCCAGCCCTGCTCACCTGCTCACCTGCAGCACCTGCAGCACCTGAAACACCTGCAGCACCTGCTCACCTGAAACACCTGCAGCACCTGCTCACCTGCTCCTGGAAACTGCAGGAGACTTTCAGGTGCAGAGCAGAAACATTTCCTCCAGGAAAGTCCGTGGAGCTGCAGTGATTGCTGCTGGAGCCAGAGCTGTCAATGCTTTCCCTGGCAGCAGGAGCCAGGGCAGGAGCTGGGGCTGTGCTGTGGTGTGTCCTGCAGTGACAGGGACAGTGGGACAGTGGGACAGTGGGACAGTGGGACAGTGGCACTGGGCTGTGTATGCTGGTTGGGGCTCTGTGTGCCTTGTTCCAGTACTGCCCTGTTCCAGCTCTGTGTCCCCTGTTCCATCCCTCTATGTCCCCGTTCCCAGCCCTGTTCAGCTCTGTGTCCCCTGTTTTGGGGCTGTGTGTCCGTGTTCCAGCCCTGTTCCAGCTCTGGGTGCCCTGTTTTGGGGCTGTGTGTCCATGTTCCAGCCCTGTTCAGCTCTGTGTCCCCTGTTTTGGGGCTGTGTGTCCATGTTCCAGCCCTGTTCCAGCTCTGTGTCCCCTGTTTGGGGCTGTGTCCCCTGTTTTGGGGCTGTGTCCCCTGTTTGGGGCTGTGTCCCCTGTTTTGGGGCTGTGTGTCCCCTGTTCCATCCCTCTGTCCCCGTTCCCAGCCCTGTTCCAGCTCTGTGTCCCCTGTTTGGGGCTGTGTGTCCGTGTTCCAGCCCTGTTCCAGCTCTGTGTCCCCTGTTTGGGGCTGTGTCCCCTGTTTTGGGGCTGTGTCCCCTGTTTGGGGCTGTGTGTCCCCCGTTCCATCCCTCTGTCCCCGTTCCAGCCCTGTTCAGCTCTGGTGCCAGTCCCTGTGTGGCAGGTGCCCAGCCTGGCACCCCCGGCAGTGCCAGCGGAACTTTCCCTCCCACGCTGCCATACGGGAAGGCTTCTGTCACTGTGCCACTGCAGAGACAGGAATGTGGAACTGTGACAAGGCAGGCTCCTCTGAACTGCCTCCAAATCCCTGCCTAAGAATAGCTCTCCCCCAGGGGGAGGCTGGGGCTGTCATCCCCCCTGCTCCATCCCTGCTGCCAGCCCGGGGCTGTGCCAGCTCCAGCTCCTGTGTGGGGCAGGTGGGGCTCAGGAGTCACACAGGCACAGGGATCTTCTGCTGGGCAGAATCCTGCACCCACCTGCACACAGCAGCACTCCTGGAGTTATTCCTCAGCTCCTTCCCTGGCCCTCTGCTCTGCCTGGGCACAGCAGCTGCTCCAGGTGCTAGACCCGGCTCAGTGGAGCCAGGCTTGGTGTCAAGCTCAGTGGAGCCAGGCTTGGTGTCGAACACGGTGGAGCCAGGCTTTGTGTCAAGCTCAGTGGAGCCAGGCTTTGTGTCAAGCTCAGTTGAGCCAGGCTTTGTGTCAGGCTCAGTAGAGCCAGGCTTTGTGTCAAGCCCAGTGGAGCCAGGCTTTGTGTCAAGCCCAGTCACACTGTCCTGCACAGCCCAGCAGTGCTCAGCTGGTGCAGGCACGGGGTGAGTGGCCCAGCCTGTCCCTGTCCCTGGGACACAAACCTGGTGAGTGTGGCGTGGGAGAGGGGCAGGGGGGCTGCCAGGGCTTTCCCCCTGCTGGCCTCCCCTGCAGACCTTGCCTTGCAGGCAGTGCTGGAAGGTTTCCCTGCTGGTTGAAGCCCAGCATTAGCACGCAGATGGAAACCAAATCAGCCTGGATGAGGCTTGCTGGGCAGCAGCGGGGTCAGGGATTGAATCCAGCCTGACCTTGGGCATGGTTTAGACTCCCCAGGACAGGAGCACAGGTCCTGCTGCAGAGGTTCATTGCACTGGAGCTCCTGTACCAGCTCCAGGCTCTGTGCAGGGGTGTTTGGGCAGCTGAGTGGCTGCTGCTGGTCCCTCACCCCAGCACAGGTCCTGCCTGCCCCGTGCCCTGCTGGGCTGCTTCCCTCCACAGCTGCAGGGCCTCAGGAGCTGCAGCCCAGCACTGCTGCTGGCTGGACCCTCTCCCAGGCTGTGCAGATGGGCAGGTGACATCCTGGGGACCGTGGGGCCCCTTTGCCACCCTCCTGCTCCTGCTGATGCTGTCCCTGCACTGTGCAGGACCCACAGCTGTGATGGGACCAGGACAGCTCCAGCCACGCTGCAGTTCTGAACTTCACCCTTCAAGCATTTATTCCTAAGAAACTAATTGTCACCTCTGTGCCAGGCTCTGGAATTTCTCCTGCCAAATCCTGCCTGCATCCCTTTGATACAGAGGCCAAAGCTGTGGAAGTGCCAGCTAAGCCCCAAGTTTTGATCAGAATTTGCAGAAGCTCAGTTTCCAAATCCAGAAAGAGTTTGTGGGGTGCCCAGTCCCTGACCTGCCCGGCCCGAGGTGCCTGGGGCAGGGCAGAGGTGACGTTTGGTGGCCCCAGGTCACAGCCAGGGTGGCAGAGCAGGGCTCCCCCTCCCCTCAAGGCTCCTTGGCCAGGGTCGGGGTGGGGATGGTCCTGCCTTGTCCCCAGGGCAGCCGGGGGGCAGGGGGTGCCCAGGGCTCCCAGGGGTGCCCAGGGCTGCAGCAGCCCAGCCCTGTCCCGGGCAGGGGGATGTCCCTGGGCAGGGACAGCTGGCTCCAGCAGCAAGAACTTAATTAGTGCCTGAGGCCTCCCTCCGTGGCAGCTGCACACAGGAGCTGTGGGGACAGGAGAAGTTCTCCAGCAGAACAAGCAGTGAGGCTGTGGGCTGGCAGAGCTCCTCCAGAGCTGGAACCTTCTCACAGGACGGCAGCCAAGAGCTGCTGGCAGCTCCAGGCAGCCCAGCTCAGCCCGGCTGCTCCATCCTCTGCATAAATTACCTCGGGGCTCTCAGCTCAACAAAGGGCCCTGAAATAATTCTGCATTTTAATAAAGTCAGTTCTGGTGCCACTGTCGTCCTTCCAGAAGGAGAATTTGCATTTCCTTCTGCCAGCTCTCCCCACACAGCCCCTGGCACCAGGGCTGAGCTCCCACCAAGGACCGTGTTGGATTTTGTTCCTTAATCACTGTGACACCAGAACCAGAGCAGAGCTGCCCAAAGCCCCAGACTGAGAGCACTCAGTGTCTCCAGGGCCCTGCATGTGTCTGGAAAGCAGTGCTGCCCAGAGCACTCCTGCCAGAGCCCTGCATGTCCTCGTGTCCCTGCATCCCCTGGCACAGAGCCCTGGGGCAGCTCGCACCCGTGGATCTGAGAGCTGGGGCAGGAGTGCTGCCTGCACTGCTGCCTGCACTGCTGCAATCACAGCCTCCAGCCTGTCCAATTACTGCCAGCTAATGATGATTAATGTACAATTAAGGGCCTCCAAAGGGTAGTGTGTCTGTTAAATAAATATTGATTTTTCATTTGTGGCCACAGATATATTGCCCCAGTTATGGGAAGCACTGCAGGAGCAAAGCTGGGCTCTCCCAGACAGACTCCCCACAGTACCTGAGCTCACAGGGTATTGGGGCTGCCACAGCCCTGAGCTCACAGGGTATTGGGGCTGTCACTAACCTGAGCTCACAGGGTTATTGGGGCTGCCACAGCCCTGAGCTCACAGGGTATTGGGGCTGCCACAAACCTGAGCTCACAGGGTTATTGGGGCTGCCACAGCCCTGAGCTCACAGGGTTATTGGGGCTGTCACAAACCTGAGCTCACAGGGTTATTGGGGCTGTCACAAACCTGAGCTCACAGGGTTATTGGGGCTGTCACAAACCTGAGCTCACAGGGTATTGGGGCTGCCACAGCCCTGAGCTCACAGGGTATTGGGGCTGCAGACAGGGCACTGGGCTGGTGCCACCCCAGGGCTGGTGTCACCCCAGGCAGGGGACAGGGCTCATGTCACCCCAGGGCTGGTGTCACCCCTGGGGAGGGGACAGGGCTGGTGCCACCCCAGGCAGGTGTCACCCCAGAGCCTGGACAAGGATCCTGTCTCGGGGTGTTTCATGCTCCTGCCTGTTCCCGTTTTCTGGCTCCCTCCACCCCCGTTTCTGGGGCTCAGCAGGCTCTGCAGGTGTGGCACTCTCCCTTCTCACCCATTCACAGATGAGGTGCAGGCACATCCCAGCCAGCTCCAGCCCGTCCCGGGGCTGCCCTGCTCCTTTTGCCCAGCCCAGCCCAGCCCCTGCTCCCTCCCTCCCTTCCCTGTGCGTGCAGCCTCACCAGCAGAACTCTCTGGCTTCTCTCTTATCTGAGGCATGTGTTGGGAGCGCTGCTTTTGTTCCAAATGAACACGTTGCTTCATTCAGAAGTGCAGTTTCTGTTTTTGAATCAGCAGAGCTGTTTATGCTCACAGTGTCCATAAAACTGTTATTTTAGTCCTGACACTGATGCTTATGAATAGAATTTAGATCTCATTCAGCAGAACGTTAGCTGTAGCTATTTGGCTCCTTGTTAAAGCATTAATTTTTATTGAGACCACATTGCCAAGCAGCTCCTTCTGCATCCTGCAGCAACCAAGTGCCTGGAAGGGGAGAGCTGGGCAGGAGCAGCACTGTGAGCAGTGAGGGTGATGTGGGAGCTCCCAGCTGGCCAGGTGAGCAGGACAGGTGAGCAGGACAGGGCAGGTGAGAGCAGGACAGGTGAGCAGGACAGGTGGGCAGGGCAGGACAGGTGAGCAGGGCAGGTGAGCAGGCAGGTGTGAGCAGGGCAGGTGAGCAGGACAGGTGAGCAGGACAGGTGGGCAGGGCAGGACAGGTGAGCAGGCAGGTGAGCAGGACAGGTGGGAGCTGGCCAGGTGAGCAGGCAAGGTGAGCAGGACAGGGCAGATGAGCAGGGCAGGTGGGAACAGGACAGGTGAGCAGGACAGGTGGGAGCAGGGCAGGTGAGCAGGACAGGACAGGTGAGCAGGCAGGTGAGAGCAGGGCAGGTGAGAACAGGACAGGGCAGGGCAGGTGAGCAGGACAGGACAGGTGAGCAGGCAGGTGAGAGCAGGGCAGGTGAGCAGAGCAGGTGAGCAGGGCAGGGCAGGTGGGAACAGGACAGGTGAGCAGGACAGGTGAGCAGGGCAGGTGAGCAGGACAGGTGAGCAGGACAGGTGGGAACAGGACAGGTGAGCAGGACAGGTGAGCAGGGCAGGTGAGCAGGGCAGGTGGGAGCAGGGCAGGTGGGCAGGCAGGTGAGCAGGGCAGGTGGGAGCAGGACAGGTGAGCAGGGCAGGGCAGGTGAGCAGGCAGGTGAGAGCAGGACAGGTGAGCAGGACAGGTGGGAGCAGGGCAGGTGAGAGCAGGGCAGGTGAGCAGGGCAGGTGAGCAGGACAGGTGAGCAGGGCAGGTGAGAGCAGGACAGGTGAGCAGGGCAGGACAGGTGAGCAGGCAGGTGAGCAGGCAGGTGAGAGCAGGGCAGGTGAGCAGGACAGGTGAGAGCAGGGCAGGTGAGCAGGACAGGTGACAGGACAGGTGAGCAGGCAGGTGAGCAGGACAGGTGACAGGACAGGTGAGCAGGCAGGTGAGCAGGACAGGTGAGCAGGACAGGTGAGCAGGCAGGTGAGAGCAGGGCAGGTGAGCAGGACAGGACAGGTGAGCAGGGCAGGTGAGAGCAGGGCAGGTGAGCAGGACAGGTGACAGGACAGGTGAGCAGGGCAGGTGAGCAGGACAGGTGAGCAGGACAGGTGAGAGCAGGGCAGGTGAGCAGGGCCCCACGCCCAGGGGATGCTGGGGTGCTGCAGGTGTCAGGGCTGACACAGCAGTGCTGCTGGATGTTCTGCTGCCAATTAGCTCTCCTATGTATTTATTGCACCTTTTTGCTCCAAGCAAGCTGTTAAATGTCAGAAACACTTTAGCATTTTAGCAGAAAGATAATTTTTAATAGATTCCACCTACAAAAAGGAGCTGACTGGCAGAATATTAAACTCAGGGAGATTTATTTTTACTCCATGCCTCCAAACAGCTTGATGCCACCCTTCTCCATGGCTCCTTGCTGATTAATGCTGCTGCCTCTTGCCTGTCCCCCTCACTTGGTGCTGTGCAGCTGTGCTCTCTCACATCCCATTAACCCTGGCTGCAGCAGGGATACCTGGCCAAAGCAGAGAATTAGCCCTTGTAATTAGGAGTGTAAACATCTCCCACTGCCTGCTGGCATCCACACCTCCTTCCCTGCCTGCCCCGGGTGCTGTTAGGGCAGGATCCCCCCAGACAGGCTGTTCCTGGCACCAGCTTCCCACACACCAGCCTTCAACAATGTCCAGGTGGAGAAGCACTTAAAGCCCAAATCAAACCTGGAGTAGCTCTGCTTCTTAGGGGCTAAGGGGGTGTTCTGTCAGTGCTGGGTAAGTGCCCTGGCAGCTGCTGGGGCTCTGGTGAGACTTTCCTCTCCCTTGGCAGAGCTGAGGGATGCCTGGGTCCGTGGCTGGCACTGACCACAGTAAATCCTGGTGATGTTTGTACCTGGGCACTGTGGGTGGCACTGACCAGCAATCCTGTCCTGGTGATGTTTGTACCTGGGCACTGTGGGTGGCACTGACCAGCAATCCTGTCCTGGTGATGTTTGTACCTGGGTCTGTGGCTGGCACTGACCACAATCCTGTCCTGGTGATGTTTGTACCTGGGTGCTCTGGCTGGCACTGACCACAATCATGTCCTGGTGATGTTTGTACCTGGGCACTGTGGGTGGCACTGGCCACAATCCTGTCCTGGTGATGTTTGTACCTGGGCACTGTGGGTGGCACTGACCAGCAATCCTGTCCTGGTGATGTTTGTACCTGGGCACTGTGGGTGGCACTGACCAGCAATCCTGTCCTGGTGATGTTTGTACCTGGGTCTGTGGCTGGCACTGACCACAATCCTGTCCTGGTGATGTTTGTACCTGGGTGCTCTGGCTGGCACTGACCACAATCATGTCCTGGTGATGTTTGTACCTGGGCACTGTGGGTGGCACTGGCCACAATCCTGTCCTGGTGATGTTTGTACCTGGGTCTGTGGGTGGCACTCGTCACAGTCATGTCCTGGTGATGTTTGTACCTGGGTGCTCTGGCTGGCACTCGCCACAATCCTGTCCTGGTGATGTTTGTACCTGGGTGCTCTGGCTGGCACTCGCCACAATCCTGTCCTGGTGATGTTTGTACCTGGGTCTGTGGGTGGCACTCGTCACAGTCATGTCCTGGTGATGTTTGTACCTGGATGCTCTGGCTGGCACTCGCCACAATCCTGTCCTGGTGATGTTTGTACCTGGGTGCTGTGGGTGGCACTGGCCACAATCCTGTCCTGGTGATGTTTGTACCTGGGTGCTGTGGCTGGCACTCGCCACAATCCTGTCCTGGTGATGTTTGTACCTGGGTCTGTGGCTGGTGGCACAGCACCAGCCCAGGTGATGCCTGAGTGCTGCAGGGATGTCCCCTGCCACCTCTGCCTGTGCCTGTGTCACTCTGCTCTCAGTGTGAGCAGTGACTCCCTAGTGCTGGATGCAGCAATTGGCTCATTGCTCATCATACAGAAAATTCAGGTGACTTTATTTGTTTCTCAGTGATATAATGAACTGTTTTGAGTGATGTTAGATTTAATGGCTAGATCAATATGTGTATTTAGTGTTAGCCTTTATTTTAGCACTAAGTGACATAGATAAGCAGACTTAGAGAGTGTTAATTGGTTTGTGTTTAGCATTTACACTAATCAGACTGTGCAGTGCTGCCCAGAGCTCTTCAACACCAGTAATTCTGTTTATCCAAACCAGGAACTGTTTACTCTATTGACTGGAGTGGCAGTGGGCTGGTTTTGCCTCACTGGGATGTTGCACCAGGTGTGTGAATTAGCAGAGAGCCCAGGCTAAGCCTGCCTGGTGGGTGGGGAAGGGGGCTGAGCAAAGCCTGGCAGGGCTGGGCTGTGCTGCCAAGGACCAGTGAGGGGCTGGGAGCTGGGGCTCGTGGCTGAGATTTGGGGTTCATGGCTGTGCTTTGGGGTTCATGGCTCAGATTTGCGGCTCCTGGCTGAGGTTTGGGGCTCCTGGCTGAGGTTTGGGGTTCATGGCTCAGATTTGGGGCTCATGGCTGTGATTTGGGGCTCATGGCTAAGGTTTGGGGCTCATGGCTCAGATTTGGGGCTCCTGGCTAAGGTTTGGGGCTCATGGCTGAGGTTTGGGGTTCATGGCTGGCACACTGGGGCTGTCCTGCCCAGGGAGGGAGCTCCCAGCCTGCTGGGCCCTGTGGATGTGCCAGGACCCTCCTGTGCAGTTGTGGTGCCTGGCCTGGGCTCACATCCCTCCTGTGCTGGCAGGAGCCCAGCAGGGCACCCCAGGACCAGCAGTGGCACACAGCATGGCTGCCTTCAAAATGCCTTGAAAATTGCCTCACCACTGCTCTGCTCCCATCACCTGGCTGCTTTTATTAGAGCTGGTTTTGGATCATTGAATTTTTATCTAAACATTCACTTCCCAGCTGGGCTCTTGGAGAGCTCTGGCTCCCTGACAGTGGAGCTGCCTGCAGGATGTGCATGGCCCTGCTGAGCCATCCCTGCCCTGGGCAGTCCCTGGCCCTGCTGAGCCATCCCTGCCCTGGGCAGTCCCTGGCCCTGCTGAGCCATCCCTGGCCCTGCTGAGCCATCCCTGGGCAGTCCCTGGGCAGTCCCTGGCAGTCCCTGGCAGTCCCTGGGCAGTCCCTGGCTCCCTTTGCTCTGGCCCTGGCTCCCTTTGCTCTGGCCTGGCTCCCTTTGCTCTGGCCTGGCTCTTGAGGCAGGTGTGTCACCTGTGGCAGCCCAGCAGGTTTGCTGTGGCTGAGGGAGGCTGGAGGTGCCCAGGCTGCTCCTGCTTGGGCTGTGCTGGGAGGCACAGCAGGGCGAGTTCCCTTTTGTTCTGCTGAGTGCTGTGTTACTGACTGGGCTGGGGTGACATTAAATCCCATGTGAGGGCTCAGGGCTGGCTCTGGGCTCTGGCAGGAAACCCTGTTTGTCTGCACTGGCTGTGTGATCCGAGTCAGAATGAGGATCATAAATCCTGATTATTCTCTGTCTCAGCTGCTTTGAACCAAATGCCTTGGACAGGGATATAGTTCCCACCTCGCTGCAAACTGCAAAAACCTGATTAAATGTACAAACTGATATCAATAGCTGATATCAGTTTAATGTACAAACTGATATCAATAGCACTCTGTCTCTGTTAATGCCCAGCTGTCAGAGTTTGGGAGAGGCTCCTGCCTGGGTGAGCTCTGTCCCAGCCCAGAGCAGCTTCCTGGGGGTTCAGGGCAGCTTTTCCCACTCTTCTTTATTTTGGTACTTGGTTCCTGCAGTTCTGGCTGTTATTATGGTGTGTCAATTACAGGTGGCATCTCTGATTCTGATTGCACTTTGCTTACAATTAAGCATCCTATAGAAAAATGGAAATGCTGGCTCATTAACATAGTGTAATAATAAGGTAAACCATTCAATTACAGAGGAAAACCACTTTGAATAATAAGGATATTGTATGCCTAAAAGACATTCAGATGCCAGTGTATTACCATTCTTGCATACATAATAAATGAACTTAAACCCCAACATAATCAGCAGAAGCAATAATAAATATCTGTGCCCTGGCAGCCTGGCTGGCACCAGTCCCTGCAGGGCAGAGGGGCAGCCCTGGGGTGGAATGGCCGGGTCTGGGATCTGGGGGGTCCCTGCAGCTGCTCTGGGAGGTGCCTTGGCCCTGCAGGACCTGCCTGTGCTGGGGCTGCCGTGGGTCCCACAGGCGTGGGGAGAGCAGAGAGGGGCTGGCACTGCTGTGCATTGCTGCCCTGCAGGACCTGCCAGGCATGGGGAGGGCAGAGAGGGGCTGGCACTGCTGTGCATTGCTGCCCTGCAGGACCTGCCATGCACTGAGAGGAGCAGAGAGGGGCTGGCACTGCTGTGCCTTGGCCCTGCAGGACCTGCCAGGCATGGGGAGGGCAGAGAGGGGCTGGCACTGCTGTGCATTGCTGCCCTGCAGGACCTGCCATGCACTGAGAGGAGCAGAGAGGGGCTGGCACTGCTGTGCCTTGGCCCTGCAGGACCTGCCAGGCGTGGGGGGAGCAGAGAGGGGCTGGCACTGCTGTGCCTTGGCCCTGCAGGAAGCCCTGGGCTCTGCTGCTGCAGACTCTGTGCACTGCAGCTGCACAGGGCAGTTTGTGCCTTGGCCCTCAGGGGCTGCAGCTGGGAGGATCGTGCCTCCCTGGCTCTCTGGAGGGGTGTGGAGCTGGCCTGGCTGCCCCGGGAGCTGCGGAGAGCCCGTCCCTCCCCAGTGCCCTGCAGCTGCTGCTGCAGCCCCCGGGCTTGCACAGCCCCACCTGTGGCAGCAGGTGTCTGCAGGTGTCTGTCTGCAGGTGTCTGCAGGTGAGGGGAGCACGGGGTCACCTCCAGGGCACCCCCTTTCTGTGCTGGGGCTCCGGGGCTGCCGTGGTTTCCTGCCCAGCCTCCCTGTGCCGTCCCTGTGCTGGAGGGCACAGTCCCCCTCCCAGAGGGATTGCTGCAGTTCTCAGCCCGTTCAGTGTCGCTGCTCCATAACAATTCCCAGCCTTTTAGCTGTTGATGGCTTACCTATTACTCTGGCACTGCTTAGGATAAGACCCAGATACAGCTGAAGAATGGAATTTATTTACTCTTTTCCCTGAAAAGCTTTTAGTATGATACAGCTGTGGTGCTCTCACTTAGGCAGCCATTACTGCCAGGGTGCTTTCCTGGTAGAATTAAATGTTCCCGAAGATGAACGAGGGCTCCTCGGGATGTGCAGCTCCAAACCATCTATTTTAATATTTTACTTCCCAGGCCTTCTTTGGGAAGGGCCCATCCCATCTTTGGGAAGCTGGAGGGGTTTGACCCTGATCAGTGTTGGGTGTGAGCTGCACAGAGCTCTCCCACATCCGACTGGCAGTTCCAGGAACCAGAGCCTGCAGTGCCAGCAGCATCTCTTATTGACAGTCTGGAACCTTCCACAGACATCACTTAGCAACAGCCAGGGCAGGGCTGGGTGGGAGCACCTGCACAGGGTCCGGGGCTCCTGCTGCTCTGCCTGGGGCAGGAGGAGCTCGGTGGGGCTGGGGGCTCGTCCTGCTGCGTGCTGGGGCTGAGCCCCCGGGAAGGGAAGGGAAGGGAAGGGAAGGGAAGGGAAGGGAAGGGAAGGGAAGGGAAGGGAAGGGAAGGGAAGGGAAGGGAAGGGAAGGGAAGGGAAGGGAAGGGAAGGGAAGGGAAGGGAAGGGAAGGGAAGGGAAGGGAAGGGAAGGGAAGGGGTGTGATGTGCACTGGGTTTCCCCACGTTTCAGAGGTTTCTGTCTGCACACATTGCATGTGCATTGGCGTTTTGTGTAGCTCTGCCCCAGAGCTGAGCACTGGCGTGGGGCAGGCAGAAAACAGTGGAAATGAGTGAACTGGCCCCGAGAGGACTTGAACTCCTGTGTTGGAGGGAAATCTGGACTGGGAGCCAGGCGAGCTGGACTCGAACATCCTCGGTAAGCGGAGGCAGAACTCGCCCCTGCAGCCCTGCCATCCTCATTCCAGGGCTCTGCTGTAACTGTGACTAACACAGTAATTAAATCTGGTCGGTGACACTGAGAGATTCCCAGTGAATGGGATCATGGTGCTTCTGTAGAGAATGGTAGTGAGATTTTGTCAAAATAATTTTGACAGCAGAGAGGTTAGAAATACACATTTCCAGCCTTTTTTACAACCTGTGCCATGGCTGACTGCTGACCAACAATAAATCTTGCACTAAAATTGGAGAGACTGGGCCAAATTTATCCCTGGTCAAACAATTCTCCAGGGAGTGCACATCTCCATCCACAGAGCTGAGGTTCCTTTGCACAGCCAAAGCCAAGTGCTGCTGAGGGCTGTTTGTGCCAGCTGGGCAGGTGTGTGCTGCCACAGGTGTGCCCTGGGCCACCACAGGTGTGCCCTGGGCCACCACAGGTGTGCTCTGGGCTGCCACAGGTGTGCTCTGGGCTGCCCCAGGTGTGCCCTGCACTGCACAGGTGTGCCCTGGGCTGACACAGGTGTGCCCTGCCCTGCCCCAGGTGTGCCCTGGGCTGACACAGGTGTGCCCTGCACTGCACAGGTGTGCCCTGCACTGCCCCAGGTGTGCCCTGCACTGCCACAGGTGTGCCCTGCCCTGCACAGGTGTGCCCTGCACTGCACAGGTGTGCCCTGGGCTGACACAGGTGTGCCCTGGGCTGCCCCAGGTGTGCCCTGCACTGCCCCAGGTGTGCCCTGGGCTGACACAGGTGTGCCCTGCCCTGCCCCAGGTGTGCCCTGCCCTGCCCCAGGTGTGCCCTGTGCTCCCAGCCTTGCCAGGAGCTCCCCAGCTGGAGGATCCAGGATGTCCCAGTCCATCCCACAGCTGGGGAGGGCCAGGGGTCCCCAGCAGGAGCTGCTGGAAGCAGCTCAGGCACTTCCCCATCAGGAGCCCCTCAGCACTGACTGAGCTGTCCAGTTTGTGTGAGCTGTGCACCAGCACAAGGGATTTCAGCACAGGGCAGCAGCCACGTCCCTGAGGAGATCCTCTTGAGCAAAGAACAGAAGAAAGCAAGATTCAGCATTAGGATGATAATTTCAGATTACATTGTGCAAGTATCAACAGTCTGTACTGACGAGGGCCTTGGGGAGCACAGTGCTCACAGCTCTCCCTGCCAGCCTGATCACTGAGGGCTGCTTTTAATTGCAGCTGGATGGATCTAACCTTGTGATGTCTGTTCACAGAGCATTGCCAGATTAATAGAGGTTCCATAGTTGCTTCTGCTAAAAGACTTTAATGGATCAGCTTAGTACTCTGCTCCATGATTATAGCATCCCTACCCACCTATCATGCCTGAGCCAGATGGTCCCAGTGAAATCAGAGCATATTTATATTTTTGTCTGCTACTCAGCCACCTGCCCACTGGTTTTGTTGCATAGTGGTGGGAGGAGAGGAGACTCCAAAGTGCCCCCGTCCCTTTCCCTGGCCCCGTGTCTGCCCCATCTCCTCAAGGACCCCGGGGAGGCACAGAGGGGCTGCTTCCCCTTGGGGCGAGTTCCGAGGAGCTTGCCCAGCTCTCTGGAGGGGGCCACACTCCTGGGCATCGGCGTGGCCGACCCTGGCAAAGCCCGAGATGCTGCCCGGGGGCTGGGGCAGTTCTGGCGGCAGTGAGAGCCATCAGGCAGCCCCAGCGCTAGAGAGATCTTGAGCAGTGCCTATAAAACCTTTGAATCCTTGACAGAATCAATAGCGGCTTCTCAGGAGTAACTTCTTATCCAGGCAAACCTAAGCACATGCCAATGAGCCATTAAAGATTTTGCATTTTGTGGAGACACAGAAGCCCTTTCATTGTGCGTGTTGGGCTCTGGGCCGGGCGATATTGTGAGAAATCACATTAGAAACAGACGGTGCTCCGAAGGCATTTCCTGGGCTGGGGGTGGCGAGAAGTGTCCCTGAGCCCCCGGGCTGCGGGGCCGAGCCCTGGATTGCGGCGGGAGCAGCGCCAGCCCTGGCAGGACAGGGGACAGGGGACAGGAGCTGTGCTCGGGACAGGGGACAGGAGCTGTGCTCGGGACAGGGACAGGGACAGGAGCTGTGCCCGGGACAGGGGACAGGAGCTGTGCCCGGGACAGGGGACAGGGGACAGGAGCTGTGCTCGGGACAGGGGACAGGGACAGGGACAGGAGCTGTGCCCAGGACAGGGGACAGGGACAGGAGCTGTGCCCGGGACAGGGGACAGGAGCTGTGCTCGGGACAGGGGACAGGGACAGGAGCTGTGCCCGGGACAGGGACAGGGACAGGAGCTGTGCCCAGGACAGGGGACAGGGATAGGGACAGGGACAGGAGCTGTGCCCGGGACAGGGACAGGGGACAGGAGCTGTGCTCGGGACAGGGGACAGGGACAGGGACAGGAGCTGTGCTCGGGACAGGGACAGGGGACAGGGACAGGAGCTGTGCTCGGGACAGGGACAGGGACAGGAGCTGTGCCCCGGACAGGAGGTGCTGCGGGAGCAGCAGCCAGCCCTGGCAGGGCAGGACAGGGGACAGGGACAGAAGCTGTGCCCGGGACAGGGACAGGGACAGGAGCTGTGCCCGGGACAGGGACAGGGGACAGGGGACAGGAGCTGTGCCCGGGACAGGGGACAGGAGCTGTGCCCGGGACAGGGGACAGGGACGGGGACAGGAGCTGTGCCCCGGACAGGAGGTGCTGCGGGGGGCACCAGGTTCAGCCGCGGCCCCGAGCCGTGCCCCCGGGCGGGGCGGTGGCCACCGGGGTGGCCGCAGTGGCCCCGCCGCTCCGAGGCCTTGGCTCCCGCCCCGATCCCGCATCGCGGTTGCCATGGCAGCTCCGAGCCCCGCTCGGCGATCGGATCAGCTCCCAGCTGGGGAACGGCGGCATCACCTGCGTCGGCATGGCAACGGCAGCGCCGCATCCGCCGGCAGGGCGGGCGGATGGAGGGATGGAGGGATGGATGGATGGAGGATGGATGGATGGATGGATGAGGGATGGATGGAGGGATGGATGATGAATGGATGATGGATGGATGGAGGGATGGATGGGTGATGGATGGATGGATGGATGGATGGATGGATGATGGATGGATGATGGATGGATGGATGAATGGATGGATGGAGGGATGGATGGGTGATGGATGGAGGGATGGATGGAGGGATGGATGGAGGGATGGATGGATGGATGGACAGATGGATGATGGATGGATGATGGATGGATGGATGGATGGATGGATGGATACATGGATAAACAGACGAACACACGGATGGACAGATGGACGGACGGACACATGGACAGACGGACACACAGACAGACACACGGCTCCGGGCAGCCCCGGCAGGAGGGCTGGCCCTGCTGACCGATGGAAGGACAGACAGACACATGGACAGACGGACACACACAGAGACACACGGCTCCAGGCAGCCCCGGCAGAAGGGCTGGCCCTGCTGACTGATGGAAGGACAGGTGGACGGACGGACACATGGACAGACGGACACACAGACAGACGGACGGCTCCCGGCAGGAGGGCTGGCCCTGCTGAGCGATGGAAGGACAGACAGACACATGGACAGACGGACGCCCTGACGCGCTCCCGAGCCTGTCCCCGCTCCTGCCGCCCTGGGATCCCGCTCCAGCTGCACAGAGCAAGGACCTGGCCTGGCAGCCCAGGCTTTGGGAACTGGGGAAAGGGAAGTTCCTTGTCTCGGAGAGGGAAACCTGCGGTGCAGGCAGCCGCTCGTTTGGGGTTCCCAGCCCTGCAGAAACAGAACACGAGTCCCAGGGTGGCTCACCCCCTCCCCCCAGCCACCAGGTTCCTAACACTGAACCCTTCCAGCGAGTCTCCTGGGGATGGCTGCTGTTCCTTTGGCCCCAGTCTGAGCTGGCACTTTTCTGGAAGGGCTTTCTCATTTGCCTTTAGTGGTTTTTAACAGACATATGTGAGCTGTTTGAATTAGAGCAGTGTGAATCTATTAGGCAGCGACAGATGCAAGTTTTGTGTCTCTTATTAGAAGGGATTGGCTTCTGAGGTTTAGTGATGTGCAAAGGATTGGACTTTGGAGAGATTAAAATTATTTTCAGCGTTAAGCACAATATTTCTGAGCTAATGCACTCACTCTTGAATATAGATTCACAGACCGAAAAGATTATAAAACGTTAAACCTATGTAAATTCAGCTGTAAATTTATGTTTGAACAAATTCAACAAGAGATTTGACTCGGGGGCTTATAGCAAATGGGTTCTGCTTTTAATGCTCACTGCAGGCTCAGATGCAATGCCGCTCTCCCCTTCAAAGTCCCACGCCTGCTGAATTACTGGCAGGTCACAGCTGACAGCTCAAGCAATTATACCAGAATGTGTTAATAATAAAAAGGAAAGGGATTCATGTTTGTCTTTTCAGAAGACAAAAGCAGCTGTTTGCTCCACCCCGAGGAGCAGCAGAGAGGAGCTCTGGGGGCAGGTGACACTTGCAGCACCTGGCCATTTCCTCCTTCCATGGCAGCCGTGCAAATCCTTGTCCTCCTCTGCGATTCCCCAAGCCCTGGGAGTTGCTACGAACTTTTTTCTCTTCTTGAGAACATGAAAATACAGTTAACAAAGACTCCTTTTGAGTGGGATTGCAGGAAACCTGCAACATCGTGAACAAGCTGCCTACACAGAGATAAATGACAGCTGTGACTGAAGGAATAAACAAGATAATCTGGATTTAAATAAACCACAAGGGGATTTTGGCAACATGCAAATTCGCGAATTTATAAAATGTATCCTTTGAAAATAAAGAGCTTGTTTGAAGCCTGCAGTTAAGAGCAATTACTGCAGCACATTTTCCCAATGAGGGCTTAGAGCTGGCCCCTGCTCCAGCTGTGCTGCCCGCGGTGGCACAGGGCACAGAGCTCAGGGTGGGGGCACAGAGCAGCCCAGCCCTCCTCATCCTCGGGCACAGCACTGGGGAACAGCACAGGAGAGAAAGAGCAGAGCCAGGAGTGCTCAGTGATGTACACGGATCGTGTGCCTGCAGGATGGGGTCACTCCTGGCCCCAGGGGCACAGCACAGCCCAGATGTGGCTGGTGGCACAGGCAGGGTCACTCCTGGCCCCAAGGGCACAGCACAGCCCAGATGTGGCTGTAGCACAGGCAGGGTCACTCCTGGCCCCAGGGGCACAGCACAGCCCAGATGTGGCTGGTGGCACAGGCAGGGTCACTCCTGGCCCCAAGGGCACAGCACAGCCCAGATGTGGCTGTAGCACAGGCAGGGTCACTCCTGGCCGCAGGGGCACAGCCCAGCTGTGGCTGTAGCACAGGCAGGGTCACTCCTGGCCCCAGGGGCACAGCCCAGCTGTGGCTGGTAGCACAGGCAGGGTCACTCCTGGCCCCAGGGGCACAGCACAGCCCAGCTGTGGCACTGCCCAGGGCGGTGATGCTGCCCCCACAGCACAGGGATATTCCTGTCTATAAGGGAGCTCAGGGTTTGTTCCTGCCTGTGCCAGCAGAGTTCCTGGCTCTGCACTGCTGCCCTTGCTCCTTCCCAGGTGAGCAGTGATGGGGAGAGAAGAGGTGCAGGGGGGCAGCAGAGCCAGGAGCAGACGTGTCCCATTGCAGCACATCAGGGCAGTCACTCCATGGCTGTGCAGCCAGGCTGGCCCAAAATGACACCAGCAGTGCAGGAGAGCCCAGGTGTACTCCAGGTGAGCAAAGCCCAGGTGTGCTGCAGGGGAGCAAAGCCCAGGTGTACTCCAGGGGAGCAAAGCCCAGGTGTGCTGCAGGGGAGCAAAGCCCAGGTGTACTCCAGGGGAGCAAAGCCCAGGTGTGCTGCAGGGGAGTCCAGCCCAGGTGTGCTGCAGGGGAGTCCAGCCCAGGTGTACTCCAGGGGAGCAAAGCCCAGGTGTGCTGCAGGGGGTCCAGCCCAGCCCAGGCTGCTCTGCAGGAGCAGGGTGAGGAGCCTGGCCATGCCTGCACACACAGCACTGTTAGAATTCCATCAGCACACACTCAATTAGGGCAGAGCACTCAGCTGGCAGCAGCTCTGAAGGTTAACTGCTCTGAGCAGCACTCCTGCTGTGCCAGGGGCTCCTTGCTGCAGCTCTAACACCCTGTTATGCAGCAGCAGGAGCTGTGTGCTGTGTGCTCTCTGTGCCTGCAGCAGTCCCTGTGCAGGCTCCTGGCCCAGGCTGCAGCTCCAGCCTCCTCACCTGCACAGGGCAGCACAGGGAGCACAGCAGGGTTTGGGATAAAGCCTTTCTCTGGGCATGTCCCAGAGCCACAGCTGTTCTGGGCTCTGCAAGGCCAGGGTGTTTTGAGGACACACTGTGGCTTCCAGCTTTACACTTAAAACTGTTCAGCAAAAGCTTCTCCTCCTCTTTTCCCTGATCACTGCTTCCCCATTTTCTCTCCTCAGGACCAGCCCTTCCATCCATTTGTCTTTATTGTGCATGGAGTTAAACACAGTCCTTAAATGTGGCAACACTTCCAGGTTATTAGCTCTGCAGTTCCTTGGCCCCTGTGTGTTGTGCTAACACCCTCTGAAGGGGCAGCAGCAATGAAGGTGTTTGCTCATGCTGCTTTCATGAAGGTGTGTTTGCTTTGTACAAACCAAGCCCAATGCCCCGGGGAGGGGACACCATGGTGGCTCCTGTCCTGCTGCAGGTGGCTCTCTGCCCATCTCCCCTCCCAGCTGGTGTCCCTGGGCTGCAGGGAGGGCACAGAGCAGCGCTGCCTCAGCACCTTCTGCTCCTCCAGCCCTGCAGGGCAGCACTGGGCACCCAAAGGCTCCTCTCTGCTCGTGCTGGGATGTGCACTGCCACAACAGCTGCTTCCTTCCACAGGGCTGGTAAATCTGGCTGCTGGGTTCCCCAGGGAAGCTGGTCTGTAATTCTGCAGCTTCTGCAGTCCCCAAGTGCTCCCATTCCTCTACATCTGTTCAGGGTTTTCTTTAAAGAATAACTACCTCAGGATGCATTGTTCTGACTAATCCTTGCTCCCTTTGTGTCACTGCTACTCAAGTGGCTGATGCAAGGCATGGATGAAGCACCAGAGTGCTCTGGGCAGAAGATAGGCTTGCATTCCCTTGTCATTGGGAAGCAGCTCCAGCAGGAGCTGATCCAAGGGATGGAGGGCTCCCCACAGAGCCTGGCCCTGCAGCCACACTGCTGGTGCTCAGACAGACACTGAGCCACAGGAAGGGCACTGGCAGCCCTGTGGCAGCACCAAGCCAGGCTCACTCCTGCCTTGGCAGGGGACCCCTCCCGCCCCCAGAAGCAGAACAAGGCTGGTGGGCTGGATGGCAGCAGCAGTGAATGCACAAATGGCAGGGTGCTGAGGGCAGCTGTCTCTAGCAGTGACACGAGGTGACACTGGCAGCACATCCACCAGGCTGTGCCTGTCACCTGCTGCTGCTCCAGGCTCCAGCTGTGTTATCCCAGAATGGCTCTTCCTGGGCCCAGCAGTCTGAGTCAGCAGCACCGTGCTGTGGCTGCCCAAGGTGCTCTCACAGAGCCTGTTCAGGCCTGTTCACGTTATTTCCTCACCATATGGTTGTACTAAAAATAGCTGCAATACAAAGGGATAATCCTGCAAGGCCGTGGGCATCTCCATCCCCCATGTCTGACCAGGGATCTGCCCAGTGCCCTGAGTGCTTCCCTGGGACAGCCACCCTACTCCTGTCCTTGGCTTCCCTGGGGCAGCCACCCTGCTCCTGTCCTTGGCTTCCCTGGGACAGCCACCCTGCTCCTGTGCTTGGCTTCCCTGGGACAGCCACCCTGCTCCTGTGCTTGGCTTCCCTGGGGCAGCCACCCCACTCCTGTCCTTGGCCTTTCTGGGGCAGCCACCCCACTCCTGTCCTTGGCTTCCCTGGGACAGCCACCCTGCTCCTGTGCTTGGCTTCCCTGGGGCAGCCACCCCACTCCTGTCCTTGGCCTTTCTGGGGCAGCCACCCTCTCCTGTCCTTGGCTTTCTTGGGCAGCCACCCTCTCCTGTCCTTGGCTTCCCTGGGACAGCCACCCTGCTCCTGTGCTTGGCTTCCCTGGGGCAGCCACCCCACTCCTGTCCTTGGCCTTTCTGGGGCAGCCACCCTCTCCTGTCCTTGGCTTTCTTGGGCAGCCACCCTCTCCTGTCCTTGGCTTTCCTGGGGCAGCCACCCTGCTCCTGTGCTTGGCCTTTCTGGGGCAGCCACCCTGCTCCTGTCCTTGGCTTCCCTGGGACAGCCACCCTGCTCCTGTGCTTGGCCTTTCTGGGACAGCCACCCTCTCCTGTCCTTGGCACTGTGGCAGGGGCTGCCCAGGTGTGGCAGGGGCTGCCCAGGTGGGTGCAGGTGAGTGTGGGCAGCACAGCAGGCAGGTCCCTGGGGTGGCACAGCCTCCAGCCCCGGTGCCACCTGGCAGCACAGGTGTGAACAAGGCTGTGATGCTCCTGCAGGGGACATCTCGTGGGTCCCTTCAGCTCATTCTGGGTTCTGTGATCACCCTCTGGCTGGCTGTGATAATCCTGAACTGGTGGTGCTGGGACAAGAATTTACCTCTTCATTTTCTTAGACATAACTGCTATCTCACTGCAGTTTCATTTTACAATACAGTAATATGCTATCCAGGAACATCTTGCTACGTGCTAATTTATCCAGTAGGCAAATTCCTTTTGGCTAATAAAAGTGCTTGCACAGGAAGCTCAACACCCAGCAGCAATTAATTATTGACAGAGCATGTGAATTAGAGATAAAAGAAAAGTCATTCTTTCTCACACACAAGATAGTAAATAAATTTAATTATTGTACTAGAAGCAAGGGATCTTATTCAGTATTAAGTTTTATTAGTGGAGACATTTAAAAGCGTGTCATCATAACAAAGGTCCTGTGTAATCCGAGCTCGGGAGTGAATGGGCTTAATTGAGCAAGCGAGCAGATGGCTCTGAGCAGGCAGGTACTGTGCAGCTTCCTGCCAATTAGCTGAGCTCTGCCTGCACCTAGGGCTAATTGGCTGCACTGTGTGGCACCAGGGTTGGCTTTGCAGTTCGGGTGCCCGTGGCCAGGGGCTCAGAAAAGCAAAGGCAGAAAGATTTGGGTCAGGGGGTGACACAAGGTGACACGGGGTGACACATCCCTCCTGCTGCCTGTCCCAGCCACAGCTGCACAGGTGCCCCCCCTGCCTGCCCCCTCTGACCTCCCCTGTGTTTCTGGCAGGAATGTGATGCCCAGGACCCTGGAGGGGCAGATCACCATGGAGAAGACCCCCAGCTACTTCGTGACAGCCGAGGCGCCGCGGCGCATCCACAGCATGGCCAAGGACACCAAGCTGATCGTGGTGGTGCGGGACCCCGTCACCAGGGCCATCTCTGACTACACCCAGACCCTCTCCAAAAAGCCAGAGATCCCCACCTTCGAGGTGCTGGCCTTCAAGAACCGGACCCTGGGGCTGATCGACGCCTCGTGGAGCGCCATCCGCATCGGGCTGTACGCCCTGCACCTGGAGAACTGGCTGCAGTACTTCCCCCTGTCCCAGATCCTGATTGTCAGCGGGGAGAGGCTCATCACAGACCCTGCAGGGGAGATGGCCAAGGTCCAGGACTTCCTGGGCCTCAAGAGGATTGTGACAGAGAAGCATTTTTATTTTAATAAAACCAAGGGGTTTCCCTGTCTAAAGAAGCCAGAGGACAGCAGTGCTCCCCGCTGTCTGGGCAAGTCCAAGGGTCGAACTCACCCCAAAATAGACCCAGACGTCATCCACAGACTGAGGAAGTTTTACAAACCCTTCAATGTCATGTTTTACCAAATGACAGGCCAGGATTTCCAGTGGGAGCAGGAAGAAAGCGATAAGTAGAACCACGAAATCAGGAAAAAATCTTTTTTGTTTTTGGGATGTGCATCATCGTTTGAGACCCAAAACTCTCCTGGGCCAGCTGTGTGTGTTGTGGCTCTTGTGTTGTCAGGGCTGCAGCAGAAGTGGCCCCACGTGTCCAGTCTGGAGCTGTGCTGCTCTGTCACCTCGGGCTGTCCCCAGGTGACACGGGGTCAGGGGGAGCAGGGGGAGCAGGGCCTGGGGCACTCGGTGTCCAGGTGTCACTGTGTGTCCCCAGGCAGGCAGCACCAGACCTGCCACAGAGAGCTGGGGCTCCCAAAACCCAGCACCAGGACAAGCCCACAGATGGGATTTCTCCTGCCCTGCACTTTAGTTCTGCCCGAACAGCAGCATCAGATCTGGTCAATCCAGGCCCTGTGCACTCACAGGCACTCTGGTCTTTGTGTGTGGAAGGAATAAAGCCAGTTATGCTGCACAGGAACTACGTACAGGAACTTCATTTGCACCAAACCTTTCAATTACTTCTTGCACTAAAACTAGAATTTTCCAAGTGCCACCTGGCCTCAATTCTCCTCTGAGTGATGGGTGCACCTCCACTGTTGGGAGAGAGTTGTTCCTTCTCTGCTGAGATCAGAGCTGGAAGCTCTGCCCCTGGAAGCTGAGGGAACATTCCAGCTGCCCAGGAGTGAGCCAGGCTCCCTGCCAGCCAGGCTGCCCTGGCACAGCTGCCCGTGGCCCTGCAGCAGCTCTGGGCTGTGCTTCTCCTGCTTTGGAGCAGTGGCAGCCAGGGCTGGCTGCAGGGCTCTGGGACCCTGCCCTGCCTTTCCTTTGCACCTTGAAATGAATCCCTGCTGCTGGCTGGGACAGCTGGGCTGCAGAGCAGGGAACAGCCTTCATCTCACTCCAGAATTGCAAAGGAGCTGTTCATTCCAGGCAAGCACTGCCCAAGCACAGAACCTGGGCTTTCTGCTGGAAATGACCAAATCTGCAAATCCTGTAAGAGCTGTAGAATAAACCCATATCCTCACTCGATCCCCCAGTGTCACAGGAGCTGTTTGCTGGCCCAGCAGAAACAGGAGCAGCACTTTCCCACAGCTGCCCAGTTCCACCTCCCCTGCTCAGGAGCCCAGGCAGGGGCAGCCAAGGTGAAATGCAGAGCTGCTGCAAGGGTCCCTCACAGGGAGATGTCTCAGGCACTCAGACACTGCTGAGCTCTCTGGGCTGGGCTGCCTCCAGCTTGGGCTGCAGCCCTGAGACCCCTCCCGTGGGGCTGCAGGACCAGGGCTGGGCTCTGGCTGGGGCAAGGAGCTTTCCCCATCTCCAGCTGGGTGCAATCACTGCTGCATTGCCTGGGGCCAGCTGAGCCTGCCCGGGGCCCCAGGGCCTGCTGTGGCTCACAGGCCATGGAATGGAGCCTTGGATGGGTGAGGAGAGCTGAGGCCACCTGCAGCATTTACTGCTGGGCACTGCCAGGTCCCTCGGGCATCTCAGCAGCCTGGGCAGATCTGAAACAGCTCCTGCCACTGCACAGTCCTCACAAACCCACCAAATTACTACAGGAATACTGGAAGTATACCAGGATGATCCTAGAGTGTTTCAAAGTTAATAAAATGTCAGCACAGGTCCTACACCAAACCTGTTGTTGCATAACTTGGTGCAAGATGCTGGATGGAGAAGCAGGGGCTCCAGGCCCAGGGTTCCCTCCAGGGGGATGTCTGAGGGCTCTGCCCATCTCCAGTGCTGCTCCCAGGGTGGTGCTGGGCTGGCAGCTGGGGCTGCTGGCTGTGGCTGCTGGCCCAGGGGCTCAGTCCTGGCTCCTGGCCCAGGGCTCAGCTCTGGCTCCTGGCCCAGGGGCTCAGTCCTGGCTCCTGGCCCAGGGCTCAGCTCTGGCTCCTGGCCCAGGGGCTCAGTCCTGGCTCCTGGCCCAGGGGCTCAGCTCTGGCTCCTGGCCCAGGGGCTCAGTCCTGGCTCCTGGCCCAGGGCTCAGCTCTGGCTCCTGGCCCAGGGGCTCAGTCCTGGCTCCTGGCCCAGGGCTCAGCTCTGGCTCCTGGCCCAGGGGCTCAGCTCTGGCTCCTGGCCCAGGGCTCAGCTCTGGCTCCTGGCCCAGGGGCTCAGCTCTGGCTCCTGGCCCAGGGCTCAGCTCTGGCTCCTGGCCCAGGGGCTCATCTCTGGCTCCTGGCCCAAGGGCTCAGTCCTGGCTCCTGGCCCAGGGCTCATGTCTGGCTCCTGGCCCAGGGGCTCAGCTCTGGCTCCTGGCCCAGGGGCTCAGCTCTGGCTCCTGGCCCAGGGGCTCAGTCCTGGCTCCTGGCCCAGGGCTCAGCTCTGGCTCCTGGCCCAGGGCTCATGTCTGGCTCCTGGCCCAGGGGCTCAGCTCTGGCTCCTGGCCCAGGGCTCAGCTCTGGCTCCTGGCCCAGGGGCTCAGTCCTGGCTCCTGGCCCAGGGGCTCAGTCCTGGCTCCTGGCCCAGGGGCTCAGCTCTGGCTCCTGGCCCAGGGGCTCAGCTCTGGCTGCTGGCCCAGGGCTCATGTCTGGCTCCTGGCTCTGGCTGTCTGGGACTCTGTGCCCCTCTGCCTGCCCCCTACACTCACTCCCGTTGTTTCTGCCATATGTTCAGAGTTTATTTTTGATACCAGATGCCATTGCCAGCTCAGCAGGAGCTGGGGCTGCCCGTGGGAGAGGAGACCCTGCAAGGACGCTCAGCCCTCAGCAGGGTGGGACAGGAGCCTCAGCCCCAGCCCTGTGCCCAGGGGCAGCTGTGGTGCTGCCAGCCCTGCAGAGCAAGGGGCAGGGACACCCAGGCACCCTGGGGCACGAGGGTTGGGCTGGGGTGCTGTTGTTTTGCTTTCTTCTTTGGAAATGCCCCCATGAATGCCCCACTGCAGCTGGGGCTGGTTGGGGGGTGTTTTCTATCTGGCCAGAGAGAGGCCTGCCAAATGAGAGTCAGGTTAATAACACTTTTTTAAAAAAACCTATTCAAATGTCAGCATTAGAATACACAGGAAATTGAATTTTGTATTTGGTTTCAATTAGCAAAGCATAAATTATATTTAATTTTCTACACAGGCTGAGTGATTCATTGTTCTGGAAACGCTGGTACTCTGGTTCAGAGGCTGGAAATGCAGAGTGGCTCTGTCTGAACCTTGCTGTCTGTCAGTGCCTCCAGTGCTGTGTCCGTCGGTGTCTGTACTGAGCCATGTGTCCTGAGCTGAACCCTGCCCCCGGCACCCACAATAAATCATTGTAGCAGCTGCACTCTCGGCTCCGTTTCTCTCGGCCCCCAGCAGCACCAGCCCGGGAATCCACAGCAGGAGCCCCACAGGACAGAGCTGGCCAGGGGCTGGGACAGAGCTGACCAGGGGCTGGGACAGTGCTGGCCAGGGGCTGGGACAGAGCTGGCCAAGGGCTGGGACAGTGCTGGCCAAGGGCTGGGACAGAGCCAAGGGCTGGGACAGTGCTGGCCAGGGGCTGGGACAGAGCTGGCCAAGGGCAGGGACAGAGCTGGCCAGGGGCTGGGACAGTGCTGGCCAAAGGCTGGGACAGAGCTGGCCAAAGGCTGGGACAGTGCTGGCCAGGGGCTGGGACAGTGCTGGCCAAAGGCTGGGACAGAGCTGGCCAAAGGCTGGGACAGTGCTGGCCAAAGGCTGGGACAGTTCTGGCCAAAGGCTGGGACAGTGCTGGCCAAAGGCTGGGACAGAGCTGGCCAAAGGCTGGGACAGAGCTGGCCAAGGGCTGGGACAGAGCTGGCCAAGGGCTGGGACAGTGCTGGCCAAAGGCTGGGACAGAGCTGGCCAAGGGCTGGGACAGAGCTGGCCAAGGGCTGGGACAGAGCTGGCCAGGGGCTGGGACAGTGCTGGCCAAAGGCTGGGACAGAGCTGGCCAAGGGCAGGGACAAAGCTGGCCAAGGGCTGGGACAGAGCTGGCCAAGGGCTGGGACAAAGCTGGCCAAGGGCTGGGACAGAGCTGGCCAGGGGCTGGGACAGAGCTGGCCAGGGGCTGGGATAGAGCTGGCCAGGGGCTGGGACAGAGCTGGCCAAGGGCTGGGACAATGCTGGCCAAGGGCTGGGACAGAGCTGGCCAGGGGCTGGGACAGAGCTGGCCAAGGGCTGGGACAGTGCTGGCCAGGGGCTGGGACAGAGCTGGCCAGGGGCTGGGACAGTGCTGGCCAGGGGCTGGGACAGAGCTGGCCAAGGGCTGGGACAGAGCTGGCCAGGGGCTGCCAGCCCAGCTCGCCCACAGGGCATGGGCACAGCCAGGGGGGCTGTGGGGGCACGGGCTGCAGCCAGGGCAGGGCAGGACTAGGAACAGCAACAGGGGCAGGGACAGAGCAGGAATTGGAGCAGACCAGGGGCAGAAGCAGCAGGAGTGGGACCAGGACCAGAACCAGGACCAGGACTAGAACCAGGACCAGAACCAGAACCAGAACCAGAACCCAAACCAGGACTGCCTGCAGGTCCTGAGGTGGGGGAGAGCTTTCCTCCCTGCCCTCTCAGTTTGGGGTGCAGCTCCCGAGGTGACCCAGAACAAACCCCAGAGCAGTGCCTGGCAGATTTCACTAGCTGCTGCTGAAGGGTGAATCGGTGGCTAATAAAGAGAATGGGCTGAGAGAGGGCTGGCTGCCAGGCAAAGAAATTAGGAGGAAAATTTTTTTATCTTATTTTGTGTGCACAATTTCCTGCTTGTTTGAAAAAAAGGTTATTTCACAGCACGGTCCTATTGTGTCATCTGATAAAAACCACAGAAAAACTTTTATCGACAAAATTAGGAAGTAGTGAACTATAAAATTGCTAATTATTTTCTAGTAAATTTACTTTTAAATAACTTTAGACACCAATTACAGGCACCATTAAGCACCATTAACACTGGGTATATTTACCAAACAAGGATGGAATACATATTCAAATCAAGATCGTTTTGGTGCAGATTCTGCTGTTCAGAAAGCAGCCCCCTTTCACCTGGTATTCAAAAAGCCATCAGAGGATCAGTTCCCTCAGGTTCCTGATCTTTGAGTTGTGGTGTGAGCAAAGCCTTGAAGGGAACACCTGGGAACAGGAGCTGTGTCCCTGGCACAGCCCATGGCACCCCGAGCTGTGCCTGGAATGGCTCCCATGGCACCCGAGCTGTGCCTGGCACACCTGAGCAGGGTTAACCCTCCATGGCACCCTGAGCTGTGCCTGGCACACCTGAGCAGGGTTAACCCTCCTTGGCACCCTGAGCTGTGCCTGGCACACCTGAGCAGGGGTAACCCTCCATGGCACCCTGAGCTGTGTCTGGAATGGCTCCCATGGCACCCTGAGCTGTGCCTGGCACACCTGAGCAGGGTTAACCCTCCATGGCACCCTGAGCTGTGCCTGGCACACCTGAGCAGGGTTAACTCTCCATGGCACCCTGAGCTGTGCCTGGCACACCTGAGCAGGGTTAACCTTGGATGCCCCAGCAGGGTTAACTCTTGGCACAGATCTCTGCTCTCCCCTCTGCTGCCCCATTGCCCCCCAGGGCCCGGAGGGAGGGTCACTGTGTGCACAGATGGGAATGGGAATGGAGGGCACTGGGTTTGTGGCAGCACCTCCTTTGGGACTGGAGTCGTTTTGTGCTGAAAGACAGAATTCATACAGTCAGTAATCCTCTCCCCTCAGCACATCTTTCTGCATGAAATAAGGGTTTAATGTCCAGCTTTTCTAGGCACATGCTCTTCCTCATAACAAACACTTATATGGGATGCAGCTGTTTATGTTTCAAGGCAAAAAGTGTGGAGTGTAATGGACTCTACTCTGACTACCCGCCCGTGAAGGAATTTCACTCTATCATGGGAAATGAGGAAAAACATTTTATTTGGAGGCAATTTCTTTCTTTTTAAGCCATTCTTATCTTTCTGCCTTGTTCTCTGTTGGAAAGTGTGTTTGCTGGCTCTGAGCCACTGCTCCTGCTTGCAGGGCATCCCCAGGAAGGGATGATGTGCAGGGAGGGGCTCCCTCTGCTCCTGAGCACCCCCACAGCAGGGAAACACCCCTGGGGCTCTTCCCAGTGCCTCTAAAGCACTGTGCCAGCTCCAGGGCACAGGAACAGGACACAGGAACAGGACACAGGGCACAGGAACAGGACACAGGACACAGGAACAGGACACAGGGCACAGGAACAGGACACAGACACAGGACACAGGAACAGGGCACAGGCACAGGACACAGGAAACACAGACACAGGGCACCAAGGCACAGGACACAGGAACAGGACACAGGGCACAGGAACAGGACACAGACACAGGCAGGGCACAGGACACCAGTAGCAGGAGTGCTGGCTGTCCCAGGACAGGACACAGGAACAGGGCACAGGAACAGGGCACCAAGGCACAGGACACAGGAACAGGGCACAGGACACAGGAACAGGACACAGACACAGGACACAGGAACAGGACACAGTACACAGGAACAGGGCACCAAGGCACAGGGCACAGGAACAGGACACAGACACAGGCAGGGCACAGGACACCAGTAGCAGGAGTGCTGGCTGTCCCAGGACAGGACACAGGAACAGGGCACAGGACACAGGGCACAGGAACAGGACACAGGAACAGGACACAGGACACAGGAACAGGGCACCAAGGCACAGGACACAGGAACAGGGCACAGGACACAGGGCACAGGAACAGGACACAGGAACAGGACACAGACACAGGACAGGGCACAGGACACCAGTAGCAGGAGTGCTGGCTGTCCCAGGACAGGACACAGAGGGCTGCACCCTGCAGCACAGGCAGCCAGGGTGCCCTGGGGACTCCCAGCTGAGCTGCACCTTCCTGGGCTGCAGGAGGTTCCTGAGCTGGCCCTGGCTGTGCTGGAGATGCAGCTCATGGCCTGGCAGGCTGCTCAGGGGCCATTCACACCCGGTACAAATGGAATGCTGCTGCCCCAGCTCAGCATCCCCAGCACACAGCAGCTGCTGGAGCCCTGCCCTTGGCACCAAGGACCCCAGCTCTGTCTGTGGGCACAGCTGCTGGGACCCAGCCCCGAGCCCCACAGCTCCTCTGCCATTCACCCTCTCGTTCGTGTTTGATGAGTTCATGTAACTTTTTGTTAAGCAGCAAGGAGATGTTTCTAGGGAAGGACTTGCAGCCCACCCTCTGTGTAGGTTGGATGTTATGGAACAGTGGCTCTGTTGGATAATTAGCACACAGCACTTCACTCACCTCATCTACACATTTCTCTCAGGGTGAGGAAAGGCTGCAGGTGCTGGTAAGAAGCTCAGGTGCTTTGGGCAGGTGTGGGGCAGGGTGCTGTGGGTCTGGCAGTGCCCAGGGGCTGACTGACTGCTCACAGCAAAGGGGACCTGTGAGAGGCTGTGCTGCCTCCTCCAGAACTGTCACCTTCAGCCAGGGACTGTGCCAGCCCTGTCCCACTGCCCTGGCCGCAGAGGAGGAGAGCAGAGCTGCCCCTCAGCTCCCTCCTGGGCTGTGCTCACAGCAACACACACACCTCTGGGACACAGGCACTTCTTCATCTTGGCACAGAATCCTTCCAGAGATGATTATTTGAAAGATGAGTCACCAAATACAATAGCAAAGACACATCCTTGACTTACTGGCAGAGAAGGGATGTGACCAGCATTCAGTCTCTGTGCAACGTCTCCATCACACAGTGTCTGGGGTTTATTCTAAACAGCTCTCAGTCTTGAGCAGAATTGTTTTTTCACTTCAGAAATCCTGCTACTTTTTCATAAGAAATGTTCCTTAATGAAAGGAAAACCAGACAGTGTCCACGGATGTGAAAGATTACAGCACAGCTGTGTGCTGTCTGCAGCTGCTGCCTGCTCCAGCTGTTTGTGGGGCACAGGCACAGCTGGAGATGCACATCTGCCTCCTGCACTGGGGCAGCCAGGCTGTGCCCCTCAGAAGGACACCTCTGCACAAGGGCTCACGTGGAACAGCCCAGGGAAATGGGCACCAGCTCCTGCCAGGGCGAGTCTGCCTGGACACAAAGCAGGATTTTTCCAGTGAGGACACAGAGAGAGAATAACCCCCCAGGGAAGCAGCCCCAGATCCTCTCAGCCCCTCTGCTCAGCCTGCTCAGCTCAGCAGAGTGTCCTGACCTTGATGATGTTGGTTTAACTAGGATATGAAATGCAAATAGAGCCTAAGCTCAGTGATTCTGGCACCCAGCAGAGAGCTGAAGGGTGGAACGCTTCCCAGAAGGGTCAGCAAGAGCAGAAAAAATTATATAGAGCAAATAAACAGAATAAAAGCTTCTCAGTGATCCTGGTGCAGAGGGCTGCAGCTCCAGGGGACTGCAGGAGATTGTTCTGCTCTGAGGCTCATCCTCAGGGACAAGCTGCTGATGGGAGGCAGGGGAAGGCCAAGGGCAAGGAGTCAATTTGTTTTTAAAACCTGCAGGGCAGGGGGGAGGCAGCCCCGCTGTGCCTCTCGGCTGATTCTGGCACCCAGAGCCAAGGCAGCCCCCGGGGATCCCCCGGTCTGGGGCAGACCTGAGAGGGGACAATGTGTGCCCAGCCTGGGGAGGGGCTCACCCTGCACCCCCCATGCTCAGAGGAGCTGCTGCCCCAGCCCTGGGGGGCCTGAACAGAGCCCAGGCACAAAAAGACTTAACAGATTAAAACACCTCAAACCAAGGAGGGGCTCAGGGTTCTCCTGCAAGGGCAGAATGCTGCCCCTGGCTCTGAGCTCCCACCGGGCTGGGGGTGCTTGGGCAGGGGGAGCCCAGCAGGGTGGGGCTCCAGCCACGACCAGCACCCTCACCTGGGCACCACGACTTCACCAAACACTGAAAGCACAAAGTACAGCATTTATTGGGAAGAATTGCTTTCCTACCAATTACAGTTAATAGGGGAAAATTAATGTACCAATTAATGTGGCTGCTTCTCAACTTGGTCTAATATCTTGAATACTGTTCCTCTCTCTGTAAACGCAGCAAAATAAAGTGATGATCAGGATAGCAGCTAATAAAGTTTTGCTTCCCTGTACTTAAACTATTTGGCATCACTGAGTTAAGGCACAGGAAAAAGGAGATTATTTAACATTTTAAGGTTTGTAAGACCCATAAATCATTTCATACATGCCATATTTGTTGAAAAGGATAGAATACATTCAATTTTACAGTATATTAAACTTCATCTAATTTGAACGTAAGAACAGACCAGCAAAATAAATGACCAATTTCTGAAGCAGAAATTACCATTTGGCTGCTGCCATTATGAAGCTGCTGGTATTTTATCATGTTCTTAACATAATATTGCTTGTCTATTGATGCATAGTTATAGTGCTAGTCCAAATTGGAAGGCGGTGAAAGAGGACAGTGCAGAGGGTTTTTTTAATGGGCGTCATTTGTCAGATGTTATTTCAGAGGTCTTTGCACTGATGATAATATGCAGATTAAACCAGAAGTAAATAGGGAAAAAAAAGAGAGAGAGAGAAAGAGAAAGGAAGGCAGGAAGGGAATGAGAATTTCAGAATTTTGGTTGCTGCAGGTGGAGCAGCCCCAGTGGGAGCAGATAGAAGTAATTAATCTGGATTTCAGGGTTTCTGTGCCACCTCACAGTGCCTGACAAGAGGAGATTTCCCTCCTTGCATGGCAGGGCTGCAGGGCACAGGGAGCTGTGAGTGCCAGGGCAGGGCTGGGATGCAGTTCCTCCCCTCCCACTCCCCCTGCACCAGCCAGGAGCCCGTGCACAAATAAAAATTATGTTTAGTTTGCAAAACAGGAGGAAGGTACCTCAATCCTCTAGAGTTCATTGTTCTGCTAGACTTGGTATTATAGCAGCAATATATTCCAGAGAAGAGAAATCGGCTGCTGCTGCCTGCAGAATGACAATGGAAACCACAAACGCGCCGGGCTGCGGCTGCCCAGAGGGGTGTGCTCGGCTCCGCGGGCACTGGGGCACTGGGAGGGTCCAGTGGGGAAGGAATCCCACCAGTCCCACGGGCAGAGTGTTCCTGGGACAGACAGACACCTCCTGTGCACAGGGATGGCCACGCTGGGGGATGGGGCAGGCAGGGACCAGCGCTGAGTCACTGTTGCTGCTGCTCAGCCATCCCGGGCAGGGCACAACCCCAGGGAAGGGCAGGGCACAGCACCAGGAAAGGGCACAGCACCAGGGCAGGGCACAGCACCAGGGAAGGGCACAGCACCAGGGAAGGGCACAGCACCAGGGCAGGGCATCATCCCAGGGCAGGATACACAACACCAGGGCAGGGCAGGGCAACAATCACTGACCACTGGCCACAGTGCCCACAGGCACAGACAGTCACTGACCACTGGCTGCAGTGCCCACAAGCACAATCACTGACCACTGGCTGCAGTGCCCATGGGCACGGAGAGTCACTGACCACTGGCTGCAGTGCCCATGAGCACAGACAATCACTGACCACGGGCTGCAGTGCCCATGAGCACAGACAATCACTGACCACTGGCTGCAGTGCCCATGGGCACAGACAGTCACTGACCACTGGCTGCAGTGCCCATGGGCACAGACAGTCACTGACCACTGGCTGCAGTGCCCACGAGCACAGACAGTCACTGACCACTGGCTGCAGTGCCCACGGGCACAGACAGTCACTGACCACGGGCTGCAGTGCCCACAAGGAGGGACAATCACTGACCACTGGCTGCAGTGCCCACGGGCACAGACAGTCACTGACCACTGGCTGCAGTGCCCATGAGCACAGACAGTCACTGACCACTGGCCACAGTGCCCACGGGCACAGACAGTCACTGACCACTGGCTGCAGTGCCCACAAGCACAATCACTGACCACTGGCTGCATTTCCTGCCCCAGTGCTGCCCACGGGCACAGCTACTGAGCTGAGATCAAATTTGCTTCCTGCCAAATGCCCCCACAGGGAATGAGCAATGCTCCATTTGCATCCAGGACGATCATCCTGGCCCTGGTCCTGCCTCCCCCAGGGAGGGCAGTGCTCAGACCCTGCTCAGGGCTCTGCCCTGGGACTCCCGAGCCTGGCTCTGCTTAAACCAGATCAACTGCTCAGTTTTTAGAACCAGAACTGGGTTCTGTGCCTGCAAATCTGCACAGGGAGATGTTGTGCTTTAACATGGATTTCAATTACTTGCCAACCTTCAGCGTGATGATGTGACATTATGCTCTGCTGCCAGGGTTTGCCAGCATGCTCCCACTTTTATTTCTCCTGTTAAATATGGTCTTTGTTGCGCTTCATTGATCTCTGAGCATATTCTGCTGTTTACAACTTTGATAATCTTTGTGTAATCTTCAGGGGTAATTGAATTCTGACAAACATAGCTGAATTTTAAACACCACACAGATTTCAGTACATCGAAGAGCCATGATGTGAAAGTCAAAGCTGGAAATGGGGAGCAGCATTTGCTTTCAGTGCCTGTCCTGAACAACAGGAGATGAGCCAGGCTCAGAGCCCAGGGACATCAGAGCAAGCCAGGAGACGTGACTGGGGTGGGACCAGACCCAGCCCCGAGCGTAATCCCAAGAAGACAATATAATGTCATTTAATGATTTTTTAATATACACCCCCAAGACACTTCTGCACTTGCACAAAGTCCCAGAAATCCCACTGGGTCTACTCTGCTAGGGTAGGATACAGTCAGCAGCTACCAATCTCCACTAAATACCTCGGGAATTGCCCATGTACAAATAAATTATTGTTTTTATGGGCGTATATTGCCAATTGGACGAGGGGGAAAACGTTGCAGTTGGATTTTGATGTAGGAGGTTTTTTTGCAGAGCCCATGGGGCGCATGCATTGCACTTCCATAATCACTGTTGTTATTTATCATTCGCCAGCAGCAGGAGCGTGCCCAGCCCAGCCCAGGCAGGGGAGCCCAGCCCAGCTCAGCCCGGCCCAGCCCAGGCAGGGGAGCCCAGCCCGGCCCAGCCCAGGCAGGGGAGACCAGCCCAGCCCAGCCCAGCCCAGCCCAGCCCAGCCCAGCCCAGGCAGGGGAGACCAGCCCAGCCCGGCCCAGCCCAGGCAGGGGAGCCCAGCCCAGCCCGGCCCAGCCCGGCCCAGCCCAGCGCAACCCAACCCAACCCGGCCCAGCCCAGCCCAGCCCAGCCCAGCCCAGCCCAGCCCAGCCCAGCCCAGCCCAGCCCGGCCCAGCCCAGCCCGGCCCAACCCGGCCCGGCCCAGCCCAGCCCAGCCCAGCCCAGCCAGGGGAGCAGGGTGCTGGGCAGGGCTGAGCCCCCAGTGCCCCCGGACCCCGGGCACCCCCAGCCCCTGCTCCTGGCCGGGCACCAGAGTCATGGCCAGCCCGTCCTCCTGTCCCCACACTGCCGCAGGAACCCACAGCCTCCTCCTGGTGGCTGCAAAAACAGCTGTCTTGCTTGAGGACATCAGATTTTTGACGCATTTCCTACGAACTTTAATTTCCCCAGCCCTCCTGGCTCTGGATGCAGGGGACTGCTCCAGCACTCTGTAAATTAGTATGCCAGCAGAGCTGCTCCTGGAAGGAGGATAAGCTCAGCCAGACAAGAAGGAGCCTCCAGAAATCTCAGTGCTGGGAGGAAACCTTGCTGCTCTCCTGCTGTCGGAGCTGGAGCTCCGTGTCTCCAGTTTATTGCAGCAGCACACGACAGCAAAGATTTTCTGCTGAAGGGTCTGAGCCGCACTGAGGGTCCCCACGCAATCGAGAGGAAAGGAATTGAGGGGCTGTCTGGTCCGAGAGAAGGATATTGAATCTAATGTGAGCCGCTGTAATTTGGAAATGCAGCTGCAGCTGTCCGTCAGCAGAGGCTGAGGCAGGGGCAGAGCAGGGAGGGTTTTCCTGGGAGCCCCGGGCTGGGACGGAGCTGCAGCAGAGCCACGGGGGCGAGGGGAAAGGGGCACTCCAAGGTGCAAGGGGCCGCCTGTGCCCCGGCCCCAGGCAGCCGAGGAAAGGGGCAGACACGGACTCGGGGCAGCTCTGTGTCCTGCAGCACCTGCTGGAAGCTCAGGGCTGGCCCCGCCCGATGCAGAGCTGGGATGGGCAGGAGGGTGGGGAGCAGATGAAACCCCCTGCAGCACAGCACTGAGCATCCCCAGCAGGAGAGACGCAGCAGAGCTGCTCTCAGCTATTAGCTCCCCACATGTGCTTTATTTCCTGAATTAAAGAGCTGAATTATAATGAGACTTGACGTTAAATTCCATAAAAAGTCAAGCTAATCAGTGACCAAACCTGTAATTGATTCTTTTGCTAGTTCAATACTTAATGCTACATGTTAAGCAATAGGATTTTACAATTTGCTAGCACTTCACTTACAGAGAATTAAGCAATAAAAATCTATTCAGAGTAGGAGCAGCAGGAAGGGAGCCACAGCTGCTAATACAAGAACAAGCCAATAAAGTGGCTCAGCACTTGCATCAGTGTCTTGTTTTTCAGAGTATCTAGCCTGTTTGATAGTGAAACCTCTTTAGCACTTGTGAGAGAGGTGTAAAGCCCTGGGGAGGTGGTGCCGAGCTGGGAGTGCCTGGATGAGGTGACAGCAGTGACAGCAGATCCTGCCAGGCTGGAGCTGCCAGCACAGGGCGCTGGGCTCAGCCCGGGGAATGAAAATTTCAGTGGTAGTAAATCGCATTTTTAATAAATGAGAAGATAAAATAATAAGAAAATAAAATTTCCCTGTGCTGGAGGAGAACATGGAGAAATCCAGCCCCATCCCTAGGCACAGCTCGGGGCTGGGGTTGGGCTGCAGGAGCCCAGGAGGGGAGCAGGCACAGGGGGGCACAGCAGGGTCCCAGCTGCTGCCACCCTGCCAGCCTGCAGGCAGCCCTGCAGATTATATCTTCAGAACACACCTGGCTGAAGGGTCCCCGTGTGACAGCCTCAAGTGTAGGACAATTTGTACAGCACAGGAATGTGTCTGAGCACTTGTCACTGCAGACGTGCTCAGGGAGCGTGGCCACACTCGGGCATGCCCTGCATGTTCCAGGTGCATCCATCACCTGCCACAGGCAGAGGGACACCCTGGTGCCAGGACAGCTGTGCCACCTGCTCTGCTGCCAGCTGGGTCCGTGCCTGGCACTGCTGCCCCTGCCCAGCCTGCCCAGCCCTGCCAGGCACAGACCCACAGCTCTGGGCACAGCTTCTGCTGGCTGCAGGCAAAGCAGGGGAGCAGCTGGAAATGCAAACTGCAGATGGGAGGAGAGCAAGAGCTGCGTGTGCTGAGCCAGGAGCTCTCAGCAGCACACAAAATCAGGATCTCAGGCCAGTTCTGGAGGGCCTGTTCTTGTGTGCCCAGGCTGGGAGCAGGGGCAGAGCCCAGGGGTGCCAGTGTCAGCAGAGACAGGCACCCCCGGTGCCCAGCAGGACTCAGGGAGAGCTGCATCTCTGAGCATTTCTCCAGATGGGGTCCTGCAGGGGCAGCAGGTCCAGCTCCCCCACTGCCAGAGCTCAGGCACACACTCTGCCCAAATCCAGAGCTCAGGCACCCCTGGTGCTTGGGGCTGAGCCTCTGCCCAAATCCAGAACTCAGGCACCCCTGGTGCTTGGGGCTGAGCCCCTGCCCAAATCCAGAGCTCAGGCACACCTTGTGTTTGGGGCTGAGCCCCTGCCCAAATCCAGAGCTCAGGCACACCTTGTACTTGGGGCTGAGCCTCTGCCCAAATCCAGAGCTCAGGCACCCCTGGTGCTTGGGGCTGAGCCTCTGCCCAAATCCAGAGCTCAGGCACACCTTGTGTTTGGGGCTGAGCCCCTGCCCAAATGGTGCATTCTGCACTCCTGTGGCCTTTCCCCCACAGCACTGAACCCCTCACCAGCTGCCTGCCAGAGCCTTCAACCACGACATTATGGCCCCACCTTGACCTTGGGCTTCCCACAGTGACCATCTCCTGCAGAATGCACACTGCAGCTTGGGGGCATTTCCCTGAACCAGCCAAAAACCTGGAACAGCCTGGAAATGTGGGTCACTGCTCATTCACTGTGGTGCCTGCCCCGTTCCCAGAGCAGCCCCAGCACAGGGACAGGAGCTGGTTTGCTGCAGCAGGGATCCAGCAGGGCTGGCACAAAGCTCCCAGAAAACTTCATCCCACAGGGTCTCTGTGGCAGAAAAATGACAGGGGCAGAGGGAGCCAAGGCAGACCCCTGAGACTCCACCAGGCAGGGGAGCCCTGGAAGCAATGCCCTGGGTCCTGGTTCCCTGGGTCTCTGGTTCCCTGGTTCCCTGTGCCCCTGGTTCCCTGGGTCTCTGGTGTCCTGGGTCTCTGGTTCCCTGGTTCCCTGGTTCCCTGTGTCCCTGATTCCCTGTGTCCCTGGCTCCCCGTCTCCCCTCCTTTTCCCACCACCCTCAGGTTGCTCCAGCCATCTGATCTTCCAGGAGTCTGATCGAGAGAGAATGCCAGCATCATTACCAAGTTAATTAGAAAAACTCAAATGGAGCTTTAAACATTTTTATAATACATTTGGGTCTTTTTGGCAAGATTATTGCAATCTTTTGGGTTTCCATTTCCCATTAAAGCACTCTCAGCAGTGCACATATAAAAGCCATGTGATCTTGGCTCCTTGCTGCTTTTTTCCTCCCCCCCTCCCCTTTTTTTGGGGGTAAGATTTATTAAATATTTTAATCAGTTAAATTCTGGCAGCTTAAATATTTTCTTTAATAGCCTTGTTAAATGTGGATTAGATTTAAAATCCCTGCCTCTGAACTCTGAAGCAGCAGTATTTATATGCAACGTTAAAAAAATTCAAAGCTTTACAAAGCAGTAATTACTCCTTTGCTGCAGGAGGAGGAGAGATTGACTTTCTAAGTAATTTTTAGGCAAGTTTTCCAGCCTCACCGTTCCCAGACAATGCCAGAGGAGCATCATTTAAGGGTGGAATCACGGAGGATTCCCTCGGAGGAATGTCAGGAATGGCTCAGCACTGCCCGAAGCCCAGGACAGCCCTGGTGTGCCCTTGGTGGGCTGCAGCAGCAGGGGGGTTCCTGGCCCTGCTTCCCCCTTCCCAGGGTGGGCTGGGAGGGCGGGCAGGGGTCACAGAGCACGCCAAACCCTGGGCAGGCAGGCAGGGAGAGCTCCCAGGCAGCTCTGGCAGCCAAACTGCCCCAGCCAGAGCCCCGCAGCTCCCTGGGCACCACTGGAACCCCTCGTGGCTCTTTGCAAGGATTGGATCAATGCTATGTGTATAATGCTGAAATAGCATTTCTATATGGATGTAGTCTTGGGTAATAGTAAAAGTTAGACATAAGTTTTTTTAGAGATAGTATGTGTAAACTACCAGCTTAGTCAAAGATAGCAGCCCTGGGGACCCCTGCAGCTGACAATTATCAACACTCACCGGCTGGACCACCACCCAAATTAAAAGGGATAAAGAGAAGGATAAAACCACAAGCCGAAAAACAGGCACGCTCTAAAAAGGCGGAGCCAAGGAGCGGCCGTGCTAAACGGTTCCCCAAAACTGCTGGCTGTACGTGAAGGTCTAGGAGTATGTAACAAATGGATGGATTGTGAAACGTATTTACAGGTGTGCTCCGGGCAGCATGCCAAGCACCCGGCCGTTTTAACCCTTGGCTCCATGCAGGTCTCCTACTGCCTTTTTTATTAAACCTTGTAATCCTCCCAGAACCCTGAACCGTGTTTTTCACACCCCCCTGCACGTGCTGCTGGAGGGATGAGCTTTGCTGAATATTCCTGAGGAACACAAGGTACCTCTGGGAGCCTTACCTGGGTTTTAATGAAGCTTTTTGCCATTGAATGTAAGTCAATTTTCTTGGAGTGATTACCCTGTCTCTGGAGGGTATTGTAGAAATAGGTAAGAACTAGAGAGGGACAGCAGTAATATCAAGGACTTGAACAATTCTCAAATAAGAAGAGACAGAAAAACAAGATAGAAACAGAATGAATAAATAATAAATGGTCTTCAAGAGACAGTCTGGGAGCTCCTCTTATCCCACTCTCATAAAACAGAGGAATTATGATGTTGAATTAAAAGGTGGGATTAGAAGGCAAACACTGCTGGTGTGAGCTGTAGGCAGGGATGGGCTCAGCCTGGCACAGCCCCAGCCCTCCAGGGCTCAGCTCTGCCTCCCCAGCTGCAGGATGCAGAGGAACAGCCTGGGATGTGCTGCTGGGCTGGGCTGGGCTGGGCTGAGCCCCAGAGTTGGGCTGAGTTGGGCTGGGCTGGGCTGGGCTGGGCCGGGCCCCAGAGTTGGGCTGAGCCCCAGACCTAGGCTGGGCTGGGCTGGGCTGGGCTGGGCCGGGCCCCAGAGTTGGGCTGGGCTGAGCCCCAGAGCTGGGCTGGGCCGGGCCCCAGAGCTGGGCTGGGCCGGGCCCCAGAGTTGGGCTGGGCTGAGCCCCAGAGCTGGGCTGGGCTGGGCCCCAGAGTTGGGCTGGGCTGAGCCCCAGAGCTGGGCTGGGCTGAGCCCCAGAGTTGGGCTGAGCTGAGCCCCAGAGCTGGGCTGGGCTGGGCTGAGCCGAGCCCCAGAGCTGGGCTGAGCCCCAGAGCTGGGCTGGGCTGGGCTGGGCTGGGCTGAGCCGAGCCCCAGAGCTGGCTCTGAGCTGAGCCCCTGCAGGGTGCTGTGTGGGGAGGGCACTGGCAATGCTCTTACATGCAGATCCCACCCTGGGGTGCAGATTCCACCCTCTGGGTCTGCAGCTGCTCCTGCAGGGACTGTGTGCAGCCTCAGGTAGAACACAGGAGCAAAAGATGAGAGAAGTGCAGGAAAGGCCCTGAGCAGCCTCCCCCGCCCCAGCCAGCCCTGGGGAGCTGGGATGGGACTCCAGGGACACAAACTCCTCTCAGCTCTGCACCAGAGCATGAAGGCATTCTCCTTTCAAAATTCATACAATAACCCAGAGTGTAGGTTCCAGCTGCAGAGCTGCTGTTTACATATCTCCCTGCAAGAGCCCCGTGCTGGTTATGAATTATTTAGCACGATGCACTCTCACACCAGCCCTGCCTGCTCTGGGGCCTCCTCTCAATTAGGCCTTGGTGGCACAGGGTCAGGAATAACAGGTCACTTAACTGTAAATAAGAGTGGCACTGGGAGATGTGCTGGAGTATCTGTGTTCCTGTAAAACCGAGTTTGTGGAGATCAGCTCCTCACATGGTCACTTGTCATGCAAAAAGTGTGTTTAGCAAAACACACCTGACAGAGCTCAACCCAGCAGGTGTGGCTGCTCCTCCCTGTCCTGGCTGGGCACTGGGCTGTGCCAGCCTGGGCTGTGCCCTGGGATGGGGACAGTTCAGGGATGCTGTGCCCCAGGAATGGGACAGTTCAGGGATGCTGTGCCCCAGGAATGGGGCAGTTCAGGCATGCTGTGCCCTGGGAATGGGACAGTTCAGGGATGCTGTGCCCTGGGAATGGGACAGCTCAGGGATGCTGTGCCCCAGGATGGGACAGCTCAGGGGTGCTGTGCCCCAGGAATGGGACAGTTCAGGGATGCTGTGCCCTGGGAATGGGGCAGTACTGGGATGCTGTGCCCAGGAATGGGGCAGTTCAGGGATGCTGTGCCCTGGGAATGGGGCAGTTCTGGAGCTGCTGAGCCCCAGAACCTGCTCACCCTGCCCAGCACAGGATCCAGGCTCAGGACACAGGAGAGCTGCCAGGAGCAGTTACTAACATGGAAAACTTTGTGGCAAAGAAGCAAATTTACTGACAGTGAGTTTGGTTTGTCAGTTTATTTGGCTTTGAAAAGGACAGTGTTTTAAGGAGAAGTTTTGGTGCTTTTCCACTTGAAGCCTTTAATGTTCTTAAAGAGAACAAATTCAGTAAGGATGTAAAGTTCTCATTTTGGACCAAATTAAGCACTTCCCCATACAAAAGACTGCCCTTTGTACTGTGTTTTATGGCACTCTGCTTTGTAGAAGTTTTTGAAAAGTTATTTAATGTCAAGCCAATGTTGCTGTGCTTTTTGAGCTGGAAGCAAACAGAAAAATCAGGTTTTTACCCCAGACTGGGAGCTCCTCTCCCCTCTCTGCCTGCCCCCTCCATCCATGCCATGCACCAATATCCACAGCAGAGCTGCCCTGCAGCCTGTCCTGCTGCCTGGGACAGGGGACAGGGGACCCTGGGGACACTGGGGACCCTGCAGCCTCCAGCCAGGCCAGGATCACACTCCTTGCTCTGCAGCAGCCACAGGTTCCTCTGCCATGGCTGGGATCAGCCCGCACACACTGCCCAGCTCCACAGCAGCAGCTGAAGCTCCTGGCACCATCCTCGCTGCAGGGGATGGGGCAGCAGGGCTGGGGGATGCTCCTGTGTCCCCTGGGCTGCAGCCAGCCCAGCCGCACGTTTCTCGTGCAGAGGCTCTTGATCCCAAATCCACGGAGGGCCAGCAGCAGCATCTCCCTCCAGAATGCCAGGGCATGAACAATCAACAGTTAATGAATGAACAATCGGCAGGGCTGGCTGCTGCCCCCTCCCTGGGCTGGAGGACGGGGCTGGGGCTGGGGCTGGGGAAGTGGAAGGGCTGGGGAAGGGCTGGGGCTGGGATGGTGCTGGGGCTGGGGAAGGGCTGGGGAAGGGCTGGGGCTGGGATGGTGCTGGGGCTGGGAAAGGGCTGGGGCTGGGACCCCCCTGCACAGCAGCTCCTTCCCAGTGCCAGCCCAGCCTTTCCAGGAGTTGCTATTAGCTCAGTCTGGGAGTGATAATCACAAGCCATTAATGGGAATCTGTTTGAGTGCCACTGTGTGGCAAGATCGTAAATTAATGGTCGTTTCATTTATTGTCATTTTATCCATAACAAGACGCTGATTTTCCTCCCGGGATAATGAAATTGATCTGCAAGAGCCATAAATCCTCCCGGTGGTGTGGCTGGAGCAAGGTGCTGGATGGAGGGGCTGCTGGCAGGGAGGGGAAGGCTCATGAATCTGGGGAGGAGAGGAGGGGCAGGGGCTGGAGCCCTGCTGGCAGCAGAGCCCTGCAGGCTCCAGAGCCTCAGCCAAGGCAGCAGCCGCACATCCCTCACTGGCCTGACTCTTCTCTCAATGGGAAATCATCTTTTAAAGGCAAACCAAAGCAGCCCAGGACGCTCTGTCACCTCCACCCCATCAGGGCTGCCCCAAGAGGTGCTGCCCAGCCCACCTGTGCAGCTCAGCCAGGTAAAGGACTGGTGGCTTCTGCAGCCTTCCCCTGGGGCATAAAACAAAAACACACTGAACATTTATAGCACACACGGAGCTGGAATGCTCCCTGGTCCCTGCTGCTCCCAGCACCCCTGCCCAGCACCTTTACCCTGTGCCTTCACAGCAGTCACCCCTGGAAATAAAAATTAGGGAAGTTTTCATAGTGAAGTCTCTAGATGGGAAAAGGCATCAGAGCTCTGGGGTGAGGATCACCCTCCTCCCCCTGCTCTGCCCTCACTGAATGAGGCTCGGGGCTGGCTGGGCACAGCTCCCCTCCAGAGGGACCCTGCAGCAGGAAAGGGCAGTGGGGAGGAGACCCCAGGCCCCTCTGCAAACCAGCTCCTCCTGCAGCAAGGGCTCAGAGGCCTTTCAGCTCTCTGGCCTTTCTCCTTGTGTAATTCAGCTGAGATATCATTTTAAATACAGCTATTTTTCTCACTCAGATATGAGAAATATTAACTGGGCAAACTTTGCTGTGGCTGTCACCATCCTTTTAGCAGTGTGATTGCCAGCAGGGATTTATTGTCCTCCCTGCATCTGGGTTATTTGAGCTTTGCTTTGCTGCAGGGCCAGGGCAACAATAAATTTCCTTCTCCTCTGGAACATGCTCTAACCTCTCATTTTCTAATAAAGTGTTAAACCTTGGAGCAAGCACACTGGCCTGGTGCTGGAGAGGAGGGGAGCTGAGCCAGGGAAGAGCCTGCTGTGGGCAGGGGGGCACCCTGGGGACCAGGACATCAATACCCACAAACGGGGTGACCCCAGGGGAGATCCCTCCCCATAAACGGGGTGACCCCAGAGCAGCTCAGGGATGGGGCAGGAGGGATGGGGGTGAGGATGATGGGGCAGGAGGGATGGAACAGGAGAGATGGAACAGGAGGGATGGAACAGGAGAGATGGAAAGGAAGGATGGATCAGGAAGGATGGAGCAGCAGGGATGACGAGGCAAGGGATGGAGCAGCAGGGATGGGGGTGAGGATGATGGGGCAGGAGAGATGGACAGGAGGGATGAAACAGGAGGGATGGAACAGGAGGGATGGAGCAGGAGGGATGGAGCAGGAGGGATGGAGCAGGAGGGATGGAGCAGGAGGGATGGAACAGGAGGGATGGGGGTGAGGATGATGGAACAGGAGGGATGGAGCAGGAGGGATGGAGCAGGAGGGATGGAACAGGAGGGATGGAGCAGGAGGGATGGGGGTGAGGATGATGGAACAGGAGGGATGGAGCAGCAGGGATGGAGCAGCAGGCATGGGGGTGAGGATGATGGGGCAGGAGAGATGGACAGGAGGGATGGAACAGGAGGGATGGAACAGGAGGGATGGAGCAGCAGGGATGACGAGGCAAGGGATGGAGCAGCAGGGATGGGGGTGAGGATGATGGGGCAGGAGGGATGGAGCAGCAGGGATGGAACAGGAGGGATGGGGCAGGACGGATGGAGCAGCAGGGATGGAGCAGCAGGGATGGGGGTGAAGCTGACAGAGCAGCAGGGCTGGTGCTGCACCTGCTGCTGCTCCATCACTCCCCAGAGGTGGCTGCAGCCCCAGGCTCCTCTGCCTGAGCTCGATGGGGACCTGTGGCACGGGGCTGTGTTGGGGAGATCTGGTTTTCCCAATTTATTCTGTTTGGATTGGCAAGTTGGCCTCACTCTTTCTCAACTGACTGATAAAGCACTAGACAGGGGATTAGTCCTCTTGGAAGCTAAAGAAAGAGGTAATTTGGGTTGTTTATAGCCTGCAGGGGTAGAATCAAAATGTACAATACTGAGAGAGTCAAACTTCTGCAGCGTGTGGCAGAGCCATAACTCAGAGAAGTATCACACATTACAGGCTAGGAAATGCATTCCCGTGACAAAAGGCTGCAAAGGCAGAAAGAATGAGAGGAATTAATCTGTTCTTGGGACAAATATTGTAATGAAGACAGGAAATGCCAAGAAAACTCGCCCTGCCTGGTTCAGGGCTGGAATGGGAGTGCTCAGCCCAGGCTGGCTCTGAGCTCTGGGGACAGCCCAGCCCCAGGGGGCAGAGGGGATCCCCAGCCTGACCTTGGCTGTTCTGCACTTGGTGCAGGAGTAACAGCTTTCCCTCTACTGGGCTGTGCTGGATTTCCACAGCTATTAAATCTAATTGCTGAGATAGAGTTATAAAATTATAATTTTAACCATAGCATTGAGATGGAGTAACCGGCCGCCTATTTCTGTGATTACCCTGATTATTAAATGAACAGCTGCCTCCAAATATGTTTGCAACAAACTAATTCAATGAGTGCATGTGCCTGAATATTCATGGCCCTTATTCACAGCACAGACTTTTTCACTGTGACTTTAAAAGTTAATTTATCCTGGCAATTCCAATAAATCCCCTTCCATCAGCCTGGTTGAAGCTGCAGGCTCTGACAGAGAGTTTGGCAGCAGGGAAGGTGTCCCTGCCTCAGTGTCAGTGCCAGGCTTCTCCCCTGCCTTGTTGGTGGCTTTGACAGCCCCCAGCACAGAGCTGGCATGGTGTGACACCCCCAGGCTGAGCTTCAGCCTTCCTCCAGAGTCTGCAGCCAGGAGAGAACCCACCTCCCAGCCCTGAATGGAAATAGGGGTGCAGCTGGCCAGGGGAGCAACAGCCAGGACAGCAACAGCCAGCAGGACAACAGGCAGGACAACAGGCAGGACAACAGGCAGGACAACAGGCAGGACAACAGCCAGCAGGACAACAGGCAGCAACAACCAGGACAACAGCCAGGACAACAACAACCAGGACAACAGCCAGCAGGACAACAGCCAGGACAACAGGCAGGACAACAGCCAGGACAACAACAACCAGGACAGCAACAGCCAGCAGGACAACAGGCAGGACAACAGGCAGGACAACAGCCAGGACAACAGCCAGGACAACAGGCAGGACAACAGCCAGGACAACAACAACCAGGACAACAGGCAGGACAACAGCCAGGACAACAGCCAGCCAAGACAGCAGCCAGACAGGACAACAGCCAGGACAACAACAGCCAGCAGGACAACAGGCAGGACAACAACAACCAGGACAGCAACAGCCAGCAGGACAGCAACAGCCAGCAGGACAACAGGCAGGACAACAGCCAGCAGGACAGCAACAGCCAGGACAACAGGCAGGACAACAGCCAGCAGGACAACAACCAGGACAACAGCCAGGACAGCAACAGCCAGGACAACAGCCAGGACAACAGCCAGACAGGACAGCAACAGCCAGCAGGACAACAGCCAGCCAAGACAACAACAACACAGGACAGCAACAGCCAGCAGGACAACAGCCAGGACAACAACAACCAGGACAACAGCCAGGACAGCAACAGCCAGGACAACAGCCAGGACAACAGCCAGGACAACAACAACCAAGGGACAACAGCAACCAGCAGGACAACAGCCAGCCAAGACAGCAGCCAGACAGGACAACAGCCAGGACAACAACAACCAGGACAACAGCCAGGACAGCAACAGCCAGCAGGACAACAGCCAGGACAACAGCCAGGACAACAACAACCAGGACAACAGGCAGGACAGCAACAACCAGGACAACAGCCAGGACAACAGCCAGGACAACAGCCAGGACAACAACAACCAGGACAACAGGCAGGACAGCAACAACCAGGACAACAGCCAGGACAACAACCAGACAGGACAACAGCCAGCCAAGACAGCAGCCAGACAGGACAACAGCCAGGACAACAACAACCAGGACAACAGCCAGGACAGCAACAGCCAGACAGGACAACAGCCAGGCAGGACAACAGGCAGGACAACAGCCAGGACAACAACAACCAGGACAACAGGCAGGACAGCAACAGCCAGGACAACAGCCAGGACAACAGCCAGGACAACAGCCAGGACAACAACAACCAGGACAACAGGCAGGACAGCAACAACCAGGACAACAGCCAGGACAACAACCAGACAGGACAACAGCCAGACAGGACAACAACCAGCAGCCCTGCAGGGCCAGTGTGGGCTGGGGGTGGCTCCCAGCAGGCAGCAGAGGGAGGGATTTTGCCCTGAGGGACAATGGGACCCCCTGCAAGGGCCCCTTGGCACCTGCCCACTCTGGCCACTCCCCTGGTCACTCTGGCCATGACCCCCTGGTCACTCTGGCCACTCCCCTGGCCACTCTGGCCACTTCCCCTGGTCACTCTGGCCACTCCCCTGGCCACTCTGGTCATGACCCCCTGGTCACTCTGGCCACTTCCCCTGGTCACTCTGGTCATGACCCCCTGGTCACTCTGGCCACTTCCCCTGGTCACTCTGGCCATTCCCCTGGTCACTCTGGCCACCTCCTGTGGTCCCGGGGCAGAGCTCAGGCTGATCCATGTGCTGGCTGCCCATGGATCAATGCTCCTGCCCCCAGCCTGGCCTGTGAGAACACCAAATGATTTCTTGGATCCAGTCTCTGTGCACTCCTCAGTGCAAGCTGCACTGCCATGACCACAGGAGCCATTTAATAATGGCCACAGCAGGACCCAGAGTGCTCAGAAAGCTGGAAGTGCTGCCTGGGTGAGTGCCCAGCAGTTCTTCCATCTGATGTGCTGGTCACAGAGCTCTGGGGCTCCCCAGGGCTCCTGCAGCCCCTGGGCCCAGCTGAGCTCTGCCCTGGGGTGTGCTGGGCTCTGCAGGCTCAGCTCCAGGACACCTGTGGGAGTGCCTGCCAGGGAAATGCAGCAGGTGCCTGGCTTCTCCAGCCATGCATCCATCCTGCCCAGGGAGGATCAGCAGCTGCTGCACCAGCCTGGAGCACCCAGCCTGGCTGGGCACTGACCTGTGCGCCCTGCAGCTTCCTCACATCCCCACTGACATGTCCACATGTCCTTTGGCAAGGAACCACCATTAAAAAAAAAAAAAAAAAAAAAAAAAAAAAAAAGGCTGTTTAAAGATTTTATTAAAAATCCAAGGAAAAAAAATGGAAAAAAAAAAAAAAAAAAAAGAAAAGAAAAATCTGTTACAGCATTTGAAATGTAAAGTAGGGCTTTCATTTCAACAGCATCCCTGCTGCCTTTTGTCTCTTCCTGTACAGAGGTTTCACATAAAGATCCACAGTTTGACAGATGTTCAGATAATATGAAAGAGGGCAATATCTGATTGTGGGGGAAAAGAAACAGTTCAGCTGAGCCAGGCCAGAGCTGCTGGACTGTGAGCAGCTGCTCTGCAGAGCCAAACACCAGTGGGAAGGAGGGCTTGGAGGGGCCTGGCAGCCCCAGCTGGGGTGAGGAGCCCATCCCCAGCCTCCCCTGGAGCCCATCCCCATCCCACCCCATCCCCATCCCCATCCCATCCCCATCCCCATCCCCATCCCCATCCCCATCCCCATCCCATCCCCATCCCCATCCCATCCCATCCCCATCCCCATCCCCATCCCATCCCATCCCATCCCATCCCATCCCATCCCATCCCCATCCCATCCCCATCCCCTGCAGCCCAGCCTGTCCCAGGGCACAGCCCCATCAGTGTGTCCTGGCCCAGGCCCAGGCTCAGGCCCAGGCCCAGGCTCAGGCCCAGGCTCTGCCTGGGGCTCCCTGGCTCAGAGCTTGTGTCCCCAGCTGTGCTGAGGGTCCCTTTCTGCTGAGCTGCAGCTCTGGCTGGGCTCAGGGACAGGACACTGCCCTGCTGCTGGGCTCAGGGACAGGACACTGCCCTGCTGCTGGGCTCAGCCTGTCCAGGCACCAGCCAAGGACACTCCTGGGGATGCCCATGCAGCTCATCCCTGGCTACTTTGGGAGAAGCCAAACTGCTCCTCGGCCCCTGTGGCTGCTCTCAGCCCTGTCCCTGCCCGGAGGGTTTCCCCTGGGCAGGGCAGGGCAGGGCAGGCTCTCCCCTGGGACCAGGGGCTCTGCTCCCTGCCCTGGCAGCCAGGCTTGGCAGGGATGCTGCTCTGCTGCAGCTGGGGAGGCAGAAACAGGCACCAAGGAATGCTCCTGCTGTTCTAACAAGGAACAATAGATTAAAAAGCTAGTTAAAAATTCATCCAGGAGAGGCAGAGTTTCCCAAGCATATCAGAGTTAATATTTATAAAGGGGATTGTTGCTCAGTCTCAATTATCCTAAAAGCTTGGTACAACTGATGCATTGGAGAAGCCAGAACACAGACATGTCAAGAGAAAACCATTCCCTGTGACCGCTGACAAAACACAATCAGATCTGCAGCATGTGGAGCCAATTGATTTTCCACAGCTCCCACAATGTAAACAAATGATTGATTCTCAGTGCTTTCATTTGTGAGCAGGCAGGCAGGCACTTCTCCATCTCCCAGCACAGGTGGGGCTGGAGGGAAACGTGGCTGCAGTGGGGCAGCTGCAGCCCTTTCATCACCAGACAGCAGCAGGAGCTTTGATTCTTGCTCCCCAGCCCCTCAAGCAGCCACTAAATAATGAACAATTCCTCCTGAAAGCAGCCCCCAGTCATGTGAAATCCTTCTGCTGCCAGTGGCCATGTCAGACCACATTGTGCCTTCAATGGCAGCCAAGAGCTTTTTATTGCTTTTGCATTTTGCATCCTCTGATGTTTCCAGCTTTGCTCTGATTTACTCGAGACAGATGAGACAGGAATATCTCCAAGAGCTTTATTAGTGCTCTGCCAGTGCAGCAGCAGCACTGGAGTGTGTCTGTGCCTGCTCAGATCCCTGCCCTGTCCCTGTGAGACCAATCATCCACCCTCCAGTGCCTGTGCCTGCTGGGCCGTGCCCAGGCTGTGCCACACCCGACCTCAGCCCAGCAGGGACTGGCATCAGCATGTCCAGTACCAACATGTCCAGTACCAGCATGTCCAGTAACAGCATGTCCCAGTACCAGCATGTCCAGTACCAGCAGTGTGTGTCCCAGTACCAGCATGTCCCAGTACCAGCATGTCCAGTACCAGCAAGTCCAGTACCAGCATGTCCAGTACCAGCATGTCCAGTACCAGCATGTCCAGTATCAGCATGTCCCAGTACCAGTAGTGTCCATCCTGGGGCTGGGGGCACACACAGACACCCTGGGGGCACACACAGACACACTGGGGCACACACAGACACACTGGGGGCACACACAGACACTGTGGGGGCACACACAGACACTGGGGGCACACACAGACACTGTGGGGCACACACAGACACCCTGGGGCACACACAGACACTGGGGGGCACACACAGACACTGTGGGGGCACACACAGACACTCTGGGGCACACACAGACACCCTGGGGCACACACAGACACTCTGGGGCACACACAGACACTGTGGGGTCACACACAGACACCCTGGGGCACACACAGACACCCTGGGGGCACACACAGACACTGGGGGCACACACAGACACTGTGGGGGCACACACAGACACTGTGGGGGCACACACAGACACTCTGGGGCACACACAGACACTGGGGCACACACAGACACTGGGGGCACACACAGACACTGTGGGGGCACACACAGACACTGGGGGCACACACAGACACTGTGGGGGCACACACAGACACTGTGGCACACACAGACACCCTGGGGCACACACAGACACTCTGGGGCACACACAGACACTGGGGCACACACAGACACCCTGGGGCACACACAGACACTGGGGGCACACACAGACACTGTGGGGCACACACAGACACTGTGGGGGCACACACAGACACTGGGGGCACACACAGACACTGGGGCACACACAGACACTGGGGCACACACAGACACCCTGGGGCACACACAGACACTGTGGGGCACACACAGACACTCTGGGGCACACACAGACACTGGGGCACACACAGACACTGTGGGGGCACACACAGACACCCTGGGGCACACACAGACACTGGGGGGCACACACAGACACTGTGGGGGCACACACAGACACTGTGGCACACACAGACACTGTGGGGGCACACACAGACACTGTGGGAGCACACACAGACACTGTGGGGCACACACAGACACTGTGGGGCACACACAGACACTCTGGGGCACACACAGACACTCTGGGGCACACACAGACACTGGGGGCACACACAGACACTGGGGGCACACACAGACACCCTGGGGGCACACACAGACACCCTGGGGCACACACAGACACTGGGGGGCACACACAGACACCCTGGGGCACACACAGACACTGTGGGGCACACACAGACACTGTGGGGGCACACACAGACACTGGGGGCACACACAGACACCCTGGGGGCACACACAGACACTGGGGGCACACACAGACAGTGTGGGGCACACACAGACACCCTGGGGGCACACACAGACACTGGGGGCACACACAGACACCCTGGGGGCACACACAGACACCCTGGGGCACACACAGACACTGTGGGGGCACACACAGACACTGGGGGCACACACAGACACCCTGGGGGCACACACAGACACCCTGGGGGCACACACAGACACTGTGGGGTCACACACAGACACTGTGGGGCACACACAGACACTGGGGGGCACACACAGACACTGTGGGGGCACACACAGACACTGGGGGCACACACAGACACTCTGGGCACACACAGACACTGTGGGGCACACACAGACACTCTGGGGGCACACACAGACACCCTGGGGGCACACACAGACACCCTGGGGCACACACAGACACTGTGGGGGCACACACAGACACCCTGGGGCACACACAGACACTGGGGGCACACACAGACACTGGGGGCACACACAGACACCCTGGGGCACACACAGACACTGGGGGGCACACACAGACACCCTGGGGGCACACACAGACACTGGGGGGCACACACAGACACACACAGACACTGGGGGCACACAGACACTGTGGGGCACACACAGACACCCTGGGGCACACACAGACACCCTGGGGCACACACAGACACCCTGGGGGCACACACAGACACCCTGGGGCACACACAGACACTGTGGGCACACACAGACACTGTGGGGCACACACAGACACTGGGGGCACACACAGACACCCTGGGGCACACACAGACACTGGGGCACACACAGACACCCTGGGGGCACACACAGACACCCTGGGGCACACACAGACACTGTGGGGCACACACAGACACCCTGGGGCACACACAGACACTGGGGGGCACACACACACACCCTGGGGCACACACAGACACCCTGGGGCACACACAGCTGCCCTGGGTGTGCAGCCCCATCCCTGCAGAGCAGCACCAGTGTCAGGTGCTGCCCTGGGTGCCCATGGTGGGCACAGAACCGAGTCCTGCCCAGGAAAACCTTCTCCTGCCAGAGGGGCTGGGGGTTCCCTGGGGGTCCCAGGGCTGTAGGTGGCCCAGGTTGTGGGGGCTGTGCCCCCTGTGCCACCCCAGGGCTGTGCAGGGCTGTGCTCCCTGTGCCACCCCAGGCTGTGCCCCCTGTACCACCCCAGGGCTGTGCTCCCTGTGCCACCCCAGGCTGTGCCCCCTGTGCTCCCTGTGCCACCCCAGGCTGTGGGTTTGTGCCCCCTGTGCCACCCCAGGCTGTGCCCCCTGTGCTCCCTGTGCCACCCCAGGGCTGTGCAGGGCTGTGCTCCCTGTGCCACCCCAGGCTGTGCCCCCTGTGCTCCCTGTGCCACCCCAGGCTGTGGGTTTGTGCCCCCTGTGCCACCCCAGGCTGTGCCCCCTGTGCTCCCTGTGCCACCCCAGGCTGTCCCTGTGCCACCCCAGGCTGTGCCCCCTGTGCTCCCTGTGCCACCCCAGGGCTGTGCAGGGCTGTGCTCCCTGTGCCACCCCAGGCTGTGCCCCCTGTGCCACCCCAGGCTGTGGGTTTGTGCCCCCTGTGCCACCCCAGGCTGTGGGTTTGTGCCCCCTGTGTCACCCCAGGCTGTGCCCCCTGTGCTCCTGTGCCACCCCAGGGCTGCCGGGCACCGTGCCCGCTCCTGGCACCAGGGCTGGCACCATTCCCCGGGAGTGGGAGCCAATCCTTCCCAAAACACAAACAGAGGAGGAGGCTGGCGTGGGCACTGACAGATCCCTGCGCAGGCAGGGACTCCACCAGGGCTTGCAGTGTTTGTTTGAAATTAAAATGGTCTTTTCAAAGCACATTAAAACTCCTGAAAGCAGCCAGGAACATCTGTGATCTCCTCACAAAGGCCTTCCTGGCTATTTTAGAAATTACCCTGAGCCCATTATAGTATCAGCATAATTCTGCCTCTTTATTTCAAGCTTGCAAGATATTTATATTTAAAATAATTTTTACATAGTTCCAATGTGAATCACAAGCTGGTTTTTCTGCTTATGTATTAATTGCATGTGTGTGTCCAGTGCTAAACCTTACTGCCGTGCAATTTGCACAAGGTAATTAACCACCTAGAAACCAGATTACTCGTGTTTGGAAGTGTTACATCCAGTTAATCTAATTGACTAATAACATGTTTCCATTTAGCAGCACGTACTGTACTTCCAGTGATTGAATTAATGGCATGTTAACGCTGCTTTTTGCAACAACATTTGGCATAAATTGCATTAAAAATTGATGTTCGTACAAATGTATTTTGAATACAGCTCAGCATGTGGCCTGGGAAAACACTCCTGGAAAACACTCCTGCTGTTTATGAGAGCAACTGCACTCAGAGTGCTCAGCAGTGCTGCCTTCCTTCCTTCCTTCCTTCCTTCCTTCCTTCCTTCCTTCCTTCCTTCCTTCCTTCCTTCCTTCCTTCCTTCCTTCCTTCCTTCCTTCCTTCCTTCCTTCCTTCCTTCCTTCCTTCCTTCCTTCCTTCCATCCTTGGCTCATGGCACTGCACCTCATTGGAACCCAGGCTCTTATTGCATCCCACCAAAGGTCTCTGGGAAACAAAACCATAACCAGAAAAAAGCTGAAATCACAGAACCTCAGAGCAATTAAAAGTCATGTTCACACAGACCCATTAGTGCTGATTCTCACACTCTTTACATAGGAACAGAACATAATAATCATTTCCAATTAAATTGTGCTTCTCCAAGGTGCATTAACCAGTTTTATCCATCCGATTAATTGGATGCACCTCTGCTGCAGGGAGCAGTTTCAGCACTCCAGAGGGAAAGCAGAGAGTTAATGTAAGCAGCTGTGTGGTGCTGATGCAGGAGCCCTGTGCTGTCACACAGGGCACACTCACTGCACACTGTCCCAGCCCAGCTCAGAGCTCCTGCTGCTGTGCTGTCACACAGGGCACACTCACTGCACACTGTCCTAACCCAGTTCAGAGCTCCTGCTGCTGTGCTGTCACACAGGGCACACTCACTGCACACTGTCCCAGCCCAGCTCAGAGCTCCTGCTGCTGTGCTGTCACACAGGGCACACTCACTGCACACTGTCCCCAACCAGCTCAGAGCTCCTGCTGCTGTGCTGTCACACAGGGCACACTCACTGCACACTGTCCTAACCCAGTTCAGAGCTCCTGCTGCTGTGCTGTCACACAGGGCACACTCACTGCACACTGTCCTAACCCAGCTCAGAGCTCCTGCTGCTGTGCTGTCACACAGGGCACACTCACTGCACACTGTCCTAACCCAGCTCAGAGCTCCTGCTGCTGTGCTGTCACACAGGGCACACTCACTGCACACTGTCCTAACCCAGCTCAGAGCTCCTGCTGCTGTGCTGTCACACAGGGCACACTCACTGCACACTGTCCCCAACCAGCTCAGAGCTCCTGCTGCTGTGCTGTCACACAGGCCACACTCACTGCACACTGTCCCCAACCAGCTCAGAGCTCCTGCTGCTGTGCTGTCACACAGGCCACACTCACTGCACGCTGTCCCCAACCAGCTCAGAGCTCCTGCTGCTGTGCTGTCACACAGGCCACACTCACTGCACACTGTCCCCAACCAGCTCAGAGCTCCTGCTGCTGTGCTGTCACACAGGCCACACTCACTGCACACTGTCCCCAACCAGCTCAGAGCTCCTGCTGCTGTGCTGTCACACAGGGCACACTCACTGCACACTGTCCTAACCCAGCTCAGAGCTCCTGCTGCTGTGCTGTCACACAGGGCACACTCACTGCACGCTGTCCCCAACCAGCTCAGAGCTCCTGCTGCTGTGCTGTCACACAGGCCACACTCACTGCACACTGTCCCAGCCCAGCTCAGAGCTCCTGCTGCTGTGCTGTCACACAGGGCACACTCACTGCACACTGTCCCCAACCAGCTCAGAGCTCCTGCTGCTGTGCTGTCACACAGGGCACACTCACTGCACACTGTCCTAACCCAGCTCAGAGCTCCTGCTGCTGTGCTGTCACACAGGGCACACTCACTGCACGCTGTCCCCAACCAGCTCAGAGCTCCTGCTGCTGTGCTGTCACACAGGGCACACTCACTGCACACTGTCCCAGCCCAGCTCAGAGCTCCTGCTGCTGTGCTGTCACACAGGGCACACTCACTGCACACTGTCCCAGCCCAGCTCAGAGCTCCTGCTGCTGTGCTGTCACACAGGGCACACTCACTGCACACTGTCCTAACCCAGCTCAGAGCTCCTGCTGCTGTGCTGTCACACAGGGCACACTCACTGCACACTGTCCCCAACCAGCTCAGAGCTCCTGCTGCTGTGCTGTCACACAGGGCACACTCACTGCACACTGTCCCAGCCCAGCTCAGAGCTCCTGCTGCTGTGCTGTGCTGGGCTCTGTTTGCTCCTGCACTGGGACAAGGGGTTGCCCCAGTGGGACAGGGGGTGCCCCAGTGGGACAGGGGGTGCCCCAGTGCCCGGCCCCACACCAGCTCCTGGCTCTTTGTTCCCCTCCTCCCAGGACGTGGCTCCTGTGCAAAGCAGTGACTTCTGTGAGGAAACTGCAAATCCCAGTTTGTGCAGGAGGGGCTGAGCTGCTGCCATGACCCAGGGCTGAGTTCAGTTATTTCAGAGGGATGTGTGTTCCCGTGCAAATCCTTCGGGCACTCAGTGCTTCAGACTCCTCAGTGGCAGAGATTTTGGGATGGCACACGTGTTGGGGTGGCACAGTCTTTGGGATGGCACAGTTTTGGGTTGGCACAGTTTTTGGGGTGGCAGAATTGTTGGGTGGCAGTTTTTGGGGTGGCACAGTTTTTAGGGTGGCACAGTTTTGGGTTGGCACAGTTTTGGGTGTGGCACAGTTTTGGGGTGGCACAGTTTTGGGTTGGCACAGGTGTGTGTGTGTGTGTGTGTGTGTGTGTGTGTGTGTGTGTGTGTGTGTGTGTGTGTGTATGTGTGTGCATGCTGCCATGTGCCCACGCTGCAGGGACAGCACATTCCCACTCCATCTCTCTGCAGGCACGCATAACATCCCCTCAGGAGCGTGCAGTTACCAAAATGTTATAAATTGCTGCCTTTTAAATAGGCGGTGATTTGCGAGTCCATTACAGTAGTTGTAGCCCACGAGGAGCCGCTCTGGAAAACGAAGCGTCACTGCTGACCCCGGCAGTGGCGCTCAGAGCTGCTCAGACTGCTGAGACTGCTCACCGTGTCAGCCCGCACCCAGCAATTAGCGCCCCCAGCAATTAGCACCCTCGGCCTCATCAGCCCAGATGTGTCACCGTGCCCGGAGCCAGGCTGCAGCTCCCCTGCCCCGGTCCCGCTCCGGTCCCGGTCCCGCTCCGGTCCCGGCATCAGCCGCCCCCGGGAGCTGCTCCTCCTCCTGCCAGCCCAGCGCTTCGCTCTCTCCATTCCTGGCGTGGGAACAGCGGGTCCTGCTGCGCTCCAGGGCAGGGCTGCTGCCCACACGCTCGGGCAGAGGAGACGCATTGCCCAGCACGGTCAGCCGGACATTCAGCCCACACCGGGAGAACGATGTTCATTATGACAGCCCTGTGCAAGGCAAAGGGATATTTCTCCTAACCCGTGTTTAATTTCCCAGCATAAATCCCTCTGAGACGAAACTTCCCCTCCATTTGATGTGCTTAGATCTTCTCTCACAAGCTGCAGGTGAGATCCATGTCCTGGCACACGCACAAAAGCAAATGCAGGAGGGATGGTCCTGGCAATGTACACATCATCCCTGGAGAGAAATATTTTCTTGCTGGAGAGGAAATGCACAAACACCAGCCACTACTTTTCCCTCAATATAGATACACCTTTTAGGGCAAAAATAAACATGGGAACAGGAGGTGCTGCTCCCAGGCTTTCTGCCCGGAGCCCTGGTGACAAGCAGTAGCTCAGAGGAAACTTGCACATAAGTTACGCTCAGCCAGCTCATTTAAAACACATCAGGAAACCTCCAGCACCCTGGGAACCCCTGGAGCAATTTCTGATCCTGTCACACACACAAAACACACGGGCTGCTGCCACTCTGCTCCAGCAAACCCTCGAAACGGGAAATGCAGGAATGGGTGAAAACAGCCCGGGGACAGAGGGTGGCACAGCCAGGGGACAGGGACTGGCACAGTCTGGGGACAGGGACAGGAGCTGGCACACAGCACCCCTCTCCTCCCCAGGATGAGCCACCGTGGGTGCCGGTCCTGTCCCTGCTGTCCCTCAGCTGTGAGCCAGGGCAAGATCCTCCCCATCCCCATTCCCATCCCATCCCATCCCATCCCATCCCATCCCATCCCATCCCATCCCATCCCATCCCATCCCATCCCATCCCATCCCATCCCATCCCATCCCATCCCATCCCATCCCATCCCATCCCATCCCATCCCATCCCTCACAGGAGCCCCTCAGGGAGCTTTGTGGGATGGTGAATATGAATTGCTTTGACCTCAGTCTGCTGTGGCAGAGTATTAAATCTCTATTTTTCAAGCATTAAGCCGGTGTAATAGAAGGATGCTGTGAGCAATTTGCAGTAAGATGGAGGGATATTACTGTCCTGGGAGACAGACAATCCAACCACATCCACAAATTGATAACCGAGATAGTGGCTCAGGTTCATGCCAGCTATTAATTAAGGGCATGTTTTATGTGGGAGACAACAGCAGCTTACACCGGCAGTGCTCGCCGGGGCTCCTCCCGGGCTGGAGCGCGGCCAGGTGAGCTCGTACCTGCTCCCCTCGGCTCTCACCTGGGCTGGAGCGCGGCCAGGTGAGCTCGTACCTGCCCCCCTCGGCTCTCACCTGGGCTGGAGCGCGGCCAGGTGAGCTCGTACCTGCCCCCCTCGGCTCACACCTGCGCGTTCAAATCTATGACAGGCACAATTCATTCTTCCAGCCTTAATTCTGCCAGCGGCTGCTCCGGCTGAGGAGCGGCGCCACCAGGGCCAGTGTGCCAGCCCTCCTTCCAGCTGTGCTATCCCTCCTTCCAGCTGTGCTATCCCTCCTTCCAGCTGTGCCCGCCCTCCTTCCAGCTGTGCTCGCCCTCCTTCCAGCTGTGCTATCCCTCCTTCCAGCTGTGCTATCCCTCCTTCCAGCTGTGCCCGCCCTCCTTCCAGCTGTGCCCGCTCTCCTTCCAGCTGTGCCCGCCCTCCTTCCAGCTGTGCTCGCCCTCCTTCCAGCTGTGCTATCCCTCCTTCCAGCTGTGCCCGCCCTCCTTCCAGCTGTGCTCGCCCTCCTTCCAGCTGTGCTCGCCCTCCTTCCAGCTGTGCCAGCCCTCATTCCAGCTGTGCCAGCCCTGCTGACATCTGGCAGAGCCAGGGGTGTCCCTGAGCCGGGCAGGACAAGCACAGGCAGGGCCCTGGGCAGGGGCTGCTGGGCAGGGCTGAGAGACGGAAACATGAAGGAAACCAAGGGGGAGAAGGAGAAGCTGAAAGTCCGGGCACTGGGGGTGGAAGGAACCACCCAAGTGGGAGAGTTCACAGCTGCAGGTGTCCTTGTGAGTGCCCCTGTGAGTGCCCCTGTGCCAGGCAGGTGGGACCTGTGTGCCCTGCTCACCTGGCACCTGCAGCTGGAACCTGTGTCCCTGTGTGCCCTGCCCACCTGCACCTGCAGCACACCCCTCACTCCCTGCATCCAGGACCGCCCCCAGCAGCAGCTGCACGCCTGATCTCAGCTGAGGAATTTCTCTTTATTCCAGGCTGTCTATTCAAGTCATAAAAATAGGGGTTTTTTCCTTCTGTAAGTGCAACACTTTTCATATTTTTACTTCCAGCTGTCTAGATAGTATTTCACTTTTTTCATTTCTAGTACTCTCTCTCAGTTATTTAATGTGAATTTCTAGGGCATGGTGCCCTTAGCAGACATCAGAGCAATATAACACAAGAAATCAGATATACAGTGTTCTAGGAGAAGGCAGGAACAAAAAGACAAACTAGGCTCTTAATACATATGGTGCTTTTGATTCATGGAATATAGAAAATTGTATTTGATTATATCTGTAATGGATCCTCATAACTTTAGATTAGGGTTATGCTGATGGCCCAACTAATGGACAGTTTATTGCAGGAATAGATTTCATCCTATCATATTTTTTCCTGATATCAATTACTTGGAATGCTTAAATGTCTCATTTCTGCGTGTGTTTATTGCTTAATTTTCCTTTCTAAGCAAAGGCTGCACGCACACAATGCCCTGGTGCTCCTCCTGTGAGGGGCAGGGAGCTGCAGGGCAGAACCTCCCTCAGCTCTGCTGCACAGCCAGGAGATCCTGCTGGCACCACCGAGCTGCAGCAGCACTGCCAGAGTCCCCTCAGCACACACGTGATGCCAGTGGGGAAAAATTAAACATTGAAAGGCTTGTTAAATGAACCTGTCTCAAAAGCCACAGGACTGTGTGGGATTGCTGCCACAAAGTCAGAGCTGATGAGAAGAGAGGTTGGAAGCAAATATGGTTTGGTGGAGAGAATCTCCTTTGCAGTCAACTGAAATGGTAATAATAATAATAATAATAATAATAATAATAATAATAATAATAGTAAATATTTCAACAACAAATATAAAATAATAATATTATGAAACCCAGAAGAGAAATGCTTGTTTCCCAGTAAAGGCTGCAGGAGGCTGTTGAGGCAGCAGAGGTGTTACCTGCTGATCCCAGAGCAGCAGGCTGATCTCCGTGAGGAGCAGAGGCTGCTCAGGGACGCGGCAGGGGAGGGGACACTGCCTGGGGACAGTGCCAGGCCGTGCCAAGGGAGGGGACACTGCTTGGGGACAGTGCCAGGCTGTGCCAAGGGAGGGGACACTGCCTGGGGACAGTCCCAGGCCGTGCCAAGGGAGGGGACACTGCTTGGGGACAGTGCCAGGCTGTGCCAAGGGAGGGGACACTGCCTGGGGACAGTGCCAGGCTGGCAGCCGGGCATGCTGAGTCACCTCAGCACACCCATCCTCACACCATGTTATCACCACTTCAGGAGGAGAGCTGTCTCCACTTATTTTTTTCATTAAAATGCAAATTAATTTAATAAAAAGTGGAATTGTAAATTAATGAAGCGCTTTAAAATTCGACATAATACAAGGCTAATACTTACTCTGTGGTATTTCCTGCAGTTAATTCCACCCTCCCTCCCTGGGTGGCACCAGCCCCGCCGGTCTGTGGCTGGGAGGGGTCAGAGTGGCAGAAGCGCTCTGTCCCTGGAGAATTCCTGCAGGAATCTCTCCCTGCGGGGCCCGGGCACGCAGAGCTGCCTCTGTAACTGGCTCTGCATCCTGGGGGTGCAGCAGCAGCAGCTCCCTGGGGTGGGAGCGGCCGGGGCCGCCGGGCCCCACGGAAACTTCAGGCGTGTTCGAGCTCAGGGGACACTCGGGATCCCCGTGGGGTTTTGTCCTTTATTTTTAGCCCAGTACAAATATCCAGACTCAGGTACTGGCTCCAAACCAGCCGGCTCTGGGGGCCTGCAGCCCCACTGCGCTGCTGCTGTGTGCACGAGCAGCTGGGCAGCTGCACCCATCCCCACATCTGGCCAGAGTCTCTGCAGCCCCTGTCCCCCCACATCTGGCCGGGCTCTCAGCAGCCGAATATCCCTTCCATAAACCCGATATCCCTTCGATAGACCCGATATCCCTTCGATAAACCCTTCGATCAACCCGATATCCCTTCGATCAACCCGATATCCCTGCCATGAACCCGATATCCCTTCGATATACCCGATATCCCTTCGATAAGCCCGATATCCCTGTGATAAACCCGTTATTGCGATGCCAGCCCCGCTCTGGGACGAGCCCACGCACAGTCTGTAATCGCGCACTCTACAATCGCGCACTCTACAATCGCACACTCTACAATCGCACACTCTACAATCGCACACTCTACAATCACACGCTCTACAATCGCACACTCTACAATCGCACACTCTACAATGGCACACTCTACAATCACACGCTCTACAATCACACGCTCTACAATCGCACACTCTACAATCGCACACTCTACAATCACACGCTCTACAATCGCACACTCTACAATCGCACACTCTACAATGGCACACTCTACAATCGCACACTCTACAATCGCACACTCTACAATCGCACACTCTACAATCACACGCTCTACAATCACACGCTCTACAATCGCACACTCTACAATCGCGCACTCTACAATCACACGCTCTACAATCGCACACTCTACAATCGCACACTCTACAATCGCACACTCTACAATCACACGCTCTACAATCGCACACTCTACAATCGCACACTCTACAATCACACGCTCTACAATCGCACACTCTACAATGGCACACTCTACAATGGCACACTCTACAATCACACGCTCTACAATGGCACACTCTACAATCGCACACTCTACAATCACACGCTCTACAATCGCACACTCTACAATGGCACACTCTACAATCACACGCTCTACAATCGCACACTCTACAATGGCACACTCTACAATCACACGCTCTACAATCACACGCTCTACAATCGCACACTCTACAATCACACGCTCTACAATCGCGCACTCTACAATGGCACACTCTACAATCGCAGCTCTCCCGGCTGCACGGGGCCATCCAGAGAGGATTTGGGATTCACTGGCTGACAGTCCCGCTGTTTTCATTCCATCCCGGCCGCTCCCGGCACCGGCTCCCCCCGCGGCCGCGCTCTGGGCTTTGTGCGATCCCAGGTGAATGGACGGGCTGTAATTGCGGGCGATTACTGTTTACTCGTTAACTCTGCTCGGCGCAGCACTGATGGACACGGGACTGGAATATTCCCTTTTATCGCCTCTAGCACTGAGTGTGAACTGGTGCTTAATTCAAAGGCTGGAATCCATAAAAAATAAGACGAAACCCATCATTAAATTTCTCTTAGTGGCTATGTGCATAATTCATCCAAACACCATCAAATATGAATGGCCTCGTGTCAGGCTGAGCAGCGCAGGCACAGCACGTCCCTGGGCTGCTGCAGAGAGAGAAAGAGAGAGGGAGGGGGAGAGAGAGAGAGAGAGAGAGAGAGAGAGAGAGAGAGAGAGAGAGAGAGAAAGAGAGAAAGAGAGAGCTCTGCCAGGGAGCTGCTCCCGGCTGGGCTGGGCATGGGAGTACTGGGGACACTGGGGGGCACTGCGGACATTGAGGGTACCAGGGACACTGGGGACACTGGGGACATTGAGGGTACTGGGGGCACAGGGGACACTGGGGACATTGAGGGTACTGGGGGCACTGGGGACACTGGGGACATTGGAGGACACTGAGGGGCACTGCGGGACACTGGGAACATTGGGGGCACTGGGGATACCAGGGACACTGGGGGACATTGAGGGGCACTGGGGGCACTGGGGGTACCAGGGACACTGAGGGTACCAGGGGCACTAGCGACACTGGGGGGCACTGGGAGCACTGGGGACACTGGGGACGCTGAGGGCACTGAGGGCACTGGGTGCACTGAAGTCCCTGAAGTCACTGAGGTCACCAGGGCTCCCAGCAGGACACAGAGCCCACCTCCAGCCCCTGCTCTCCTGCTGGCACGCTGCTGTCCCACATTTCCACCCACCCCAGTTAATAAGGCCTGCACAGATATCCAAATTACCATGTCCAAATCCTTTCTTGCTCCCTGCTCGGTCTGGACTTTGGCTGGCAGCTCAATGCCCCCAGTTTCACCAGTCTCACCAGTGCCAGCCCCCACTCCACACACACACAAATCCAGCAGCACTTCACTGAACGCCTGCAACAAGTTTCTCAGAAAGTTTTTTTCCAATTATTTGAAAAACACCAAGTTATTTAATAAATCACAGAAAGTTGTTTTGAAAAAGTATCCTTTGAACCATTAGATATTATTTTGAATACCAATTTTTCTTCCCACCTTATGGCAGGATAAAGATACCCCACTCAATTTTCATCAAAAGCACATGAAAGCAATTAAGGCTCCTGTAGTTTCTATGGAAATAAGGGATGCAAATTGGGATTGTGTGGTGCCTTTTTTCTTGAATTTATCCATAAAAATGCAAATATTCTTCAACAGATACTGAAATATTTGCCTTGTTTTAAGGGAGCAGAACACACAGACGAGGCTCTTTTTCCACAGGCTGTCCTGGCAGAGTTTGGCAGCCTGTGGAGCACAAGCCAAAGGAGCCCTGCCAGAGCAGGGATGGCAGCAAAGCTGGCTCCAAACATCACCAGCACCAGCAAATGGCTGCTGCTGCCTCTTCCACCACAGGGACTGCACTGACCCCTGCCCAGGTGCCAGCTCACAGCCTGTGCCATGGAATCAGGACAGTGATGTCACCTCCTGGCTGTGGGCGGCATAAGGGACCAGCACAAACAAATCACATTTGATTAGATTTGATGCATCTGCTTTACCTGCCTGCCAGACTTCTCAGAACAGAGCACTGAGTGCAGAACACCCTGCTCTGCTGCTGGGACTCACCTGGTCCTGCAGCACAAGGTTTCATTAATTCCCTTTCAGACTGCAGGATGCACAGGAGTTAACACTGGCAAAGGTCTCTGGATTATTCTGCCTCCAGCCCTCTCCTGTCTCCCCAGGCTGGAGTGAGCATCACACATCACCAGGAAATGGTCCAACAGCCTGAGGAGCTGCCAGGAGCTGCACCCCTGCCAGCCCAGGGGCTGAGGCTCCCACGGAGGAGGCTGGGGCTCCTCTCCAGCTGTGCACTCTGCCCGTGGACTTACACCACTGAAAAGGTCAACAAATGCTATTTCAGATCCCTCCTATTGCCAGAATGGATGACAAACCCTGGCAACTCAACTAGCAAAACTCTGAGCATGAACTAGAGCATGCTGCAGCTGCACAATTATCAGCCTGCAATTAATTAATTGTGCTGTCACTCAGTGCACCTGAGAACAACTGTAAGATCAAAGGACTGAACAGAGATCAAAATGATTTGTAGATCACCTTACTTACAGCTGAAAGTGCCAATTAGACACAGCAAAGGCAGAGTCTGGAAAAGAAAAGTCACTCAATTGCTGCTGTGCCTCAGGCTCTGGAAGGGACCCTGGTGACAATCCAGGGTCTGAGGTGCCAGTGCCATGGCCCAGGGCTGACCCACAGCACCAGTCCCTGCCCCCTCTGCACCTGCTGCACACCGACTGAGCCTGGCTGCAGTCCTGGTGTCATTTCTCATTTCTGTAAAGTCATCTGGAGAACACACAGCAGCTGCACTGCCCTGGCCTCAGGAGGGGCTGGTCCTGCCTGCAGACAGCCTCTGAGGGCACTGAGGAGTCCTGCAGAGTCCTTGCAGTGAGCAGCACTGGCTCACCCCAACACACAAACTCCTGGAGGAGTTAGGAATCCATTTCTGGCACGTGCTAAGCTGATGCCACGTTGGTGACCACAGAGAGCAGCTCTGACTGCTGGGCTCTGAACTCCAGACCATGCTCTGGGCTGAGTTCAAGGGGTGCTGCCCTTCCAGAGCTGGGCTGGGACTCCTTGCAAGACCCCACACTCCTCCCCAGGCACCTGAGGCCAGAAAGCACCTGCCCAGGTGTCCAGAGGGAAGGGATGCACTGGAAACATCTGCCCAGGTGCCCAGAGGGAAGGGATGCACTGAAAACATCTGCTCAGGTGTCCAGAGGGAAGGGATTGCTGGAAACATCTGCCCAGGTGTCCAGAGGGAAGGGAAGCACTGGAAACATCTGTCCAGGTGCCCAGAGGGAAGGGAAGCACTGGAAACATCTGCCCAGGTGTCCAGAGGGAAGGGAAGCACTGGAAACATCTGTCCAGGTGCCCAGAGGGAAGGGAAGCACTGGAAACATCTGTCCAGGTGTCCAGAGGGAAGGGAAGCACTGGAAACATCTGCCCAGGTGTCCAGAGGGAAGGATTTGCTGGGCTCTGCTGCTGGCACAGCAGGGCAGGTGCCAGGAGGAGGGGGCAGAGCAGTCCCAGGTGTCCCCAGCAGTCTCTCCCAGGTGTCCCCAGCAGTCTCTCCCAGGTGTCCCCAGAAGTCCCAGGTGTCCCCAGCAGTCTCTCCCAGGTGTCCCCAGCAGTGTCAGGTGTCCCCAGCAGTGTCAGGTGTCCCCAGCAGTCCCAGGTGTCCCCAGCAGTCCCTCTCAGGTGCCAGCCCGTGGGTGGCTCTCTCACTCACTCCCTGCTGTGCATGTGGCTGCTGGACTGGCTGCCCTCCCTTACATGTGCCAGCTTTGTCTCCACTGGCTCCTGTTTATCACATTGTTTAATTTCTCTTTTTAATTGACTCGGGCACTTTTTAATTTCTCTGTTTAATTGGTGCAGACTGAGAGGCTGCAGGCAATGTCATCCTCACATCACCTCTCAGTGTGAGGTGGCATCACTGGGCACACACAGCTCGCTGCAGAGCCCAGAGACTCCAGCTGGGGCTGAGGAGCAGGAGCAGCAGCAGGAGCAGATGAAATCAGGGATGGCTGCAGGGTTAGCAGGGAGCTGACCTGGCAGCTGCTGCCGTTTAACACAAGGGGGTGGCAGGCAGACAGCTCAGCCTCCGACAGAGAGGACACAGCATTTACATCATTCAAATCCAGAAGTTCCTGGAGGGAAATTCTGAGCATCTCACATGAGGGGAAGGCAGGTAAAGACAGTGAGCAGCAAAATGCTGCCAGACACGTGGTCCTGGAGCAGACACTGCAGGGCCATTTAAGCCTCATGTTTTTCTTAAGCAATACAGTTCAACAGATACCTGAAAACTACTGAACAAATGTTCCTTTGTGTTTGAAAATGCCTTGCATCTCAGGTCTTGTATTTTTCCAGTCACATGAATTCCTTGAACAGATGTGTTTATCTCCCTGGGTTCAACAGGGACAAGCCAACAGCTGCTTCATCTGGTTTGACAAACCCAGGGGCTTCAGGAGCTGATTTCCACACAGGTTTCTTTCAGTGGGTGCTGGACAGGACTAGAAGAGCTGGAGGTGAAAAATGCAAGTTCAGACTTTCCCTGGAGAGCTGTGAGTGTTTGGAGATATGCAGCACTGCTCACTGAAAAGATTTTTAATAGCTTTGACCTTTGTGGGGTCTGTACAGTCTCCCTTTTGTCAAAAAGTGTATGTGGAAGAATTGTGGGAAGAGCTGAAGATAATCCACGTGTTCTGCAGCCTGCCAGGGCATTACAGAGCACTCCTCACCTGCCTGGGTTATTGTTCCCAAGCTGGGACCATCAGCATCAGCTGCTGCAGGTGGTGGGGATTTATCAGCAGAAAGGCCATTGCTGGTCATGGAGGAATAGAAATATTAGTTATTGCAGATGACTTATAAATAAATCATTTGGAATTACAAAATTATCAGACAATTCATCTGACAAGTAATTTGATCAGCTCTGAGCCACTGTGGCCAGCCAGGCACTCTGTAAAGAATCCCTGGAAAAAAGAATCCCTGGAATTGATGGGAAGCAATATCCCTTCATCTCAGGAGGGGGAGGCACAGACAGCAATGGGATCTGTGGGATTTGGGCACTCCAGGACCCCAAACCTGTACTGGGGTCCCTGGGGACCCTGACCCTGCATTGGGGTCCTTGGGGACACTGACCCTGCATTGGGGTCCCTGAGGGACACTGACCCTGTTTTGGGGTCCCTGGGGACACTGACCCTGCTTGGGAGTCCCTGGGGACACTGACCCTGCATTGGGGTCCCTGGGGACACTGACCCTTCGTTGGGGTCCCTGGGGACACTGACTCTGCATTGGGGTCCCTGAGGGACACTGACTCTGCATTGGGGTCCCTGGGGACACTGACCCTGCACTGGGGTCCCTGAGGGACACTGACTCTGCATTGGGGTCCCTGGGGACACTGACCTTTCATTGGGGTCCCTGAGGGACACTGACCCTGTTTTGGGGTCCCTGGGGACACTGACCCTGCTTGGGAGTCCCTGGGGGATACTGACCCTGCTTGGGAGTCCCTGGGGACACTGACCTTTCATTGGGGTCCCTGAGGGACACTGACCCTGTATTGGGGTCCCTGGGGACACTGACCTTTCATTGGGGTCCCTGAGGGACACTGACCCTGTATTGGGGTCCCTGGGGACACTGACCCTGCTTGGGAGTCCCTGGGGGATACTGACCCTGCTTGGGAGTCCCTGGGGACACTGACTCTGCATTGGGGTCCCTGAGGGACACTGACCCTGCTTGGGAGTCCCTGGGGACACTGACCCTGTTTTGGGGTCCCTGGGGACACTGACCCTTCATGGGGGTCCCTGGGGGCACTGACATGAGCACTCAGGGCTGGCCCTGGGCTTTGGGCAGTGAGGGGCTGTTGACTGTTCCCAGCCAGCTGCTCACATCATTTTCTGACTGTGCCAAGCTAACTTGAGCAGGGGTTTATTTTTTTTTTTCCAAACCTACAAAATGCGTGTGTGTCAGTCTAATAGCTCTGTGTATTCTAAGTCTCATCTGTATTCAGCACATCACCAAAATGAGAGAAGAAAACAGCCCCTGAAAACAAAAGTGTGAGCTAGGGAAGGAGACACGAGCCATTGAAGGAGCAACAGCTCCTGTGTGTGCTGGACACGGGTCCCTCCTGCTCCACACCTCCTTTATCAGAGCCACAGGCACCGACCCTGCCTCGGGCTGGCGCGTTCTGGGATCCCTTGGAAAGGAGATTTCATATCCCCCCTTGCTCTAAAATCACATACATGTAATTTTCCTGCAGTCTCCAAATCCCCAGCTGCTTCCAGCTGATGTAAAGAAAACCTGTTATCCACCTCCCAGCTCTGCAGCTCCCAGGATGGGGGGAGTGTCTGAAGCCACGAGGAGGAATGCAGGTCAGACTTCTCCTGATACCCACAAAACTCATGGCTGATTTCTGTAAGAGAGTTTAATGTCCCAAACAGAGGAGCAGCAGCCCTGGCAGTGGCAGCAATGCCATGGCCATGTGAGGGACACACTGTGCTGGCAGCTCTGGTCCCTCTGCAGAGAGGGGGGACCATGGCCTGGCCACAGCCCTCAGCTGGCCAGGGCCAGCACTGAGCCAGGTCTGCCTGCAGCAGCTCCTCTCCCTGGAGCACCTGGGCTGATCCAGCTGCACGTGGCAGAGTTTTCAGGACTGATGTGGATATTTTCTACTCTGTCAACCTTTTATTTAAATGACATTTGGCTGCAGTGCTAGAAGTGTGATATTGAAAATCAATAGCTGGAAAGTGTTTGAAAGCCAATCTAAATCAAATATTACAATATGGTGAAGTTAATCATCTGAAATTAACCTTATAACTGCTCGAATCACTCTAATCTATAAAGAAAATCAATATAAGCATATCAAACCCTGCTGTGAGCTGCTGTCTGTTTGAGCTGACCATGCAAATGGAAAATAATAGCCAGAGGATGTTTATTGCTTCCTGTGTGTTAACACTTGCTATAGGGCTGGGAGGGTGGGGGGATTCTCTGGGAGCAAAGGCTGCTCCAGAGAGACCCAGCAGCTGTGCAGCCCCTGTGAGCCAGATCTGTGAGCCAGATCCAGCAGGGCATTCCAGCTGGGAGTGACCACCAGGCAGTGCAGCAGGGAACTCATTCTGCTGAGAGAAACGCTCAGCACCCTGCAGCCCCCAGCCCCAGGTCACACCCCAGGGGCACTGGGGTCCTGCTGGGGCTGGGACAGCCCTGGGCACCAGGGAGGGTCAGGGACAGCCCAGGGAGGGTCAGGGAGGGCGCAGGGACAGCCCAGGGAGGGTCAGGGAGGGCGCAGGGACAGCCCAGGGCACCAGGGAGGATCAGGGACAGCTCAGGGGGAATCAGGGACAGCTCAGGGGGCATCAGGGACAGCTCAGGGGGGATCGGGGAGGATCAGGCACAGCCCAGGGAGGATCAGGGACAGCCCAGGCACAGCCCAGGGAGGACCAGGGACAGCCCAGGGAGGATCAGGGACAGCCCAAGAAGGGATCAGGGACAGCCCAGGGAGGAATCAGGCACAGCCCAGTGCACCCCAGCACCTCCAGCCATCCCACTGGGGCAGCTGCTGTGCCCAGCACTCTCTGTGCTGCCGTGGGCCAGGTCCCAGCAGGTCCCAGAGGTGACTGTCCCCCCTGTGACAGGGATGCTGGGGGCACTCACCCTGCTGGGGGCACTGCTGGTGTGTCACTGTCCCCATTCCCACCCTGCTGGGGGCACAGGTGACAGCCCCCCTTGTCCAGCTGCAATTCCATCAACAGGCATTTACTGGGGGCTCTGGGGTGTGGCAGGGAGAACTGCTTTGACAGCAGGCAGAAATCTATAAATAACAACAGCTCCTCTCAAACTCCTCGTTTTAAAATCACGAAGACATTCCATAAAGGGACAAGTGTCTCAAACACTGAGAGTAAAAGCTCAGAGAAGCTCATTTTGAAGTTTTGGGAACAGATGGGAGGAGTGAGATCCCAGCAGCAACTTGCATGGCCTGAAGAGCCTGGGACTGGTCGGAGCCAAGGAGATCGACCAGAGGCTTTTCCCAGGGCTGTTCAGGGCACCAGGCTCCAGGAGGGATGAAGGTCCTGAGCAGGAACTTTCCTTTGTCCAGGGAGTGCTGCCCAGGGAGGGGCAGCAGAGCAGCCACGGGAAGGGCAGCTGTCGCAGAAGGGAGCACACGAGCTGCAGCTGCTGCCTGAAGCAGCACATTCCCATTGATTAGGAATGGAAATGATACTGGAAATGATTCAGTGAGCTCCCTGCAATATTTGCATCATTTGGGTTCCTGTGGAAAGGTGGTGAACAATCCCCCCTTCTCCTCACCCAAAGGGACATCAGATGTACGAAATGCTGCATTTTTTCATACTTCAAGCTGAACAGGTTTTAAAGAACCGGGAGCTTTCTCAATGCCTACAGATTTCTTGTTTTCTCTAAATGACAAGGACAGGTGCATTTTCAGGATCAATACTCGGTGCACAGGCAGCTCTCCAGGTGAAGGGCTCAGCAAAGCTCTCAGAGCTCACCCAGCTCCCTGTGCAAGCTGTGGGGAGGCAGCCCCAGCCCTGACCCCAGCCCTGACCCCAGCCCTGACCCCAGCAGAGGTCACAGCCCCAGCAGGACCCGGCCCTGCACAGCCCTGGAGCCCCTCATTCTGCATCATCATTTATTTTAGAGTTTGGGCTTCCTGAGGAAGGGACTGCATCTAATTCAGTGTGGAGAGAGTTCACACCAGCCAGGACAGAAAATCTGTGTCTGCTGAAGCCGTGAGCACCTGCCCAGTGCAGTGATGGGAAACATTAACATTAACATTAACATTAACATTAACATTAACATTAACATTAACATTAACATTAACGTTATTATTAACACTCAGCCAGGGTCTCGCAGCGAGATCTCAGGGCAGGGGGGCACAGCCCCAGCGAGGAGGAGTGCCCCATGGGGAGAAGGGCTTTGCTGCCCCTATCCTGACTCTGAGCCTTCCCTGAGCCCCCAAAGCCGAGCTGGGATGGAAGCCCCAGGGCCTGGTGCTGCTGTGAGCTGCTGGACATCACCTGCAGCGAGCCCCGGGGGCCAGGCTCGGCACAGCCCCACCCCAGCACTCAGGGATGCCCGGGGTCAGAAGGGCACAGGCGATGCAGAGCCTTGGCCCGGGGCCACCAGCACCAGTCACAGCCCATCGGAGGGGACAACTGCCCCGTAAGGAACCCAAAGACATTCGGGATTTCTTCAGCCTCGGGGCCTGGAAGCAGAAAGCATTTAGTGCCTAATTAAATTTTCATACACTGGCAGAGTGCAGCTCTTCTAGTGAATCTGTATTGGACAGTGTGCCAGATTCTGCAGAAATAGAACAGCTCCAGTTTCCTGGGGCTGCCAGCAGCAGCTGCTGCCTGGTGTGGGATGGAGGGCACAGGGGGCACAGGGAGCACAGGGTGCACAGGGGGCACAGGGAGCACAGGGGGTACGGGGGGCACAGGGAGCACCGAGGGCACAGGGGGCACAGGGGGCACAGGGGGCACAGGGGGTACGGGGGGCACAGGGGGCACAGGGGGCACAGGGGGCACAGGGAGCACAGGGGGCACAGCTGGCATAGCTGGCACAGACAGCTCAGGGGGCACAGCTGGCACAGCTGGCAGTGCCTGGGCACATGCCAGGGCCTGGGCATTGCTCTCCTGAGCTCCCACTGCAGCCCCTCAGCCCCCACGGCTCAGCACACAGCTCCCTGCCCCTCTGAGCCAGGGGGGGGCCCTGCTGTCCCACTCTGCCAGGTGACAGCCCCACACCGGGCTCAGCCTGCCCAGAACCTGCCCTGACCCTGCTGCTGTGTGCTCAGCTGCTGTGCCCAGCAGCACACACAGGGAGAGCCCAGCACAGGCTCCTGCTCCTGGATGTCCCTTCTGCCTGGCCCAGCCCTTCTCTGGATCCCCTGGCTCCCTGTGACACACGGGGACAAGGAGCCAGTGCCACCCCAGCCGGACACAGCCACCCCCAGGCGTGCCCTGGCCACCACTGCCACCCTGCTGAACGTGCCCAGGCCCCAGCCCCATTTCCTTGCTAAAGAAGTGCCTGAACAGCACAGTGAGACCAGGGACAGGTCCTGGCACTAAACCTGTCCTGATCACTCACAGGGTGACATTCTCCTGTGCCACAGCTCTGCCACCACCAGCTGCTGCAGGAAACATCCCCACAAGGCTTGCAGAGCACAGGGCTGAAATAAGGTCCTGTCAAAACAAGGCAGATTTGTGCAGCTGCTGCCAGGAGCTGGTGCTGCTGTGCTGCTCTTTAACAGAGGGAGACAAGCACTGCAGCTCAGGGCTGAAGGGGCTCGTGGCAGGGCTGGGACAGTCCCCAAACAGCCCAGGCAGTGCCAAGGCTGAGCTCACTCCCAGGCAGAGCCCTCCCCTGGCCAGGTGACATCCAAACCTCCTGTGGGTGTGTTGCAGACCCCAGCTCTGCTCCCAGCCAGGGACAGCATCTCCTCTGCACACACACCCAGCCCTCCTCCTCCTCCTCCTCCTCCTCCTGCCACGGGTCCAGCACTGTGCCACAGCCCCAGCAGGAGCTGCACAGGCAGGGTCTGCCACACTTCAGCTGCAGAACAGGCACTGCTGGAACTGCTGGGGGAGGAACAGGGAGAGCAGCAGCCCTGCCCCAGCACAGAGCCCTGTGCTCACACACAGCCAGGCAAACTCCCTCCAGAGCTGCTGCCCACAGCACCAAACCCTGAGCACTCGAGGGGCTGAATGCTCTGCTGCAGCCCAGCAGGGAAAAGCCAGTGCCTGATCAATACTTTCCACAACAACCACTTCCATGTGATAAATGCAGTTATAGGGAAGAGGAACAAATTAACCTTCTGCTGCAGATGGCAGCTACTGCCTGAGAGAAAAGATGGCTCAATTCTGCAGGGAAGGGCTGTGCCAGAATTCCTGCCAGGCTGACCAGTGGAGGCATTAATGGAAACCAGCCCCAGGAGCACAAACCCACCCACCTGCACAGGGGAAGGCAAAACCTGCATGGCTGGGGAGAAGCTGAACAGGAGAAAACAGATGAACTCGGGGCAGCTGATGGATGCAGACAACTGAGGAGCTGTGCTGCACGTGGGAAGATAAAAGGCATCTCAGAAAGAGCTTCCCAGCATCAATCCTGCCAGCAGTGACAAACTGTCTGCAGCCAGGGAGTTCAGCAGCTGCCTGGATCAGAGATTCCATCAAGATTTCTCAGCCCCAGGCAGCTGGATGCAAGTGAGGGAGCAGTGCAGGGCTGTGTCAGGCACAGGGGCAGTGCAGCCCTGGCAGAACCTGCAGCCTGGAGAGTGAAAAGGCAATTAACTGCCCGTGCAAGGGGAGGAAAGGCAAAAGCAGCACTTGGTGAGGCCTATCTCTGGGCTGGCCTTGTGTAAGCTGCTCCTTAGGCCTGGACAGGAAAGGCAGACTCCCAAACAGAAAAAGGCAAAAAAAAAAAAAACTGGAGAAAAAGATCAGAAACCTCATGGGGATGAAGACATCAGTTTCCCTCTGACTACATATCTCTGACCATTCAGGGAACATTCACTCTTCTCCCAGCTGCAAGTGTGGGTGAAAATATGGTTCACTGCTCTGCATCCATCTTGAACTTGGTTTTGTCTGTGTCTGGAAGGAACCTTGTGCTGTGTCAGCCTCAGCTCAGAAGGATTCTGTGCTGGAGCCTGGCCCACGAGCCCTCCAGGAGCTGTTTTCCTGTTCCTGATTTTCTGTTCCTGCTCCTTCATTAATGTTCCTGCTCCCCTGCCAGGCTTGGTGCTGCTGTCACTCTTTGTGGGGACAGCACCACGGGCTGCTCAGAGCTGCTCAGAGCTGCAGCCCCCCAGGCTGCCTGGGCTTTCCTGTGGGATCTGAGCAGATTTTGCCTCCTGGAGTGAGTGACAAATGCAGCTGCACACTCACAGCCCGTGAAAGCCTCTCTGCCAGCAGCAGTGAGCAGCCCCAGAGCCCCCAGAGCTGTTTCTGCAAAGCTGGGAGGGGCCCAGGCACCTGCACTGGTTCTGCCCCACCTGGCCCTGCCTCACCTGGCTCTGCCCCACCTGGCCCTGCCCCAACTGGCCCTGCCTCACCTGGCCCTGCCTCACCTGGCCCTGCCTCACCTGGCTGTGCCCTCACCTGGCCCTGCCCCACCTGGCTCTGCCCCACCTGGCCCTGCCCTCACCTGGCTCTGCCCCACCTGGCTCTGCCTCACCTGGCCCTGCCCCACCTGGCTCTGCCTCACCTGGCTCTGCCCCACCTGGCCCTGCCCTCACCTGGCTCTGCCTCACCTGGCCCTGCCCTCACCTGCTAGTCTGAATCCTGCTCTGGAAAAGGTGATGGAGGCAAAAAGGATCACATGTCACCTGGTGATGGTGAGCAGCAAGGCAGAGGGGTCATAACATTTTGCTGCAAGAAAATGAAAGGCTGTTCATGTTCTGGCTTCCCACTGAAACAAATACACCAGGCTTGAATTGGCTGGAAATTCATTAATGTTCTGCATATTTCTGGGAATTTAATTTATCAACTACTAGCTGCATAAATAGAACAGGCAAAAATGCTGAAAGTAGATTAAACATTGATGTAAGTATATATTGATTTGAACATTCCTGTGCCTTTGCTTGTGACACATCAATAAAATTAAATAATATCTTAATAAAATGTCTTAGTAATTATGTCTTTTCCCTTGTGTAAGTGTGCCCTCCAGCAATGTAATTAAAATCAAAATTGCATTAACCCTCCAGTGACCATTTGACAAAAAGATAAGAGTCTAGAGATTCCTCTGGGCTCTCCCACGGAGCCAGATCACTCCTGGTGACACACCCTGCACGCTGACCCCCACCCTGTGCTGTGAGCAGGCTGTGCTCACTCACAGCGATCCTCAAGAGGTGAGAGCTCTGAACGAGAGCAAAGGCGGCTCAAAGGTTTTTGGGGCTCTGGGAGGGCCCCCAGGCAGAGATGAGCCAAGGGCTCGTGGGCACGGTGCCCCAGGGGCACAGAGCAGCATCCCGGGCTCTGCCATGCCTGGGGCTGTGCCCTGAGGCACCCAGCTGCCTGTGCCAGGACCCCGAGAGCCAGCAGAGCCCCCCAGCAGCAGAGCCCCCCAGCTCTGAGCAGCTCAGGACTGTCACCAGGAGTGTCCCCCTCCCAGGGGTGCCTGGGCTCTGAGCACTGACCCCCTGCCATTGCCACTCAGCAGGGCCCAGCTGCTGTCCCACGGCAGGGACATGGGCACTCTGTTTGTCACACTGTCACTTGTCACCTGGACTGCCATCCACATCACCTGCTAGCTGTCCAATTTGTCTTACTGTCATGGAGCATGTGATACTCAGCACAGGGACTCTGTGCATTTTTACTGCTCTCCTTAGTTCATAGAGCAGCACTTTGGGATTTGGGGAGTTGAGGAGAGGTCTCAGTCACAGCCATCCCTGTCCTTGGCACCCAGCGTGTCCCACCCCCTGTGGCACCTCAGAACAGCCCACCAGGACAGGAGCAGAGCTGCTGCAGCCTCCCTGGGGCTCCAAACACACCCACTCCTGAGCCTCCTCCTGCTGATGGTGTTTGTGCATCTGTGTCCCAGACTGTCCAGGACACCAGTGATCCCCCTTCAGCTGCTGGACCCCAGGAGTGACGGCAGAACCCCCCCAGCCCCAGGAGATGGGCACAGCTCTGCACCTGAGCCAGCCCAGCCCTGAGCACACAGCATCCTGAGAGGGGCCTGCACCTCCTCTCTGCTCCTGGGGGTTCAAGGGCTCACAGAGAACTTTGCAGCCCTTCATTGGCACAGAACTCCCTGGCACCACCAGCTACGAGAGGAGAGAGACAGATGAAAAAGCTGTTCCTCAAAACCAAAACCAATCCTGAATTCAAAGCAAAGCCTTTTCTTCTTTTTTTCTTCTTTTTTTTTTCTTTTTTTTTCTTTTTTTTTTATTAGGCTCGGAATTTAAAAATTTGGCCAACTACTCTTCTCCTCTGCATATCTAATAAGCAGACATTTTTCTGTTTAGAGGCAATTACAGAACAAACCTCGAGTTGTGCAGCCCAGAGCTCGGAATTTCTGCCCACTCCCTTTTCACTGGAATCCTTGTAACACTGAGTACTCCACCAGGCAGTCAAACACCATAAAGCCCCAGATGGCATTTCACACCTGGCTTACCCAGCCCTGGATTATCTGCATTTTCACAAGCTGCTCTCTCTGAACTTGTATTGAAGGGTCCTGAAACCTCGAGGGGCTGAGCAGGCTCCAGACAGCAGTGCTGTAACTTCTGCTCACACAGACCATTAGCTGCAGATGTCCTTCTGGAGATCAAGAGCACTTCAAAGTCTTCTAAATTCCCTCCTAAGCTCAAAGGGCTGAACATTTGCACAGTTTACACCAGCTGACCTGGATTCATGAGGCAGCACTCAGATCCAGACTGAGACTGCTCCTCAAAGTAGTTTGAATGTCTCCCATTCTCTGCAATGAAATAATCAGTAGACCTCACACATTGCACACATTGGAAAAGTCACATTTTCAGTAGTCTGCCTTGTCTGCTTCTTGCAGACATGCCTTCACTACAAACTCGGGGGAGACCCCATTCCCTGTGCCCAGGACAGCAGTGGAGATGTTCCTGTTGTTCCTGTTGCTCCTGGGACCAGGCAGCAGCTGGAATTAGTACTGGCAAGTTCACAAGAAACACTGAAAACAGTTACTGGTTTCTGAGAACTATTGCTAGCTGATCTGCAAATATTCTACTGAGAGACAAGTGCTTTGAATTTGAGGATTGCTGATGACTCCTTCTGCCTGTGCTTACTGTTGTAATATTAGCAGTGAAATAATTCTAATTCAAATAATGTAAATGCTTCATGAAAGAAAAAGCACTGCCAGTCAGAGATACAGGTATGGACATCAGCCAGGGAGGCAGACACTCAACCTGCCCCTGGGAATTGGGAAGGACAGGAATCCTGGCACACCAAGCTCGTGCTCCCTCCTGGCACTGAGGCCCCCCTGATTTACTGGCATGACAAGGATCACTCATTTCCATGTTTTTAAGAAAATGCACCAGGCACAGCCCAGGCAGGACAGCCCACACCCTGGGAAACAAAGAGCTCAGTGTTGTCAGGGAGCAGATGCCAGGACAGCAATGGCACAGCAGCATCTGCTGCAGGGGAGGGAAAGCTGCACAGAGAGCGAGTTCCTGGCAGCAGCTGCCACTGGAACCACCAGGCAGGAGCCCCCAGCACCTGCAGGGCTGGGCAGAGCAGGAGCTGGTCTCTGCTCTGGCTCTCCCTCCTGCAGGGGATGGAAACCCTCTCTCCACAGCCATGGGACGTGCTGATGGCTCAGCACGCTGCCAGGGGGATGTGCAGAGTCGTTTGGTTCAGGTGCTGTGAAATGGCACGTGCTGGAAGCACAGGACTGCACAACCCTGGCTGCAAAACAGTGAGAGCTGAGCCCAAAGCCTGTGATCAAGGAGAAAAGACCCAGAACTTCCTCAATATTTCAGAGAACAATCCCTGCAGTGCTAGGCACCCAGGAACTGCTGGGGTGCTGGGACAGGCAGGGGTTTCTGCCCATGCATGAGAGCACCACAGGGATGGAATCCCCTGCAGCAGCAGCTCTGCCAGGCTGCTCAGCCCAGCACCACTGCTCCCACAGGGCAGCAGGGACACACCAGGAGCAGCCAAGGATGGTCCCTCCTGGCCTCTGCCTCGTCAGGACCCTGTAACCAGAGTGAAAGGTGAACAGCTTCCCTGACTTCATTAAAAACCAGCAACATCCATCATCTCAGCCTTCCAGGGCAGGCACAAAGATAGATGAAAGGAATAAAGGCAAGCCAGGAACATCAATAAATTACTGCATCTCCTTATTGGCTGCAGCACTCAATAGTTTGAGGCTTTCTGGTGCCTTTGGCAAGCAGCAGGTTTGCAGAAGTGCTGAGCCTGTCGCCTGCAGCGTGTCACCATCACTCAGCCCTGCTGAGCTGGGAGTTCTCCCCCTTCCCAGGAGTGCAGGGCTCCAGGGGCTGCAGCAGGGACCTGGGGCCAGGGGTACAGGGGTACAGGGATACAGGGATACAGGGGTACAGGGATACAGGGATACGGGGATACAGGGGTACAGGGGTACAGGGATACAGGGATACAGGGGTACAGGGGTATAGGGATACAGGGATACAGGGATACAGGGATACAGGGATACAAGGGTACAGGGGTAGAGGGATACAGGGGTACAGGGGTACAGGGATACAGGGATACAGGGGTACAGGGATACAGGGGTACAGGGGTACAGGGGTATAGGGATACAGGGGTACAGGGATACAGGGATACAGGGGTACAGGGGTACAGGGATACAGGGATACAGGGGTAAAGGGATACAGGGATACAGGGGTACAGGGGTACAGGGATACAGGGATACAGGGGTACAGGGATACAGGGATACAGGGATACAGGGATACAGGGATACAGGGATACAGGGGTAAAGGGATACAGGGATACAGGGGTACAGGGGTACAGGGATACAGGGATACAGGGGTACAGGGATACGGGGATACAGGGGTACAGGGGTACAGGGATACAGGGATACAGGGGTACAGGGATACAGGGATACAGGGATACAGGGGTACAGAGGTACAGGGATACAGGGATACAGGGGTACAGGGATACGGGGATACAGGGGTACAGGGGTACAGGGATACAGGGATACGGGGTACAGGGATACGGGGATACAGGGGTACAGGGGTACAGGGATACAGGGATACAGGGGTACAGGGATACAGGGATACAGGGATACAGGGGTACAGAGGTACAGGGATACAGGGATACAGGGGTACAGGGATACGGGGATACAGGGGTACAGGGGTACAGGGATACAGGGATACAGGGGTACAGGGATACAGGGATACAGGGATACAGGGGTACAGAGGTACAGGGATACAGGGATACAGGGGTACAGGGATACGGGGATACAGGGGTACAGGGGTACAGGGATACAGGGGTAAAGGGATACAGGGATACAGGGATACAGGGGTACAGGGATACAGGGGTACAGGGGTACAGGGATACAGGGGTACAGGGATACAGGGGTACGGGGATACAGGGGTACAGGGATACAGGGATACAGGGATACAGGGATACAGGGATACAGGGGTACAGAGGTACAGGGATACAGGGGTACAGAGGTACAGGGATACAGGGATACAGGGGTACAGGGATACAGGGGTACGGGGATACAGGGATACAGGGATACAGGGGTACAGGGATACAGGGATACAGGGGTACAGGGATACAGGGGTACAGGGATACAGGGATACAGGGGTACAGGGGTACAGGGGTACGGGGATACAGGGATACAGGGGTACAGGGGTACAGGGATACAGGGATACAGGGATACAGGGATGGGATAATGGGATGGGATCCAGGGATGGGATCCAGGGATGGGTGTGACACACATGGTCTGCCCAAGGAGGCACACAGGAGGTGACAGACACATCCTCTCAGCAGCCAGGGCACTAAAACCTATCCTGGATGACCCTGCAGGACCTGCACCGAGGATTCTCACAAGTGTAGCCGACCACACCACGTGGCTTTGACTGCTGTTGAAAATATTTAATAAACTCTGGAATATGAATCACTATCAAGGACCCTGAACATTAATTTCAGTCACAGCTGGCCACACTCTATCTCCTGTCTCACTGAATATTATATTTAACTAATTTAAGAGGATTGGTAAAGATAGTTTTCACACTTCACATGAAAGCATAATGAAATAATGATACCTGTACCCACAAAAAGCATGAGGATACTGCATAAAGAGCTTTAAAGTCATCTGAAGCACAAACTTCTCCAGGAGATGTTCCTTTGGCCAGCAGGGCCCCCATGCAGGTGTAGGCCCAGTCTGACCCAGCACAGATCCAGTCTGACCCAGTACAGGATCCAGTCTGGGTCCAGTCTGACCCAGCACAGATCCAGTCTGACCCAGTACAGGATCCAGTCTGGGTCCAGTCTGACCCAGCACAGATCCAGTCTGACCCAGTACAGGATCCAGTCTGGGTCCAGTCTGACCCCAGCACAGGATCCAGTCTGACCCAGTACAGGATCCAGTCTGGGTCCAGTCTGACCCAGCACAGACCCAGCACAGCCCCAGCTCAGCTCCTGCCTCTGGGCTCCCAGCTGGAACAGATGCCTTTGGGAGGGGCAGCATTTCCCATGGCAGACTCAGAGACACTGATTGCTGTTTGCCCTCAGCTATAACCCCATTTGCAAATAAACATACTGCAGGTTTTTAAAATCATGGAAATTCAGGCCTAAGGAGGACAGAAGACAACTGAATTCTGTCCTTTGTGCAATAACCTTATTCTGTTTGAAGATTGTCACTTCCCCCCGCCCCCCCCCCCCACTTATTTTCCCATTTCAGGGCAACAACACCCAATTCTTTCAGCCTTTCCTCATGACTCATGTATTTTGGATCTCAGCATCTCTTTCAAAATTTTCCAGTACTTCACCAACTTCTCTGTATTTTTACTTAGAAGCAATATATACTTCATTATTTTTAAGAGTTAAAATATTTTTATTCTCTGATATAACATGCAGAGGGAATGTTTATACCAGGGCCCATACAGGCAACACTCATGTTAATGTATCCCAAAATAAGGCTTTGCTTTTTGGCATCGTCACACCCACACCCTTTCCTGCAAAGACGTTGCCTTGCCAGATATTTCATATATCAAAAGCAGAATATATAAATACATAAGTATTATTCCTGCTTTTCAGCTCTCCCTTCTGTGCAGAACCTGGACTTTGAGCAGCAGTGCAGATCCTAATTGTGCCCCAGGGACTGCTCAGACTCATCTACACGACTCAGGCCGGGGTTACAAGGTTTAGAAGCTTGTAGGCTCTGCCCTCATCCCGAGCCAGGGTTCAGCAGACCTCCCAATTTCCTGCATTAAACAAAACAATTTTGCAGTAATGGGCTGCCCCGTCTCCCCTCTGTGCAGAGCAGAAGCAGCTCGGGGGGCTCAGCCCTGCCTGGCTGCAGGGGGACCCCAGGGATGGGGGATCCCTGCCTGGGAGGGAGGAGTGCAGGGTGCTCTGAGCAGTGACACCCCATTAACTCATCCCCCCAAAATTCACCCCTGCACAGGGACCCCAGGTGCTGGGAAGGGCAGTCACACTTCTGCACCCCCAGGAACCTGAGCACTTCTTACAGCAGAGGCACCAAGATGACCTCAAATTGTCCCCTTGTTCTTTGTTTTCACCACCATTAGGTGATGTTTCCCTCTGCAATGGTGGCAGGGTACAGGCATCATCCATGCAGCTATTTTTATTGCCCAGAAATTAGCCTAGCAGGAATTCCATTAAATTCCATTTTTCTAGGAGGGGAAACTCGTTGCTGATGTCAGAGAAGAGCAGCCACAAAAATGTGCAGCAAGGCTCAGAAGGGCTGGGAATGGCAATGCTCAGGGGAGGGGTGGGAGGCAGTGGGAGAGGAGCCCTGCCCGGAGAGCAGCTCCCTCCCTGCACCATCCCTGCCAGCAGCACCCCCTGCCAGTGCCACAGCCCCTCTGGGACACAGCTCTGCTGGGCTCAGCTGCACTCAGAATTCTCCCCCACAACTCCTCAAAGCACTGGAAGTGCTGGCTCTGGTTGCCCTTCCCCATCCAGCACTGCTGTGAGCTCCCCACTGCCATGCACCATCCTTGGGGGGAGTCTGGGTTTCCTCTGCCCTGCCCACAGACCCCACTGCTGTCCTCACAAACACTCCAGAGTGCCTGGGAATGAGCACTAATTGGAGGTGGTCACCTAGGAGACGAGGAGGATTCCCAAAAATCAGTGCCAGAAACTGTGGTAATCCACAACTAATGAAGACAAAATTAATGAGCTAAGCCACGTGTGTTTGCAGTTACAGCACGGTGTCCCCTCCTGGGGTTAAAGCACAGGATGATGGGGTGGGATCTCCAGAGCCCTGCCCTCAGCCCAGCCCCAAACAGCACAGACAGCTCCTGACCAGAGCCAGGCTCCAGCTTCAGACTGGCCAGAGATGATTCTTGTTGGTGAATCTGGAGTTCAGCTACATGCACCTACGGTTTTGGTTTCACTACACAGAGCATCATTCACTGAGAGGAGCTGCTGGAGATCTTTAAAAGAGAGGAAGACTGTCCTCATCCCATCTGGGACACCTCCATCCTCCCCCAGCTCTGCTGGAGCCAGGCTGTGCCCAGGTCCCTCACCAGGGTCCCTGGAGCCAGGCTGGGTCACTGCTCCTGTCCCCTCTCTGTGCCTGGGTCACTGCTCCTGTCCCCTCTCTCTGTGCTGCTCCTGTCCCTCTCTGTACCCTGGGTCACTGCTCCTGTCCCCTCTCTGTGCCCTGGGTCACTGCTCCTGTCCCTGTCTGTGCCCTGGGTCACTGCTCCTGTCCCCTCTCTCTGTGCTGCTCCTGTCCCTCTCTGTACCCTGGGTCACTGCTCCTGTCCCCTCTCTGTGCCCTGGGTCACTGCTCCTGTCCCTGTCTGTGCCCTGGGTCACTGCTCCTGTCCCCTCTCTCCGTGCCCTGGGTCACTGCTCCTGTCCCCTCTCTGTGCCCTGGGTCACTGCTCCTGTCCCTCTCCATGCCCTGGGTCACTGCTCCTGTCCCTGTCTGTGCCCTGGGTCACTGCTCCTGTCCCTCTCTCTGTGCCCTGGGTCACTGCTCCTGTCCCTCTCTGTGCCCTGGGTCACTGCTCCTGTCCCTGTCTGTGCCCTGGGTCACTGCTCCTGTCCCTCTCTCTGTGCCCTGGGTCACTGCTCCTGTCCCCTCTCTCTGTGCTGCTCCTGTCCCTCTCTGTACCCTGGGTCACTGCTCCTGTCCCCTCTCTGTGCCCTGGGTCACTGCTCCTGTCCCTGTCTGTGCCCTGGGTCACTGCTCCTGTCCCCTCTCTCCGTGCCCTGGGTCACTGCTCCTGTCCCCTCTCTGTGCCCTGGGTCACTGCTCCTGTCCCCTCTCTCTGTGCCCTGGGTCACTGCTCCTGTCCCTGTCTGTGCCCTGGGTCACTGCTCCTGTCCCTCTCTGTGCCCTGGGTCACTGCTTCTGTCCCTCTCTCTGTGCCCTGGGTCACTGCTCCTGTCCCCTCTCTGTGCCCTGGGTCACTGCTCCTGTCCCTCTCTCTGTGCCCTGGGTCACTGCTCCTGTCCCTGTCTGTGCCCTGGGTCACTGCTCCTGTCCCCTCTCTGTGCCCTGGGTCACTGCTCCTGTCCCCTCTCTCTGTGCCTGGGTCACTGCTCCTGTCCTCTCTCCGTGCCCTGGGTCACTGCTCCTGTCCCTCTCTCTGTGCCCTGGGTCACTGCTCCTGTCCCCTCTCTGTACCCTGGGTCACTGCTCCTGTCCCTGTCTGTGCCCTGGGTCACTGCTCCTGTCCCCTCTCTGTACCCTGGGTCACTGCTCCTGTCCCCTCTCTCCATGCCCTGGGTCACTGCTCCTGTCCCTCTCTCCGTGCCCTGGGTCACTGCTCCTGTCCCTCTCCGTGCCCTGGGTCACTGCTCCTGTCCCCTCTCTGTACCCTGGGTCACTGCTCCTGTCCCCTCTCTCCATGCCCTGGGTCACTGCTCCTGTCCCTCTCCGTGCCCTGGGTCACTGCTCCTGTCCCCTCTCTGTGCCTGGGTCACTGCTCCTGTCTCTGTCTGTGCCTGGGTCACTGCTCCTGTCCCCTCTCTGTGCCCTGGGTCACTGCTCCTGTCCCTCTCCGTGCCCTGGGTCACTGCTCCTGTCCCTCTCTCCGTGCCCTGGGTCACTGCTCCTGTCCCTCTCTCTGTGCCCTGGGTCACTGCTCCTGTCCCTCTCTCTGTGCCCTGGGTCACTGCTCCTGTCCTCTCTCCGTGCCCTGGGTCACTGCTCCTGTCCCTCTCTCTGTGCCCTGGGTCACTGCTCCTGTCCCTCTCTCTGTACCCTGGGTCACTGCTCCTGTCCCTCTCTCTGTACCCTGGGTCACTGCTCCTGTCCCTCTCTCTGTGCCCTGGGTCACTGCTCCTGTCCCTCTCTGTGCCTGGGTCACTGCTCCTGTCCCTCTCTCTGTGCCTGGGTCACTGCTCCTGTCCCCTCTCTGTGCCTGGGTCACTGTTCCTGTCCCTCTCTGTGCCCTCCTGCAGAACCCTCCATCCCCCAGCCTCAGTGAGTGCTCCCTGCTGCCAAATCCCACGCTCTGCTCCTGGAGGGGCACCCTGGGTCCTGCAGAGTCTCCCTCAGCCCCTCAGCCTGTCAGGGGTTTCCTCTCTCCTTCCCCAAGCACTGGCTGTAGCCAACAGTTTCATGTTGTCATTTCCTTTAGACTGCAATGCTCTCATTTTAGCACAGCAACTTATTTTTAATGGAGTTTGGAAATTTTTTTTTATATCCTCACTTCTACTCCAAGCATGTTTGCTCTCAATTTATTTCTGCTCTTCTTATCTTCTCAACAACTGCATCTCTTGTTCCTAGTCCTGCTCATTTTCTGCTCCGTATTGTGATTTTTCTTTAATTTCATCTTGTTCCCACACTTCCCAATCACACATTTCATCACTCCTGCTTCCCTATTGCCAACAATATGTGATTTCTTTATCTTAATTGTATCACCCAGTCATCTGGTTCCAGGATGGCATCTCTTTACCTCACAGTGCAGTCCCTTTAATCATTACTGCTTCTGGCATGTATAATAATAGCTGAGAGCAGCTGTTGGTTTCACCTTCCAGTCACAGGCACGAGGGGGTTTTTCCTTCCACATGAGTCCTAATGACAACACAAGCTGAACCCATCCAGACATCACTTCCACAGGCTGCAGAAATGAATCCAGTGCTCCATGAGCTCCAGGTCCCTGCTCCAGCTCAGAGCAGCCCTGGAGGAATCAAAGCCTTTGTGAAGGATCAGACCCACCCTTGAGAGGAGCCAGCAGCAGAAGGGAGCTGAGCTGGCAGTGTGTGACACACCTGAGACACACCTGGGCAGGGTGGAGGCTCCACACAGGCTCAGCACTGCCCGCTCCAGATGGAAATCCTGCTCTCTGCACCCACCTGGGCAGCTCCAGGACCAGCAGAGAGCTCTGAATGCAGCACAATTATCAGCAGTAGGAAGTTTCACATGGGGGTAGAGGGAATAAAAACTGATACTACCAGCTGCTTAAATGGCACTTAAATGCAAAAGGCAGCACAGGCCAGGAGTCACTGCATGGGTCTGACTGAGCACTCTGCCTGAGTCCTGTGTCTGTGTCCTTTGTCTGTCCTGTGTCCTTTGTCTGTCCTGTGTCTGTGTCCTGTGCCCTGTGTCTGTGTCCTGTGTCCTGATCCACACGTGCTGCTGGAAGGTCAGCAGCTGGGATTGTGCACACAGAACCATTTTACATCTTTCAGAGGGGCCGTGGTGCCAGCCATGAATCTGCACAGGACAGTGTCTGGTCACCTGATTTACTGAAATTTACACCTGATTTACACAGAGGAAGAACTGAATGGGAGCCCTGAATAATACAGGTCAAACAAAGGCCAGAGCAGGGGATTGTATAGCAGGAAAATGTGACAGAAGGACTTACTTGGTCTGGAAAAAAGCCATTTAAACAGGTACCACACTTGGTAAATGTAAAGCAATCCTTGCTGATCTGTCTCTACAGGCCCATGCTAAAAGTCAGCAGGAAACCTTCCATCAGCCCAGGCTGCCCCAGCCCCCCCAGCCCCACCTTGCACACAGAGGAATGGGGAACCACGGCTGCTCTGGCCATCAGCTGCAGCTTCCTCCCCTCACAGAGAAGATCTTCTTCCCAATATCTGATCTAAACCTTCTCTCAGCAGTTTGAAGTCACTCCCCCTCATCCTGTTACTACTTGCTCTTGCAAAAAGTCTCTCTCCATCTTTTCTGTCAGCTCCCTTCAGGTCCTGGAAGGCCACAATTCAGTCAGCCCAAAGCCTTCTCTTCCCCAAGCTGAACGAGCCCAGCTCCCTCAGCCTTTCCTGCAGCAGAGTGTTCCAGCCCTTGTCCTGCTCCAGCACTCCAGCCCTTCCCTGCTGGCTGCAGGGCTGGATGCTGCAGGTGGGGTCTCACCTGAGCAGGACAGAGAGCTGTGATCACCAGGGTGACCTCGTGCCCAGCACAAGCCTTCAGACTACCCTGGATTAACTCCAGTTTGAGCAACCACAAGTTTTTTTGGAAAGAAAACATTTGATCTTCACAGGCAGCATTCCTAATGAGGAAGAGACCCGAGGTGCCTGTTCCGGTGTTTAATTACATCGAGCCCCCACCGTGTGTGCCTTCTCTCTAATCTCAGCTCGTCTGTCCCCAGCTGCACCCAGAGGGACCTTCGAGCTCCAGACACTGTCTGCTGCCCGAGCTCTGCCCCTGAGCAGGGCAGGGAGCAGAGGGGACACAGCCGGGGGCACGGGCACATGGGCACGGGGCAGTGCTGGGCACGGGGCACTGCTGGGCACGGGGCAGTGCTGGGCACGGGGCAGTGCTGGGCACGGGGCAGTGCTGGCTCTGTGGACAGCTGGACAGGAGTCCCAGGAGCACATTGCAGGTGTGCCAGGAGCACATTGCAGGTGTCCCAGGAGCACAGGACAGGTGTGCCAGCAGCACTCCCTGCACAGCAGCGATTCCCAGACAGGGACCTCAGGGGCTGCAGCCCAGAGCAGCGAGCTGACATCGTGTGCCTGATGTTGCCAAACACGGATGAGCTGTTGCTAGAACAATCAATTTTTAAATATCTCTGCTTGTTACCCTGAGCCTGCAGTAACTATGGCAACCTGCTCCGGGCTCCCCTCTCCAAAGGCGCCGCAGCCGAGCCCGGGCTGGGGACTGGGGGCTCTGGGGTCTCTGGGATCTCTGGGATCTCTGGGATCTCTGGGATCTCTGGGGATCTCTGGGCTCTCTGGGGATCTCTGGGCTCTCTGGGCTCTCTGGGGGCTCTGGGGCTCTGGGGTCTCTGGGATCTCTGGGGTCTCTGGGATCTCTGGGATCTCTGGGGTCTCTGGGATCTCTGGGGGCTCTGGGGGCTCTGGGGTCTCTGGGATCTCTGGGATCTCTGGGGTCTCTGGGATCTCTGGGGGCTCTGGGATCTCTGGGGTCTCTGGGGTCTCTGGGATCTCTGGGGTCTCTGGGAGCTCTGGGGGCTCTGGGATCTCTGGGGTCTCTGGGATATCTGGGGATCTCTGGGGGCTCTGGGGGCTCTGGGATCTCTGGGCTCCCAGGGCTCTCTGGGGTCTCTGGGTGTGTGAGTGCCCCCCACCCCAAAGAGCACTGCTGCTCACAGGGACACCCTGCACGCCATGAGAAATAGACTTTTGTTGTTTGCTGAGCTGGACTGAGGGACCAGGCAATAACAGCAGGCTCAGGAGCAGGAGAAGGCAGAGCAGGGATGTGCCCTGGCAGTGCTGGAGGGCCCAGCTTGGGCTCCCTGAGCACACAGAGTGCTGCCAGGCCAGCCCCAGGGCCACAGAGCAGCTCCAGGGCAGTGCAGAGCTCTCAGGTGTGCTCTGCAGTGTCGCTGCAGTTCTGGGGTGACCCACCTCACCTCTCTGCCTGCCAGCATCCCAGCAGGGCTCAGGATGGCACCTCCCTGGCAGGCTGCAGCTGGGCTCTGAGACACCTGCAGGGAGCACCTGCTCTGGGCTGGGCTGGGATGTTTACCTGGCTTTTCTCCTTGCCTCTATTCTGCTCAGTAAACATACCAATGAAGTCTTGTCACCCTGCTCACTCTTTCTGCCATGCAAATGCTGTGAGCTCCCTCTGCACCTGCTGCTTCCCAGATTGAGGGGGAGGAGAACAGGGAGGGACTGGGTTGGCTGAATTGCACCTTAATTAGGCTCCTCCCCAGACAACTAACACTGTGAATTTTTCAAAATCCTATAAATTGTGTAATATCAATTATTCAATCATTCTGCTAATCTAAAGGTTTGCAGAAGATTTCTAGCTTTGTAGAAAAACTAAACATGAAGTATCAATAATTGACAGCCTTCCCAGCAGAGGATTAACTCCCAGCACATCCCTTTGGAGCACAAGTAGAGCGTGCAGTGCTCCCTGGGGAAGGATTACCTCCACTAGTCAGAGTGCTCTTGGAGAGGTGTCATCACACCAAATTCTATCACTGCATTTTACAAATCCTGTCCTATTGGATGCATTTATCCTGCCAACAACTTGGCAGTGTAATTCCTAGTTTTTTTGTCCCTGGCATTGCTGAGGTGCCCATAACCAAGGCACACAGGGCATGAACACAGTGAGCAGGTTTGCAGTCCCACCTGCAGGCAGTTCCTGGAGGGCCCCATGGCACTGGACCCTGCCCAGGCTGGGTCCCAGCCTCGGCACACGTGGAGCTGGCAGGGCTGGCATGTCACACCTGGGGGTGACTGTGTGCTCTGCCAGCCTGTCCACCACCCCAGCCCCACATCAGACAGCTGCACTCTCCCTCTGATCAGAGTGGGTCACACTGCCCTTGTCCCACAGCCTGGCTTTCCCTGTGCCATGCCCAGAGCGCCTGGGGCACAGCCCTGCAGGCACCTGCAGCCTGGGTTGTTCTGCTCTTCCTGCAGCCTGGGATGTTCTGCCTGCAGCCTGGAATGTTCTTCCTGCAGCCTGGGATGTTCTGCAGGCACCTGCAGCCTGGGGTGCTGTCTGGGGAGGCCAGCCCACCTTGGGCAGGTGCCTTCCCTTGGCAGCAAGAGGCTGAAGATGAGGATGAAGTTGAGGATGAGGGTGAGGTTGAGGATGGGGTTGAAGATGAGGATGAGGATGAGGATGAGGATGAGGATGAGGATGAGGATGAGGATGAGGATGGGGATGGGGATGGGGATGGGGATGGGGATGGGGATGAGAGTGAGGGTGAGGGTGAGGATGAGGATGAGGATGGGGATGGGGATGGGATGAGGATGAGGATGAGGATGAGGATGAGGATGAGGATGAGGATGAGGATGGGATGAGGATGAGGATGAGGATGAGGATGAGAAGGATGTTTTCCCCAGCAGCTCTGGAATCGTTCCCTGCAGAGCTGAAGAAAGCACCGAGCTTGCAGCGCCAGCAGAGCCTCTGGATGCCTCCAGCAGGCAGGAGGGGCAGGGAGAGTTAATTAAAATGCACCGAGCACGTGTAGAGTTTGATTACAAGACTCAGGCAGGCTGAGTTCCTCCTCCAGCAGCACATCTGCCCAATCTGGGCTGGCTGCAGCCTCCTCTCTGCTGTGCTCGCTGCTGCTGCTCTCCTCTGCTTTACTGAGCAAGCACCAGCCCAGCCTGGAGCTGCACAGCCAGTCCTGCTGAGCACGGAGGCCTCGGCTTTACTCCCACACATCCAGCACAAAGTGACCATCCTGCACGGGTGTGCCACCCTCTGCCACTGCCTGTCACGGGACAGCAGCCCTGAGCCCGGCCCCGAGACAGGCACCTGGCACGGGGCACCTGGCACGGGGCACCTGGCACAGAGCACTGGGCATCCCCACACCCCCTGCACCCTGAGACAGGCACCTGGCACCTGGCACCTGGCACCTGGCACGGGGCACCTGGCACGGAGCACTGGGCATCCCCACACCCCCTGCCCCTCTGAGCCCAGCACACCTGCAGAGCTGCTGCTGCTGGCAGGGGCTGGCACCCTCTGGGGTCGCAGTGCCACTGCAGGGCCCTCCCAGGTAACCATCCCCCAGGTGCTGCTGCTTCCCCGGCTGGCACCCAGCTCAGCCCGCAGTGTTTGCAGTGTGAATATATTGTACATGGCAACTGCAGATTTGTTCCACATATTTTCCTCCAAGACTGTATGTCTTTTCTTCTTTTTTAATAATGCCAGTCATAAATGTCACGTGCTGGAGCCCAGATCTCATTATTGTGAGCAGAGAAATGTATGCCAGGCAATAAATTCTTTTGTTGGAAATAACCCTGGTGACTAGAGAAATTTATGAATTTATTACTCTTTGTAGGAGCCTTTCCTCCTATGACTTAAAGGGAGATCTATCATCCTACAGGAGACCTTGCTGGTTCCCCAGAAACCTTTGTGCAGTTTTGTGTTGCATTCTTTGCCTTCCTGACCCAAGGACTCACTCACGTGTAGGGCTCATGATAAACAATGAAATGGGGCAGCAGCCCAGCAGCACAGCTGGCACAGCTGGCACAGCTGGCACAGTGCAGTTCCAGTGCCCCCTGAGCACCCACAGCTGGCACAGCTGGCACATCTGGCACAGTGCAGTCCCCAGTGCCCCCTGAGCACCCACAGCTGGCACAGCTGGCACAGTGCCCCCTGAGCACCCACAGCTGGCACAGCTGGCACAGCTGGCACAGTGCAGTTCCAGTGCCCCCTGAGCACCCACAGCTGGCACAGCTGGGCACAGCTGGCACAGGTGGCACAGTGGCCGTGCTGGCCCTGCAGTCTGGGGCTGTGGCTCCCAGTTTCAGCCCTCAGCCCCTTCCCCAGCCCAGTGCCCCTCCCTGCCAGCTCGGGCTCAGGGGTGAGATGGGCTGCAGGGGAGCAAGGTCAGGGGAGCAAATGGCTCAGCCCAGCTCCACCCCCCGCACTGCAGAGCACCCAGAGCTCAGGGTGGGTGTCCCATCACTGATGGCACAGCCACACAAAACTACACCTTGTTACCTCAGTGTCAATTATGTTTTCATATGGGTCTGAAATACTTGGAATACAAACCTTTTCTGTAAGATTACAAATTGCTCAAGCACTTCTGCAATTTGGAAGGCAGAGGGTCAATGATTTGGGCATGGCTTTGCATATAATGGCCTGCAACAGATTGTGAATTTCTCTGTCACTGAGGCAGTTCTGAGCCCTGAATCCAAGGCTGCAGGCTGCTGGAATGGGCCATCTGAACAGGGACACTCACAGCTGGGAGGGAACTCCCTGGCCAGGGGCTGCAGGTACTGGGTGTGTGTGGTCAGACAACTCGTGGGGTAAGAGACAGCCCAGTAACAAAAATAAATACAAATACAAATGGAAACATGAGAAAGAGAAGTGTCAGATTTTCTTTTTGTCAAGAAAGAAGTTCAAACTTCACTTCCATGTGATTACTGTTTATTCCAGAAGACCAGACCACTTCATTCATTCAACGATTCAAAACATGTTATTTTCAAAAATCCTTAAAAGCTTTCACAAACAGACTCTCATCCAGCCAAAATCCAGCTGGCAAAGCTCCTGGGTGTGAGGACAGATTAATTTATCACTTCTCAGCAATGACTGTTAGAGTTTATTTTGCTGAAGAGGAAAAGCAGTCAGGGTTTTGGCCATCCCAGGTGGCAGCCAGTGGCATGGACAGAGCCCAGGTGGCACCATGGGAGGCTCTGGGGAGCACCTGCATGGATCACACTGCATCAGGCTCTGCTCCTGGCACTGCACCCTGCCTGGGCTGTGCACAGCTGTCACCAGCTCCTGCAGCCTCACCTGTGCTCATGCTCACCTGCAGGGCAGAGCTGCCTGTCCCACAGCAGCCACACACCCAGAGCTGACCCCAGCTCCCTGCATTTCCCCATCCCTCCACAAAAACTGGTTTTGCACAGCAAACAGAACCAGATGTAGGGCTGCAAATGTCAGATGTCACACAACACTCTGCCCACAAAACTGAAAGTCACATCACCAGCAGCATGAAGCAGGGGATGGGATCACAGATTTCCTAAAAGTAAATGAAAATTACATCTGAAGTTATTTTTCTCCTACTCTTAAAAATCAGCCTAGCAGGAACATCAAAGTAATCCATGAGCCTGGTCACTCCTGTTACACACTGGCATAAATCAAATACAAACCAGGGCTGAAATCATCCCAGAGACATCCAGCCGAGCTCAGCAAAGGAGAACAGGCTGACACAACATCTTTAAACATTTTTAATTACCCTGTCAAAGTGACAATTATGGAGCTAATTATTAGGAAGACAATACCAGATCTACTGAATAGCACATCAACAGTGTTTTTATGTAATTATGCAATTTAATGAATTGAAGGCTACAGTAATGGGCTATATCTGGTTAATTAGGGACTCCCTTTCTGATAATAATGCCATTTATTTTCAATTCACTGTATTTTTTTCTGTGAAACCAAGCACATTCACACAGGCACTGAAGGATTTCTTGGAGAGCTCACACTGCTTACCCCTGGCTGTATGGGTGGGACAGAGTTTCCATGGGGTGGGCAATGAACTCCAGCTGTTACTCTGTCATTTCCAACTCTGCCGTGTTTCAGGGCTGGGTTACATCCCAGGGTGGGCTCCTGGTGCTGGCACTCAGCCTGCCCAAAGCCACCCTCCTCCCTGGGGCAGCCCCGTGCCAGGGGGATGCACAGAACTGCAATACCTGGCAAATGAGAACACCAAATTCACCTTTCCACGTTTGCAGGTTGCCAGCATTAATGGCACAAATATTTGGCAGGTGACCCTCTGCAGAGTTCTACTGGCTTGGCCACCCAAATACACTAAAGGACTTCCCACCCAAGGGGAAGCTGCTATTAGGAAGGAAGAAATGCAATAATGTACTTATCAATTCATAACCCTGGCAATTGTGGAAACATCCTGAGCTTTTGTTGGCCTGGAGATTTATTCAGTCCTGCTGGCTTCCCAGCTGAGGCAGAAAAGATCATAAACCTGCTAAGAGAAATGCCACTGCAAAATGTTCCAGGCTCAGCTGTAACATTCCTCCTCCTCCTGGCACAGCAGCCAAGGTGCCCCAAAAAGGCAAGAGCTGAACTTGCAAACCCTGTCCCCTCTGTCCTTGCCAGAGGCTGCTCAGGAGCATTAACCTGACAAGAGCTACCTGCTCTGCAGCTGGGATTTGGGCTGGGGGATCTCTCAAAGCTCCCTTCCTTCTAGGAGTGTAGGAAACCTTGAACTGTGTTGTGTGCCCATCAGAATTCCAGGAGGCAGTGCTGGGAGGGGGCTGTGGGTGTCCTGACTGTGCACAAACCCTGCTGGCAGCCCAGGCTGAAGGAGAGCTGGGCTGCAGTGGGAAAGGTCAGGGATGAGCATTTAACACGTCCTGTTGGAGCACAGCACCAGGGCAGGGGCCAGGCTGAGCAGCTGCCCTGCAGCTCACAGCAAGGGTGGCAGGGAAGGGAGCAGTGGAGGGCTGCAGGGCACAGCAGCAGCAGCAGCAGAGCACAACAGCACCAGCAGCACCAGCAGCAGCACCAGAGCAGCAGCAGCAGCACCAACAGCAGCAGCACCAGCAGCAGCAGCAGCAGAGCAGCAGCAGCAGCAGCAGCAGAGCAGCAGAGCACAACAGCACCAGCAGCACCAGCAGCAGCACCAGAGCAGCACCAGAGCAGAAGCAGCAGCACCAACAGCAGCAGCACCAGCAGCAGCACCAGAGCAGAAGCAGCAGCACCAACAGCAGCAGCACCAGCAGCAGCACCAGAGCAGCACCAGAGCAGAAGCAGCAGCACCAACAGCAGCAGCACCAGCACCAGCACCAGAGCAGCACCAACAGCAGCAGCACCAGCAGCAGCACCAGCAGCACCAGCAGCAGCACCAGCAGCAGAGCAGCAGCAGAGCAGCAGCACCAGCACCAGCAGCACCAGCAGCACCAGCAGCACCAGCAGCACCAGCAGCAGAGCAGCAGAACAGCAGCAGCAGCAGAGCAGAAGCAGCAGCAGCAGCAGGTGTCTGCAGGGACAGGCACAGGCACAGTCCCGTTCCTGCTCCTGCTTGTTAAACAGACTCGGCTCCTGGCCCCTCTCCCCCAGCCGTGCTCTGAGCCAGTGGAACGTTTTGCTCCTGCTGTACAAGTCAAACACATTAACTCCAGCCCTCTGGGGCGTCTCTGAGCACTGCACCGAGCCCTGACACTTCCCCAGGCTCAGCAGCTGATCCATCCTCCCAAATACCTGCCAAGGCAGCAGAATTCACCACATTTTCCTTGGATTCACAACCACGGAGTGTCTGAGCCCAGGCTCAGGCTGCTGCTGGCAGCTCTGCCCTGCAGCTTGCAGCCCAGAGCCCAATGGACAGTGAGAACCTGCTTGCATGGGATGCTTTGGGTTCAGGAACAGGATGACACCCAGGGTGTGGAAGGGCTGAGCAGTGAGGACACCAGGGCTTCAGTCAGACTTCACCAAGTATTTAACAGGGAAATGATCCAGAACCAGCACTTCTGAGGCACAGCAGCACTTCATTTGCATCAGGGAATACTCAGCTAGCTGGTTTTGTGACAGTATGTCTTTTTTATGTATATAAAATTTATGAAATAATTTAGTGCTCGTGAAGCCAAAGGAGTAATGACACTGGCAGGGACAACGGATGGCCCAGCAGCGTGTGCCACCCCAGCAAGGCAGCAGCCCCAGTGCCAGGCACTCCAGATCTCACACTGGCCCCTTTCTGGGACTCAGGCACTCAGCACTTCTGCTGGCAGAGCCGGCCCGGCCCAGCCCAGCCCGGCCCAGCCCAGCCCGGCCCAGCCCAGCCCAGCCCAGCCCGGCCCAGCCCAGCCCGGCCCAGCTCAGCCCAGCCCAGCCCAGCCCAGCCCAGCTCAGCCCGGCCCAGCTCAGCCCAGCTCAGCCCAGCCCAGCCCAGCCCAGCCCAGCCCAGCTCAGCCCAGCCCAGCCCAGCCCAGCCCAGCCCAGCCCAGCCCAGCCCAGCTCAGCCCGGTCCAGCCCAGCCCAGCCCAGCCCAGCCCAGCCCAGCCCAGCCCCTGCCAGTCCAGACTGTCTGTGCTGAAGCTCAGCCACCACCCATGGCCACTCTGGAACACCCATGGCCACTCCGGAGCTCCCGTGGCCACTCCGGAGCTCCCCCTGCTCTCCCCACCATCCCCTCCTGCTGCAGACCAGGCCTGGCTCCTGCTCCCCGCACCACGATCGGGGTTTTCCCGGTGGCTGCAGGACACTCGAGTTCTGTTCCTGCCTTCCAAACGCTTTTGCAGAGCTCCATCTAGGGGGGACGGTGCTGGGCCCGGCTGAGTAAATAACACAATGAGTAAGGACCACAATGACTCCTTCCCTGGCCTGAGGCCTCTCATCACACCCTTACTGTGCTCATTGCAAGGAAGGAAGCAGCCTGCACACTTTACAGTTTGTTCTAATTCAGTTGCAGCTGATGGAGGAAGTGCACTGTGCAGATCAGTGGTGCATCACAGACACAGAGCCAGGGCCCCTAATTAATGTTATTCTAGGAACAGCCCTCACTGACAAGACTGAGTATTAAAGCATCACTTTTCCGAAGGAAACTTGGTGGAACCAGAGTCTCTTGCACAGAAAAGCAAAGCCAAGCCCAGCTCCTGACTCCAGCATCCCTCAGAGGAAAGCAGCTCAGCCCTGGGAGCAGCTGGCATTTGCAAGGACAGAGTGCCTGCAGGGACAAAGCCTGGGGGTGTCAGAGCTCTGCTCACAGCTGGCCCAGCACAGCTGGGTGCCCAAGCACCCTGGCCAGCAGCACCCGGGGCTGGGAGCAGAGCCACCTTCCAGAGAGTCCCAGCTGTGACAGCAGCAGCAGGCTGGGTCACCGGCACTGCCTCCAGGGCATGGGGCAGACCCAGCCTCATCCCCTCCACGGTTTGATTTTCAGGTTTATTTTTATGGCCCCAGCCCCAAGATGAAAGAATAGTGTTAAACTTCACAAACCCCCTCATATTGCCGTGCTAGAGTTGGAAGCCTCACATATGCAGCTGTTACTCCTCTGTTGCTCTGAGGTCTCTTTCTAATTTAATACTTAAACAATATTGCAAAATTCATAATGCCTTCTCCAGAGGCAAACACCTGGGCTTCTCCAGAGGAAACACCTGGGCTTCTCCAGAGGAAACACCTGGGCTTCCCCAGAGGAAACACCTGGGCTTCTCCAGAGGAAACATCTGGGCTTCTCCAGGGGAAAACACCTGGGCTTCTCCAGAGGAAACACCTGGGCTTCTCCAGAGGAAACATCTGGGCTTCTCCAGGGGAAAACACCTGGGCTTCTCCAGAGGAAACACCTGGGCTTCCCCAGAGGAAACACCTGGGCTTCTCCAGAGGAAACACCTGGGCTTCTCCAGGGGAAAACACCTGGGCTTCTCCAGAGGAAACATCTGGGCTTCTCCAGAGGAAACACCTGGGCTTCTCCAGGGGAAAACACCTGGGCTTCTCCAGAGGAAACACCTGGGCTTCTCCAGAGGAAACACCTGGGCTTCCCCAGAGGAAACACCTGGGCTTCTCCAGGGGAAAACACCTGGGCTTCTCCAGAGGAAACATTTGGGCTTCTCCAGGGGAAAACACCTGGGCTTCCCCAGAGGAAACACCTGGGCTTCCCCAGAGGAAACACCTGGGCTTCTCCAGAGGAAACACCTGGGCTTCTCCAGAGGAAACATCTGGGCTTCTCCAGAGGAAACACCTTATCTCCCAGGGCAGGGGCCTGTCCCTGCAGGGCATTCTCTGCTGCTCCAGCCTGTCCCGTGTCCGGGTGTGCCTGGGCACACCCTGCATCCCGCTGGGCATGGGGTGCCCAGGCAGGCTGAGGAGGCTGCAGCAAGCCCCTGGCACAGGCTGGGTCTGGGTCCTCCCACCCTCCAGGGATGATCCACGCCTGGGTCCTGGCAGGAGCAGGACAGGAGGGAGGGAGGGGGGAGGGGCTGGCAGCCAGATCTGCCCTTGGCTGTTTCTGTCAGATCAAACAGCTGCTAATTGACCAATGTGTCTCCTCTTGCTGAGCTATTAGCCACTGCCCTGGCAGCTCCCTGACATTAATTATCTGGGAGTTAGCAGGGTCTGAGAGCATAAACAGCACTTGCCATGCTGGCAGGGTGAGCTCGCTGCTGCAGGCACTGATGTGGCCACTGTGCCCTGGTGTGGTGGGTGCCACGGCTGGCCCATGGCCAGCAAGGTGCCAAGCACCACAGAGCAGCCAGTTCTTCCCAGGAGCACTCCGAGTTTGGTTGGACACCGTGGTCCAGGGATGCTCTGCCTCTCAGGCCACCTCACCACTAACAGCAGCCCCAGAATGGGCACCTGCTCCCAGGAGGAGCCTGTCTTAGAGGCCACAGCAGCACCAGACACTGCTGCTATGGCAGAGGCTGACACAAACTGGCACAGCAGGATTAGACTGGAGTTTTGTCATTCTTTTTACTTTGTTTCGGTGTGGGAGAAAAAAACCATCAAGCCAGAGCTAACGTGATCAAGGTGTGAACGTGAGCAGCCCAGAATATTGTGAATCACATAAAAGATTTGATCACGGTCAATATCAGCTGCTGAGCTATAATAGCTTTTGTGACTCTCCTAACAGGATTTTAATTTTATGTTTATTATTTGGGGACCAGCAAAGCACAGGAAATGCCCTTGTGGTGGTGTAGGCCCCCTTCCCTCTGTTCTCTGGAAGGCTGGGAAGACACAAGCTCAAAGCAAACTGACTTTCAGCATTTTCAATTTTTGCTTGTGCTCCCCAGGCTTGGCAGGAGAGTGAACTTAATTAAAATCAATGGAGAAACAGAAGAGAATAAATGGCAATATGAATATTCTGGGTGTCTCCACTGAAGCACAGCCCGTGGCTCTGCCAGCAGCCAGGGACTCCTTCAGGGCTGCAGGAGCCTCCTCTGCTCTCTGCAGCTCTGGAGCCCAGCAGCCCCAGCAGAAGCTGAGCCCTGGGCCAGATGTGCCAGGACAGGAGGGGGCAGGGGCAGAGGTGTGGCCATGGCCAGCTGTATGTGCTGCCCCTGGCACAGCTGTCCTGGCACAGCAGCCCCTGGCACACCTGTGTCTGTCTCACCTGTGCTCAGCACCCCTGGCCCAGCCCCAGCCCCGCTGGCCAGCACAGCCCCTGTGCAGGGCTCTGCCCCCCCCCAGCTTGGCAGACCTCAGCTCTGTTTCCAGCCAAGAAGAGAAGGTTTTGGTTTTTTTCTTTTTTGATTCTTTTCCTGGGTCAGGAAGCTTGGTTTGGCAGTGGCACAGCCACACAGCATCATCCTCCCCGTGCTGGCAGCAACTGGGACACTGCAGAGCCAGAGCTGGGACACAGCTGGGACACAGCTGGGACACAGCTGGAGGGGACAAGACAGGGGTTGGTCCTCATAGTGGTTCAGTCACCACAGACCTTGAACAGGTCAGGGAATGAGAGCAAAAGGAGAGGGGAAAGATGAAGGAGAGGGGGACACTGGGAGGGAACCACAGCCCAGCCAATACTTTTTCCCAAACAGGCTGTTTAAAGGCAACCTTGGATTGTTTTCTGAAGCAAATAGCAGCTTTTTAGTCACCTGCCAGCAGGTGAATGTCCTTTAAAGCTGTCCCACATCAGGATAGCATTGCCATGCGTGCGTGCTGTGTTAGCACCAGCAGGTTGGAGTGCCAGGAGTGCCCCACGGGGCTGTGCCTGGGCCACCCAGCAAAGAGCACATCTCCACCCTCCCCTGCAGCCTCCTCACCAGCCATTCTTCCAAGCCTCTCTGGCTGCTACAAGCACTGTGTAGGGCCACAAAGCTGAGGGGCCACCAGCCCCCCCGAGCTTGTGCCCTGCAGCAGGGAGAGCCCTCGGCTCAGTGAGAACCACGAGAAAACTGAAACCCCTCTGCCTGGGCAGGCTCAGCGGTGCCCTGAGCTGCCTGCTCCCCACGCTGGCACCCAGCACCGTGCCAGGCTCAGCCCTCCCACCACACTCACTGCTGCCACAGATATCCTGCAGGAGCAGCGGGACTTCCTCTCTCCCTGCAGCCAGGGGCTCTGATTTCATGGAAAATTCATTACACCGTTGTTTAACACCACATGCCAACCCCTTCCAGATGACTTAATTTTTTAATCACACTTTTAGTGGTGCAGACTGTCAGAGCCCATGAGGGAGAGGTTAATATTAACACCATTTAATGTTGAAAGCTGCTCGTGCTATAAACCAGCACACGGTCACACAATAAACCTGCTGAGTAAGTGTGGGTAACAGCTCCTGGCACTGACAGCAGCCACCCTGTGCCACACCAGAATGGCCAGAGACTGGCAGGGTTGTGCCACACGCCCTCAGAGCCCCCAGAGCCCCCAGAGCCCCAGAGACCCAGAGCCCCAGAGTCCCCAGAGCCCCCAGAGCCCCAGAGACCCAGAGCCCCAGAGTCCCCAGAGCCCCCAGAGCCCCGGGCCAGCTCAGAGGGGCAGGGGGATGCAGGACGGCTCAGAGGGGCAGGGGGATGCAGGACGGCTCAGAGGGGCAGGGGGATGCAGCACGGCTCAGAGGGGCAGGGGGATGCAGGACGGCTCAGAGGGGCAGGGGGATGCAGGATGGCTCAGAGGGGCAGGGGGATGCAGGATGGCTCTGGGGCAGGGGGATGCAGGACGGCTCAGAGGGGCAGGGGGATGCAGGATGGCTCCGGGGCAGGGGGATGCAGGATGGCTCAGAGGGGCAGGGGGATGCAGGACGGCTCAGAGGGGCAGGGGGATGCAGGATGGCTCTGGGGCAGGGGGATGCAGGACGGCTCAGAGGGGCAGGGGGATGCAGCACGGCTCAGAGGGGCAGGGGGATGCAGGATGGCTCTGGGGCAGGGGGATGCAGGACGGCTCAGAGGGGCAGGGGGATGCAGGATGGCTCTGGGGCAGCAGCAGCTCCAGGCTGGAGCGCTGCCCGTGGCACAGATGTGGGTCAATAGCATGAGACAGCAGCCAGCAAGTATGTGGGCTGCTCCTGACTGCATTTTTCTTCCAGTCAATCTTTCACAGATTTATGCTGGAGAAATGGGAGCATTAAATATCCCCTTGCTGTAATTCAGCATGCCTCAAGAGATACAGATTTAAATATTTAGTAGCACATAACTGGCTAAAAGCCTCACCAACATTTTAAAAAAATCACTTTTTAATAAAACTGGACTGAAATATTCCCCACAGTTAGAATTTATGGTTTGTAATCGGTGCTCTTGTGATAAATAGGAGTGAATATATATTTATGAACAACAAATATTAATGAAGAAATAATACGGGAGCGCACCTTCAGGTCGTGCGGCTGCGCTATTCCCCGAGGAATGCTGGCATTAAGCGAGCACAAAGGCCAGATCACAGCGCTATCAATGAGAAATGCGGGGAGAGGAGTATCCCTGGGGACACAGGGCAGCTCGGGGGGACAGTGCCGGGGCCGCGATCGGGACCCGCGATCGGGACCGCAGCCGATCCCGCACCGGTTTGTGCGGGTCAGAGCTCACTGCGTGCGCTCCCCGCGATAAGAGCCCAGCAGAGCCCAGCACAGCCCAGCACAGCCCAGCAGAGCCCAGCAGAGCCCAGCACAGCCCAGCCCAGCCCAGCCCAGCACAGCCCAGCACAGCCCAACACAGCCCAGCAGAGCCCAGCACAGCCCAGCACAGCCCAGCACAGCACAGCACAGCCCAGCAGAGCCCAGCAGAGCCCAGCACAGCCCAGCAGAGCCCAGCACAGCCCAGCACAGCACAGCCCAGCAGAGCCCAGCACAGCACAGCACAGCACAGCACAGCCCAGCACAGCCCAGCACAGCCCAGCAGAGCCCAGCCCAGCCCAGCACAGCCCAGCACAGCCCAGCACAGCACAGCAGAGCCCAGCCCAGCCCAGCCCAGCAGAGCCCAGCACAGCCCAGCACAGCCCAGCACAGCCCAGCCCAGCCCAGCAGAGCCCAGCACAGCACAGCAGAGCCCAGCCCAGCCCAGCCCAGCAGAGCCCAGCACAGCCCAGCACAGCCCAGCACAGCCCAGCAGAGCCCAGCAGACCCCAGCACAGCCCAGCAGAGCCCAGCACAGCCCAGCACAGCCCAGCAGAGCCCAGCACAGCCCAGCCCAGCAGAGCCCAGCACAGCCCAGCACAGCCCAGCCCAGCACAGCCCAGCACAGCCCAGCCCAGCAGAGCCCAGCACAGCCCAGCAGAGCCCAGCAGAGCCCAGCACAGCCCAGCAGAGCCCAGCAGAGCCCAGCAGAGCCCAGCACAGCCCAGCAGAGCCCAGCAGAGCCCAGCACAGCCCAGGAGAGCCCAGCAGAGCCCAGCAGAGCCCAGCACAGCCCAGCACAGCCCAGCCCAGCAGAGCCCAGCACAGCCCAGCAGAGCCCAGCACAGCACAGCCCAGCACAGCACAGCACAGCCCAGCAGAGCCCAGCACAGCCCAGCACAGCCCAGCACAGCCCAGCACAGCACAGCCCAGCACAGCCCAGCACAGCCCAGCAAAGCCCAGCAGAGCCCAGCACAGCCCAGCACAGCCCAGCACAGCCCAGCAGAGCCCAGCAAAGCCCAGCAGAGCCCAGCACAGCCCAGCAGAGCCCAGCAAAGCCCAGCAGAGCCCAGCACAGCCCAGCAGAGCCCAGCACAGCCCAGCAGAGCCCAGCAGAGCCCAGCACAGCCCAGCACAGCCCAGCAGAGCCCAGCACAGCCCAGCACAGCCCAGCACAGCCCAGCAGAGCCCAGCAGAGCCCAGCACAGCCCAGCAGAGCCCAGCACAGCCCAGCACAGCCCAGCAAAGCCCAGCACAGCCCAGCACAGCCCAGCAGAGCCCACGGCCCCGCTCTGCCCTCCCGGCAGCAGCAGATCCATCCCGCGGTGCCCGTCCCGGTTGCTGCCTGCAGGAGGGAGCAGCGCGCTCATCTCCCTGCACTCGCACCCGGCAGGAGCAGCTCGGGCTCAATGCTGCTCATCCCTGCACCTGAGGTGGAGTTAGCAGGAGCCGAGTGAGGGATGGCAGAGCTGTGGGGGATGCTCCAGGGCAGCATGCTCACCTGGGGGCTCTGCCTGCAGCCCCTGGGCTCCCCAAGGTCTGGGGGCACCACGGACTGGGCAGAAAAGCAGCTCAAACCCATCCCAGGGCAGCAGCTCTGGGAGCAGCCCCCACATCCCTGTGCCCCACGGGAACTGGCACTCACCCCACACCAGCAGCCAGCAGAGAGCTCCAGCAGCCAAAGGAAACATTCCCAGCATTAAACAAAACAGACATGTTTATTGTACAAGAGAAGCTCTGCGATCTTGGAACACCATTTGCATAAACAGACAATTTGGCTATAAACAATTTCAACATTAACTGGTATTTACATATAGAACAACTCACTCAAAATACAATTAAAGGCCTTGATGGATTGTAAAATGTCAAAATATTTAAAAGGCTACAATGCATGCTGGGTTTATGTCTCCTTGGTCAGATATAAAACTGGAGTTTGTTTACACTTTCTCGGCCAGAGCCCAGAGCACAAGGGGCTTTTGGCTCCCTGTGTCAGGACATGCAAGGATCAATTTGCTGGTTATTCTCCACACAGGGAATCATCTCTGTTTCCTCTAAGTACACATTTAAAATAGGCAGGCTGTGGTTCACCTCACCACTCCACTGGCTCAGTACCCCTAAAAGAATCTGCAGGGCCTCTGTTTTCCATATTCCCAAGCAGAGGCTGGTAGGATGGCATTCATTCAAGACTGAGCTCTCAAAGCAGATGACAAGACCTGGATCTCACCCCACGCTGCCTGAAAGCAGAAGAATCCCAAATCAGCAGCAGCCTTTTCCAGTTTGGGCCAGAACCTCTAGGTGTCCAGAGAGAGCACCCTCAGCATGCACCAGGACAGAAGCCAAAACCCACCTCTCCCCACTCCCCAGCCTCCTGCTCACAAGCTCACCCCACCCAAAATCTGAGAACCCGACAGAGGGGAGCAGCTCCAGTGTGGGCAGAAAGTGCTGCCCAGCCCAGAGGGGCTGCTGCACTGCTGTGAGAGTGGAGACCCAAATCTGAGCAGCCTTGGAGAAGAGGCTCAGCACAGCTGGGGCACCAGTCCTGAGGATGCTCCAGCAGCAGGAGGGGCAGGAGGAGCTCTGCTGGCTTGGCAGAGCTCAGCTCAGCTCAGCTCAGCTCAGCTCAGCTCAGCAGGCAGGAACTGCAGCACACACAGCCAAGAGAGGTGTGAGAGCCAGGCTGAGCACGTCTGGCTGCTCCAGCTCCCACCTCAGAGCTTGGCTGCCAAACCAGCACCCAGATCAGCCCAGAGTGTCCCAGTCAAACCAGCACCCAGATCAGCTCAGTGTCCCAGTCAAACCAGCACCCAGATCAGCCCAGAGTGTCCCAGTCAAACCAGCACCCAGATCAGCTCAGTGTCCCAGTCAAACCAGCACCCAGATCAGTTCAGTGTCCCAGTCAAACCAGCACCCAGATCAGCCCAGAGTGTCCCAGTCAAACCAGCACCCAGATCAGTTCAGTGTCCCAGTCAAACCAGCACCCAGATCAGCTCAATGTTCCAGTCAAACCAGCACCCAGATCAGCCCAGACCGTCCCACTCACCCAGATCAGCCCAGAGTGCCCCACTGCCAGCAGTGACACAGCCCCGAAATCGCACCAGACACTTGGTAACTGCACCCTCAGTTCTCTGCCTCTGCACAGAGGTTAGCTGGGAGGAAGAGGAGGCTGGAGCTCAAGTTTCTTCCCAAACTACACCAGGCAAACACACCACCTACTGCTGAAACAATAAGCAAGAGCAATTGTCCTGCCTGATCATCCTGAGAATATTTCTGAAAGCTGCTCACAGCATTTCTTCTTTTCAAGGTCAGATTCTTCAGGGCTGAGCAATTCTGCATTCATTCTAAAAACACAGAGCTTATTTATAAACCACCTAATATATTTTAAAGGGCAGACACTCCACATTTTACTTTTTATTGCCACTTATCTTCCACCTCTGTGCAGTTTGTATCCCCTGCCGTGCCAGGCACATCTCCAGAGCCCTGCTGCTGTGAGGCTGGCAGGTGGAACACTGGGAGCTCAGTGAAGTGCAGCCCTTGTGACCTGTCAGAGCTCATGGAGGGGATCCGAACGCTTTCCCAAAAACCACTGAGCTTGTAAAGGAGAGCAAAAACCCATGAGCAGTCACTGACTGTGGGCTCAAAGAAAGGCTGGGAGCTGCACTCACAAACCCCAGCACCAGCTGGGGGGTGGTGGAGGGGCAGCTGCAGAAGCAAACAGGCTTTGCTCCCGGCAGGGCAGCCAGCACTCCTCACTGGAGTCTGTTCCACTCACAGGAATTTGCCTCCCTGCACTTTTTCACACCTTCCTTCCAGGCTGAGGCTGTGCCAGCCAGTGGGGCAGGGCTGCACAGGAGCCCAGCTCTGCCAAGCTCAGCCCTGTGAGAGCAGGATATTAGACAGTAGTAGAACTCAACCTCAGCACCTGGGGAGAAGGGAGAAGGGAGTGGGGGGAAGCAGGCTCTCCTTGGCACAGCAAGAGGCTCCCAGCTGTGCTTCTCCTGGAGCCCAGGGGCAGCAGCTGGTGGGGCAGGGGCAGACAAAGCAGAGGACTGGTCAGGGCACACCAGAGTGACTGCAGAGCTCCTCTGCTCCTCCCTGAGCTCCAGAGGGACTGTGCCAGGCTCAGGGAGGGGCAGGGGACTGACCCCAGCCCCCTGGGGCTCTGTGTGCCCCTGGGCCCTCCAGCATCCTGCCTTGGGAGCTGCAGGGGAAGCTGTGGCCAGCACAGGATCTGTGTCTGGGTCCACACAGTTCTCAATTCCTGAAAGAAAGAACACTATTCCTTTATAGATTCTTGATAATTAACCTACTCAATGCTTTTTATTTGCATTGATCACATTTTATAGTATGATTAAATTTGTATGGAAGCAAACCAATTAGTTTTGTTTTACACTTATTGAATCCACTTTATGGTCAGACAAATTCACTCTCAGTTAGTTAGTATGATTTATCTAGCAGCATAAAGTTTGACAATCTGGACTCTCAGATAAACAGTTTTAAAATAATTATCTTTTTTGTTATTTTTCCTGCTTGGGAAAAACCATTAAACCTGGAGGCAGGTAGGAAGAAGAAGCAAACACCCATCACAGGCTGGCCCTTCCCAGGGATTTCAAAACTCAACCTGACACTTTGCCTCCTGCCAAAGCCCCTGAAAGGCTCTCACCTGGCAGAGAGGGAGTGCAGCACAGTGCCCTGCCCTGAGGGGAGTGCCAGGCTGCTTTAGGGAGCTTTTCTCACTGTTTGGGAACTGCAGGTAGGCACAGGAGGGATGGGAGCAGGGAGTGTCCAAGGTGCTCCCCAGGGAGCTGCTGGAAATGCTGAGCCAGGAGGGAGCAGCAGGGAAATCTCCTGTGGGAGAGCAGAGGAGGAATTGTCTCTGCACTGAGCAGGATCCTGCAGCTCAGCACAGACAGGAAGGAAGGAGGAATGATTGCCAGGGCTGGGATGTGCTCTGTGCACCAAACAGGCTCCTCCAGCTCAGCACTGACAGGACACACAGGAAGGAATGATTGCCAGAGCTGGGATGTGCTCTGTGCACTGAGCAGATTCCTGCACCCAGGGCTGGGATGTGCTCTGTGCACTGAACAGATTCCTGCACCCAGGGCTGGGATGTGCTCTCTGCACTGAGCAGATTCCTGCAGCCAGGGCTGGGATGTGCTCTCTGCACTGAGCAGATTCCTGCAGCCAGGGCTGGGATGTGCTCTCTGCACTGAGCAGGATCCTGCACCCAGGGCTGGGATGTGCTCTCTGCACTGAGCAGATTCCTGCAGCCAGGGCTGGGATGTGCTCTCTGCACTGAGCAGGATCCTGCAGCCAGAGCTGGGATGTGCTCTCTGCACTGAGCAGGATCCTGCAGCCAGAGCTGGGATGTGCTCTCTGCACTGAGCAGGATCCTGCAGCCAGGGCTGGGATGTGCTCTCTGCACCAAACAGGCTCCTCCAGCTCAGCACTGACAGGGCACACAGTCAGGAATGAGGAATGATTGCCAGGGCTGGGATGTGCTCTCTGCACCAGCCTCCTCCAGCTCAGCACTGACAGGGCTCTGAGCCTGCTTCTCCTCTGGAGCACTCCTCAGTCTGAGGCTCAGCATCCCTCTCGTGCACAGCAGGGCCCAGCAGAACAGAAGTTTTTTTCCTGGCAGAGTGAAACTGTCACTGACAGAGGGACAAATGGGCCAAGGAAGCTGCACCTGGGCAGCTCTGGGGCCCAACCTCATTTGTATTCAGCAGCTACAAGAAAAAGGAATTTGTTCCCAGTTAGTAAATGAGATTTAGTTAATAAATTGGCACACGTGAGCAAGCTGCCAGTTGTTCCCATGAAATGCAGTAAATGAAGAGATGAAAGCTGATTATTTTACGAGAAGGAGCTGGTTTGTTACAGGATGAGGTTCAGGAGAAATGTTATTTTCTGGCAGGCAGTGGCCACGTCTGATGATCACTCATTTCATGTTCTTCCCGTGGCAGTCAGAGCAGTGCCAGCTCTGCTGGGCTGTGCAGGGAGCCCCTTCCTGACACCTCCATCAGCACCAGGGGGCTCCTGATGCAAACCCCAACACAGCACCTGCACAAGAAGCCACCTGAGGCTACCCTGTGCAGCAGCTGGACAGGAAAACCTCTTGTGTCAGAATGGAAAACTGTCCCAGGAAGGAGATCTGGAAATCTGGGAGTAAATCCATTACCAGGCCTGTCATATGGAGCCCCCTTCCTTTCCTCCTTACTCATCCTGTAACACAAAATCCAAAAGTAGCATCTCTTACTGGATACAACACTGGCTGCTCTCTGAAATATCAAAGCCTAAATGTGATACTGAGTAAATCAGCAACAGGCTGATATAGGCTGGGAACAGAAGGACTGTACCCAACAAGGCACCCCAGCACTCCTCTGAAGTGGGGATAACTCTGCAGGGTCCTCAGAGGACACAGCAGCTCCTCTGCCTCTCCATGTGCACAGATTCCACAGATGCCACTGGGCCAAGGCACTGTGAAAGTCAGGCCTTGGACTGGGAGCAGCACCATCTGCTCAGGCTGAAAGGCAGGAAATCTCTGTCACAGCTACAATCCAGTCCTGATCCTTGGCTGGCAGCTGACAACAGCCTGTCTGGTGCAGAGCAAAAATGCCAATCAGCTGAGCCCTGCAAGAGAAATGGAGTGTCTGATGGGTGAGGGAGAAGCACCAGAGTGGGTGCTAAAGCAAGGCTAAGGCAAGAGGAGAGTGATGTGACCCAGTGACAGCAGGAGCATCTGCACAAGGCTCCTCCCTGGCACTTTGTACCTCCAGGCTGAGCCTGTTCTGCCTTGAAGAGTTTTCTCGTGGTCCCCATCTCAGCTCATGAATCCCTCATTAATTTTTTTCTCTCTGCTGCCTAGCTGTGGCAGGGGAGGGTGAGTGAGTGGGTGCCTGGCCCTTGGCCACTGTCAAACATGGCAACACCTCTGCTTGAATTCACATCCTCTGTGAAACAGTGGCCAGGAAATAGTCACATATGTCTGCAGGAGCAACAGTGAAGCCTACAGCAGAGATGGGAACCAAGCACATGTGAACCGACACAGGAACTAAAACATGCATGGGATGGACAGGAAAACAGAGGGTCCTTCTTCAAGAGCTGTGCTCCAAAATAATTTCTCTGTGCTGGAAGAGATTCAGGATGTGCATCTCCATGGTGAAGGCTGCAGCAGGAGCAGCCCAAAGCCTGACCCAGAGGAGGCTCCTGCAGATGCTCCAGAGCCTGGGAACAGTGCATCCCCCAGGGCAGAGAACCCCTTCACCACAGAAACTCAACTGCAACTTTTCAGGCTGCTATGATACATCCAAATTTGCTTTTTAACAGCTGCTTTTCCTTTTCTCCTGTATTTGGTCTTTCATTTCTTTCTGGAGCAATAACAAGAGCAGATAGGCAATCCTTAATCTGCCCCAAGGGAAAGGTGGAATGCTGATTGCTTGCTCTGCCTCTTTTGGTCCAGCATTTTTATTCTGAATCGCTATGGGAAAAGGTCTTGGCTCTTCAGGCACCAGCTTTTGTCTTTTTGTGAGCTGAAGGGTTTTTCCCAAAGTGAGCACTGAAATGCTTCAATGATCTTTTAAAAAATGTTGCACAGATTTTGTGAGATCTCAGGCTGCAGTAAAAGCAAAATTTAACATGCTGGATGTCATTTTTTTTAAGGAGTTAAGCAAAAGGCTACTAGAGCTGTCAGAGTTTAAGCTTCAACCTTTGTGTTTACAAAGCAAAAAGGGCAATTAGATGGGAAAAAAAAAAATTTTCCAGGACTCTGTCAGCAGCTGTGGTTTGTACTCAGGTTGGTGAATGACAGGCTGGTTTAGTGCTGCAGGCAGAGTCACTGTGGAGCAGCCCTGACATTTCTTTGATGCTAAGCAGGGAACCCTAATAAAGACATTCTTTGAAGTGACTCCCTCCTGCCTGGCATAGAGGCATCACAGAGCATCCCCAGGGCAGCAGGTATCACACACCATTCCCAGGGCAGCAGGTATCACACACCATTCCCAGGACAGCAGGCATCACACACCATTCCCAGGACAGCAGGCATCACACACCATTCCCAGGACAGCAGGTATCACAGGGCATTCCCAGGGCAGCAGGTATCACAGAGCATTCCCAGGACAGCAGGTATCACAGGGCATTCCCAGGACAGCAGGTATCACAGGGCATTCCCAGGACAGCAGGTATCACAGAGCATTCCCAGGACAGCAGGTATCACACACCATTCCCAGGGCAGCAGGTATCACAGGGCATTCCCAGGACAGCAGGTATCACAGAGCATTCCCAGCACAGCAGGTATCACAGAGCATTCCCAGGACAGCAGGTATCACACACCATTCCCAGCACAGCAGGTATCACACACCATTCCCAGGGCAGCAGGTATCACACACCATTCCCAGGGCAGCAGGTATCACACACCATTCCCAGGGCAGCAGGTATCACAGAGCATTCCCAGGGCAGCAGGTATCACAGAGCATTCCCAGGGCAGCAGGTATCACAGAGCATTCCCAGGGCAGCAGGTATCACAGAGCATTCCCAGGGCAGCAGGTATCACAGAGCATTCCCAGGGCAGCAGGTATCACAGGGCATTCCCAGGGCAGCAGGTATCACAGGGCATTCCCAGGGCAGCAGGTATCACACACCATTCCCAGGACAGCAGGTATCACAGGGCACACCTGCCTGCTCCAGGCCTGCCATTCCTGGCATTCTGCTTCCCTCCTTGCTTCAGGCTTTCTCCATCCTCCATCGCCTGAACCTGAGACAGAAATTCTTGGAATAAACCCAAGATAAAGCCAAAGGCAACTTGAGCACTTTCTCCTCCCAGCTAGCTGCCTAAGGCTGCTCTCACCAAGGAGCTGGTGGCAGAAATCCCCACGAGCAGAGCCCAGGAGCAGCACAGCCCAGCCTGGCAGGGACAGCTGCCCACACTGCAGTCCCAGTCCCGACTCCTGCAGGAGGCAGAGCTGCTCCCAGCAGAGCAGAGAGCTGCTCTGGGCTCTGTGCTCTGCACCTGCAGCCAGCTGTGAGCTGTGCCAGGCCAGCAGGGCTCCCTGAGAAGGGAGGGCAGGGCTGCAGACAGTCCCAGTGCAGCTCTGAGCTCCTGGCTGCCATCCAGGGAAGGGCTGCACTCCTTCCCTTTCCTTTCCTATCAGCCTCCCACTCTTCAGGCACCTCTTCCCTCTGCAAAGACCAGAGTGCACAGGAGAGATGGACAGGAGTGGGGGAGGCAGGGGAGCCCATCCCGAGTGTGAGTGGCAGAGGAGCTGCTCTGGCAGGTGAAGAACAGGCACTGCTGCCTCACTGCCAGCTCCAGCAGCTGGGCTGGGGTGTCCCAGGGACAGGGACACAGGGACACAGGGACAGGGACACAGCTCACTGCTGAGCACACAGGCACTGCCCAGCTCCTGGGGAAGGACCAGCAGTGCAGGCTCACATGCCCTGCAGCACAAGCCCCCTCAGCCCTGCCGGGGTGAGACCCAGCGAAGCTCCCAGAGCCATTTCCCAGCCAGAGCAGCAAGCTCGTGCCCAGCACAGCTTTTGGCACAGCTCCGTGCACAGCTGGGCACACAGGGCCAGAGCACAGCACACAGCTGCAGTGGAGAGAGAGCACGGTCCTGCCTCAGAACCAGAGCAGGGCATCCCAGTGAAAACTTCATTAATTATAACACTGAGCACTCCTGTGATGCCTTCACATTTACCAAGCACTGGGTAAACATTAGCTAATTAATCTACTGTACTCAGCAATTATGTAGTTCTTTATATTTCCCAGGTCCTGTGCAAACATTAGCTAATTAATGTACTTAATTATTTCATGTTTTATATTCCAGAGCACTGCACACTGGCAGCACAAGGAGGAGGCCTTAGCAGGGTCAGCAGCAAGCACACTCAGCTTCTAGGTGCTGACACATTTTGGGGAGATGTCTTGAAAAGGGGCCAGCAGGAGTGAGGGTCTGCACTGGCTGCAGCCTGGGCACAGATCTGAGCCTGCAGTGCCAGGGACAGGCATGGGCACTGCCAGGCAGGGCAGCAGCAGCCCCTCTGTGATGCCCTCAGCCTGAAGGGACCATGCACCAGAAGCACTTACAAATCTGGAAGGTGCCCTCAGGTGCAGGTGAAGTGCTCCCACATCCACAGCACGAGCTGCATGTCCATCACAGAGTGTCTGCCTCTCCAGTGAAGCTGCCATGGACCAAGGAAGGAAATCCTCTCTTGTCAGAGTTGCTTTTTTTAATATGCCCTTCTGTTCAGTCTTGATTAGTTCAGCTTCACGTCTATGCATCTTGCAAATTAATTGGCAGAAAAACAGAAACCATTAAAAACATTAATTTCTTCCATGTTCCCCTGAAGCAAAAGCCTGCAATGCTCCCCAGGCCTGCTGTGCTCCTGCTGAGCAGGACTTGCCAGCCCTGGGGTGGACTCCTGGGTGGAGGCTGCTGTGGCAAACCCACCCCTGACCTGCCAGGGACCACTGGAGCAGCTACAGCAGCAGAGCTGCAATTTAAGTTGGTTTCATTCCCGTGGATCTCCTGGGACTGCACTTCCTTTGCCTACTTTGTACCTGACAGAGCAGCTCGTGCCTCTGAAAGGCAAATACCTCACCCACAGTTCTGGCAATTATTTAGAGTTATATTAACAAACAGATCAAGCAGACTGCTTAATAGGCACATATTTCATTTTTTATTATAACCTATTAAAGATGGATTCTCTCAAGTTGCTGTAATAGAAGAAAGCTTTCTGAAGAGCTGAGTTAAATACAACCACTCACAGGGACAAACATCCAGCATTCAGCTGTTTCTATGTACTTGAAAAGATTTTTCTTCTGACTGATACAGTGAGCACTGCCTCTGGTCACTGGTAATTGGAGTTCTGATAGAGTTGGCATTGGCATTATAACACTAATTAGTAACTAGTTTTTAAATTCAAATTAATTAGAAGACTATGCATCTGGGGTTAAAAAAAAAAAAAAACAAAAAAAACACAAAACAAAACACCAAAAAAAAAAAAAAAAAAAACCAAAACAAAACCAAACAAAAAAACCCAAACCAAAACAGGCAAAGCCCTGAGATGTTTATGGAACATTTACCCATGCTTGAACTGGCACACCCCAGCTGACTGTGAAGAGCAGCAGAGTGTTCACTCACATCCCAGCTGTGCCCCAGAGCAGCACTGACCCAGGCAGATGGGCACCCAGAAATCCAGCTGCTCCAGCAGCTGCATCCCCGTCCATGCCTGGGAAACTGGAGCTGGGAACACTGCAGAAAGGTGCAAATGGGTGAGGGGGAGCTGGGCCAAGCAGAGCAGAGCCCAGAGCATCCCACAGCATCCTCCAGGGCCCCTTGGGGAGGGCAAGCAAGGGGCAAGGCACACTCCTTCCAAAGCCTCCTGTCCTCCCTGGCAGCCAGATACAGCCGAGGGCTGAAGGTTCCACAGGTCTGTGCAATAACCAGCAGCAGCAGCAGCAGCTGGGAGGTTTCTGCCCAGCAGCACACAGCTGCACGGTGCAGGGGCAGGCAGGGGCTGGGATGCAGCACTGCCAGGGACCAAGGCTGGCAGCAGCCTGACTTCAGCAGCACCCCATAGCTGAGCCAGCCTCACCATCCCCAGGGCTGGAGCAGCCCCACAGCCCTGGGCAGCCCTGCAGCCAGCCCAGGGCCAAACCCAGCCAGCAGCTGCTGGAGCTCCTGGGGCCCCCCCTGTGCTCCTGGGGCTCCCCCTGTGCTCCTGGGGCCCACCCTGTGCTCCTGGGGCCTCCCCTGTGCTCCTGGGGTACACCTCTGCTCCTGGGGCCCACCCTGTGCTCCTGGGGCTCCCACCCTGTGCTCCTGGGGCATCCCCTCTGCTCCTGGGGCACACCCTGCGCTCCTGGGGCTCCCCCTGTGCTCCTGGGGCATCCCCTCTGCTCCTGGGGCATCCCCTCTGCTCCTGGGGCTCCCCCTGTGCTCCTGGGGCATCCCCTCTGCTCCTGGGGCATCCCCTCTGCTCCTGGGGCTCCCCCTGTGCTCCTGGGGCATCCCCTCTGCTCCTGGGGCATCCCCTCTGCTCCTGGGGGCCCCCCTCTGCACAGACCAGCTGGAAAGGAAAGCCACTCTGAGCACCTGGTTGAGGGACAAGCCAGCCATGGTGCTGTGCCTGCTGCTCTGGGGGGAGTAAGGGGTGAATCATAACTTCATCAGCCTACAAGGAAAAGAAGCAATTATCTGGCAATTGTATGCAGTCCATTTCAGTGAGAGGCTCATAACCTAACCAGCCCTCGTAGTCAGGGGGAATAAAATATATGCTGACATCAGTGTACAGAGGTTCCCATTGGAAGCCACTCTGACTGCAGTGTCGTGAATCTTTTCAGAAGCAGCTTGAAAAGATTCTCTCAGTGTATCAATCTTCCTGGGGAGCAGAGCTGACCATGGCTGTACAGAACAATGCTTCAGCCCATTCTCATGCTCTGCTAGTGGCTGTCTGCAAGTCCTGGCCCTAATCAGTGCATTAAATACAAACATATAACTAATAACTCTGAAAAACCCTCTCCAGGGGCAGTGAAATCCTCTGCCTTGGCCACTGCCAGCTCCTCAGGCTCCTTCTAATCTCCCCTTGGCTCCAAGAGGGAGAATGGAAAGCCATAACCCTTCTCTTTGTTCAGGTGACACGTTTTGTATGATCCAAATTCTTTCCTTTAGGTTTTGCTGGTGATTTTGTGCCTGTGTGTTTGTGCTGTAAGCACAGCACCCCTCTGAAGCAGGAGCAGAAGCCATCACTGCAGCTGGCCCAGTGCAGCCCCCAGAGCAGCCCTGGCTGCCCACTGCTGGGTGGGGGGCCCTCCTCTCCCCAGGACAGCCCAGACAGGCAGATCTGCCCCTCCCACCCACTGCCAGCAGCAGCAGGCAGCCTGACAGGCAGGCAGAGATGGGAAAACCCTCATGGCTCTTTTTATTGTGATAGCCCTACATGAAGCTGCAAACAGATCTGTCACCTTCCAGCACATTGTTTACCAGTTCTCCTCAACATTCCCCAAACAATATTTTCCAGAGACTGTAATTCAATACCTCACACCCCAGAGCTGTAGCATCAGCCCAGAGAGCAGCATGATGAATGTATTGTGTTCCTCCAGGGCTTGGGCTTGGGAACTGCTTTGTGCTGTTCCAGCTGTTAATTATCCCTCTGCTTTTTGCTATTCTCATCCCACCTGTGCTTCTGTATTTATCATATGGGTCTACATGCACTAAAAACATCCTTACTGAAGTATAAGGAGTAATTTATCCCTTTTGTGCAGCACAGGGCAGCTCAGGGGACTGAATGGCAAGACTTGATCAATAAGGTGCTCACCAGATGAGAGGCAGGGGGCTCAGACCTCAAAGTGCTTGTTTAGAAGAAATGCAAGAGAATGAACTACGAATGTTAAGCACAGACACAAACAGGATTTGCAGCACTGTCCCTCCCAGAGACACCCTGACACTGATCACTGCTGGGAGCAGCCAGAGCCAGGCCAGGCTGCTCCTGGGGAGCTGCTCCTGCCCCAGGCACGGCAGGGCTGTGTCTGCAAGCAGCCAGGCACAGACAGACCCACTCTCACCACAGCAGCCCCCGAGCACCCTGCACTGCCCTGGGCTGTTCTGTACCCTGGGCTCAGCCAGGGGCTGCAGCTGCTCCCAGAGCACCCCTCACCCAGCCCCACCACTGCCCAGCCCTCCAGTGAGGCAGTGGGAGTGCTGCAGGCTGCACACAGCCTCTCACAGCGCACAGCCCAGAGCAGAGCGGCCAGTAATGCTGACAGGTGACTTACAGCTGCCAACAGCCGTCCCTCGGGTGGTTCTGGTGAGTGTTTCTGTCCTTGTCCACACTGCACTGCCCTGAACTGCACTGAACTGCACTGCACTGAACTGCACTGCACTGCAACCTTCCCTTCTCACTCCCCAGGGCTGCTCCCTGCAGGGATGTCTCACACCTGTGCTCCAGTCTCATTCTGTGCTCCCTGCAGGGATTTCTCACACCTGTGCTCCAGTCTCATTCTCTGCTCCTTGCAGGGATTTCTCACACCTGTGCTCCAGTCTCATTCCCTGCAGGGATTTCTCACACCTGTGCTCCAGTCTCATTCTCTGCTCCCTGCAGGGATTTCTCACACCTGTGCTCCAGTCTCATTCTGTGCTCCCTGCAGGGATTTATCACACCTGTGCTCCAGTCTCATTCTCTGCTCCCTGCAGGGATTTCTCACACCTGTGCCCCAGTCTCATTCTCTGCTCACACCAGCTTGGGTTTCTCAGGAGCCTGGTGACCCAGCTCAGGATCCCTGGCAGGATTGCTGTCCTGCTTTCCATCAGTGCCCAAGAGCTTCCTCCCACTGAGCACCACATCTCACTCCTTAGAGAAGTGACGGGTAGTTACTGACCACAAGATTCTAAGGACCTCAATACAGGCACTGGGAATTGCTGATATTTAATGACATTTCTCAAATATTTTTAATAGAAATTTCAGGTCTTGTTTCTAATATGACATTTATCTTTTATTAGCATGAAAACAAATAGAAAAGCCTGAAAATCATTGCCTATATTATAAATTACTTTATTGTTGGTTTTATTACCTTCTCCATTAAGCTGTCACAATCTGTGCCTCTTCCCATTTTTGTGATGGCCAGCCACTGAAATCCATCATGTTTTCCATGTGATTTATACAGGGCCCTAGTGATAACTTTATTCACCAGGAGGATAATTATCAGCTATATTATTAAGGCTGCTCAGTTGCCCTAGGGGATAATGCGTCAGAAAGGTTAAAATATTGACAAGCAATAAAGTGTATATTCTAATTACACTGGTGCCAGGATAGATAACTGGCTGTGAGCTGCATCTTTGCATTTGCCCAGTGAACACAGCAGTGCTGTGGCCACACATCCCTACAGGACTGCAGCAGTCTAGGCCCTCACCTGCAGGGACCCACAAAGGTGAGCCCCAGCCCATCCACAGGGACCCCACAAAGGTGAGCCCCAGCCCATCCACAGGGACCCCACAAAGGTGAGCCCCAGCCCATCCACAGGGACCCCACAAAGGGCAGGCCCCAGCCCACCCACAGGGACCCACAAAGGGCAGGCCCCCCTCATTCACACACACTGACCATCTAAGCCCTGGCAGCTGTGCCCCCAGTGAGCTTCTTTATGATTCATAACTGAACAGGATGCATAGCTGAAGTACAGGAGGTTTTTCCACAATCCTTCTGTATTTCTTTTCATGTCCCCTAAAAAAGCTTTTCTTCATAAGAGTGGCAGAAGGACTGAGAGGAAAGAACTGGCATCTTTGAAATGAAACATTGATTTCTTCTGGGACTGGAGCAGCCAGGTGCATGCCTTATTGGTATCATGGTATATAGGTATAATCTGAAGGATGTTGCTGAGATAAATTGTTTTTTGGTTCAGGCACTAACAAAACGAAGCACTGAATAACTTGGCACTACATCTGAAGTGAGACCATAAAACTAACCTTGGTCATTCCTGCAGATCTACTATTGTTACATCAAGAGGACTAGACCAGGGATGGAGGAGCTCATAAATAATTTCTCATGGAAAGCACGTACACCAGGCAGACAAAATCCCTCTCTGAGAAAATGTGGGAAAGTAGTAGACTTAACCTACTTCAAAATGTCATTTTTTGAAGAAAGAAAAAGCCAATCCACATCTCTTTCTTGATGCTTAAAGGATGTGTCTGTACCACAGCAGCATGTTAAGCACCAAGCCCTAGACCTGGCTTTGAGCAGCTGGAAGAATTTGCTGCATCAAACTCTGCACTTCCCTCTAGTATGATCACATTGGAAATAGATGGTCACCTGTGGACAAACACGACTGAACAGGAACTGCAAGACATTTAATAAACTACTTTGGTTAACTTTCCTCTGCTAAGGAAGTGCCAAGGACTACAGAATCTGTATTTAGCTCAGGTTTATCTACATTTCACTGGATTTATCCAGGGGAACATAACCAGTGGAGAGGTCTGTGGTCCTGGAGATGAGAGCCAGAGCTCTAACCCAGCCAGCCTGGGACACCCTGCAGCATTTCTGGAACATGAGCTTGTGCTACCCTGTCCCTGGCCCTTTGAATGAGTCAGGGACACTGGAGAATTAGAGGTAATTCAATAAAATATCATTTCTCTGTTCACCACAAGTACAAAAGTGAGAGCTTTGGCTTTCTTCTCTTATTCAGAAGCAAGAAGCCTGGTGCTATAGATGCAGCCTTGTGCCCATAAGCAACAGTCTCAACCCAAGAGGTGCAAGACACCCCTGAGGCAGTAAGCAGATTCAAGAGCCCTGCAGGAATTGCAAATCATGCAAACATTGGCTGCAGTGAGCCCACGAGGCTCCAGCTCCCCTCTGCAGGCTCCCACAGAGATGCTTTGTGCTCTTTGGGTACTCACAACCACATCTGTGCCCAGCCTTAGCAACTTATCAACGAGAGCTGGGCAAGTTCTTTCTGCAGCACACTGCTCAGGGCACCAAATGACAGCACCTCTGCCTTCCTGCTGCTCCCCAGGCTTTTCCTCCTCCATCCAAGGAGTTGGCTGGCAAAGCCCAGAGCCCAGCCTGTGTCACCCCCAGTGGCAGCTCCAGCACCAGCACATGCAAGTCCTCAGAGCAGGGGGATTCCACGGGGAGCATCACTGCAGTCAGTGCTCCCCTCCCAGGGAGCAAGGCTGAGCCCCAGAAAGGCTCTTTTCTCTGGAAATCTGCTGTTAACTTCCCGATGAGCCCCACACCACGTGCTGCAGGAGGTGTTAAAGCATGGGAGGATAACCAGGAGTGTGCTCAGATGGCAGCTCTGGGGAATGATTTGGAGTGGCTGGCCCTGCCCAAAGCCCTGTGACAGGTCAGCACGAGGGGCTCGTGTGCTCCACAGGCTCCTGGGGGCTGAAGGTGTTTCAGTGTCACATCAGCACACAGGTGGCACCAACAGAGCTGAATGGAACCCACCTCTCCTGAGGGCAATGGCTGTGCCTGCAGCATCTGCTCAGCCTGCAGCTTCATAGCAGCAGAAATTTCATGTGCTACCATTTACAGAAGGTTCATCTTCACCTTTTGTTTGACTGTGAATCACCTTGTTAAGGAGCAGTGTGGAACAGCAGGAGTCTGTACCCCTGCCACACCTCCCCAGTGTGTTACAGATCATGTCCAGGACAGACACACCTGCATTGCAAAGTGTGAGTCTCCCTTCAATATCAGACTGTGCAGCACGTGCCTGACAGCAGGAGACAGAGCACCTCATTGCAGTCACCTGCTCCACTTCAGCACAGCCTGCTCAGGGCACACACCCACCTTTCCTGGGTGTGCCACAGGGAGCAACAGCTCTGGGCTATTTGGAGCTTTCCTGTGCTTGTCTTTGGTCCATTATTAAAATGTCCAGACAAAATCACAGAGTGAGAGGGGCTGGCATCAGGGAGATGGTCACCACATCTTTCCTCCTACCAGAAGCACTGAAGGCTGAACTCCTCCTCTGAAAGAAACACTTCATATTTACTGCCAGGGAATTAGAGAACACAGGCTCTTCGAGGAAAGCATGATTAAATAACACACCAGCCGTGGCACAGTGCATGCCAATGCCTTTGCTGGCTCTCTCTGTGCTATCATTGAGCACTGCAATACTTTGCACAGCTCCAAAAGACTGTCTCCACTATGGCCTCTGACTCCTGATAAAACCTCTCCTGAAGTATTTTCTTCCCATTGTGCCTTGCAGATGTTTCCCTTTTTAATTTGTCAGAGACAAGTAACTGCATCTCTGAAAACAACATTCTTCAATAACAATCTGTTCACTGCCAGATCTCCTTCCTTAGAGAGTACTGGTTATGTTTATCCTTGTTTATCAGATAGGCAAACTGCAGCCCAGGCCTATGGTTTAGGTTAATATAACAAACATGCTCAAATAAAAATCAACTTTGTATTATTGAAAGTTCTATAGCCATAAGAAGATGGAAAACACGGAGCCTTCTCACATGATACACAGGTCTCTGGCACTGGGCTCCAACAGGAACTGGAGAGCACTGATGGTCTAAAGTGACTTCCCAGCTGATTGCATGCAGGTCACAAACCTCTGCTGTTACTGGGTTACAGCTGCTGGGAACAAACAAATCACTCAGAGCATCTTCAGGGAGCCCAGCACCTCAGGGCTGGGAAATTCCTCCTTCCAGCTGCTGTCCATTTGTGCTGTAGTCAGCACAGAGCCAGGAATCAATAGAGCTGCTTGTAGGAATTACAAGCATTAAGGATGTTAGATAGAAGGTGAACTTGTCCTTTCCTAGAGCTAAATGTCTCTTTGTGGCACTTGAGCAGCCTGGCAGTGATCTGCCCCTGGTGCAGGCACAATCCCAGGGGCTCTGCCAGCACCAGAAAAAGCTGTGGGGAGCAGAACCAGCCCCTCAGAGCACAGCAGCAGAGCAGGTACCAATGGGACCCAAAAAGGAGCTCCCTCTCCAGGGAGATGGTGCGGAAAGGTGCCAAAGCCTCTTCCCTTTAGACGGAAATAAAAACACAGAGCAAAGGTGTCCCAAGTTCTTAAGGGAGGCAGAAATGTCAGGATTTGTTACTCTGGAGCCAAAAGCACTGCTGTTGAAATCTCCAGTCTTCACAGCCACAGGCCCCCACCTCTGCAGAAAGTCCAGTTCCACTAAGATATTTATAATGAGGTGTTTAGTCCTGCCAAGCTCACCTTGAAGGATAAACAAAATGACTTGTACCTGTTTCCTTCAGAGAGCTGTGAGCACATTCTGATACCCCTTTAGTCATCCCTGCTGTGCTGGGACTGGCAGCTCTGTGTTAGTGACCCCACTCTGTCCCCAGGTAAGGGCAGGGCTGGCTCTAACCCAGCAGCCTGTTAACCTTGTAGACTTGTGTAGATCAAGTAGAAAGCATAGAGGGATTCTTCTTCCTGAAATTAAATAAACCTTATGTGAAAAATGCCATTTTGAGTGTCTTGAGCTGTCAATTGCAGGAGAAAGTGATATTGATTTCTACAGAAACTTTATTTGAGTAACCTATTAAATGAAACTTATTTGACACCAGATGACTCCTGCAATTTAATTCCCGAGTGAAGTGTTGTCTCCAAGGCTTTGTGATGTTCCTTAACCTGAATGATGAAAGGCATTTTCCTTACAGCCATTTGCTGATGGGTCTCAGGGTCTTTGCAAATCAAGTGCTCCAAAGAGTGCAGAACATGCTTTCACTGGCAAAGCACAGCTGATACCCCAGAGCACACCAGGCTTTAGAGCAAAGGTAAAGGTGCAAGGAGCCTGGGAAGAGCTGCCAGGTTCTGCAGCTGCAGCTGACCAGAAGTGCTGGGGAAGCCCCAGGAGCTCAGTGTCTGCAGTGCCACATCCTGGGGCAGTCCAGCCCAGGGCTGGGGATCTCAGACCCCAAACCCTCCCCTTCCTCCTGCCCATTCCTGTCCCCCAGGGCCCCAAGGCAAAGCTGGGGTTTGTTTTTCAGTGCAGCCCCTCTGCACTGTGCCTTGAGGACTTTGGCTGTGATCACACAGCTGCAGCCGTGCCTCAGGGGCCACCCGCTCCTCTCAAACCTTCTGACAGTTAGTTCCTTTCAAAGAAGCCAATGTGTTTTTATTTTGAATTTAAGATAAACAATTAAACAGTAGAAGTGTCAGGTGCAATTTCTTTCCTCAGCATGGCTCAGCCATGGCTGGAGTGGCAGCACTGGCACCCACCCTTGGTGCTCCCAGGAGCCCGTCCTGCCCCAGAGCAGCAGGCACAGCCTGGGCTCTGTCACTGCTCCCAGGGCAGACACACACTCCCCTGCTCCCTTTAACCCCTCTGATCCCACACAAACTGGGGCTAAGACTGGCTCTAGTCTAGGGAAGACTTTTGAGCCGTGTGCTGCAGGGAGGGAGAAGAGCACTGTGCACACAGGAGGAGCCTCTGAGGAGCTCTGAACCCTGTGTGGGTCAGGCAAAGCCACACTGTCTGCAAATGTGCTCATTCATGGGAGTTTACAAAGTTCTGGAGCTCAGCAAACACCTCAGGCAGCACCAGGGACAGAAGCACTGGTCACCCTGTCAGGCCAAGGCAGCAGCTGCTGCCACAGACCAGCAACTTGCCACTGAAGGCAATTCCTGCCAGTGCTGGGGGCTGCTGGAGCCCGCACAGCCAGCGGCTCCACACTGACCTGCCAGGGCTGTGTCTGACAGCTGATGGACTACCCTTAAAGACAAGCTTCCACCATCCAGTGTGTTTGTTTTCTCTTCCAGCTGCCTGTCCAGGTGCCAGGCCTTCTTTAAAAAGAAAGCACACAAAGCACCATTTACTTTATAAAACACTACTTTCTTCCTGAAATTTCAGCAAAGCTGAAACTTGACTTGAAAATTAACATCAGCTGCATTTACTCTACAATTAATTTGCTTCATCCAAGTGCTACCTTGGGAAAGAGAATAAGTCTCAAACATATTCACCTGTCATTAAAAAAAGGCAGACAAAGTAAATAATTCAAGAGGTTTAAAAATAAATTCACACATTCATGGAAGCAGACTTCCAAGCTCCTTTTCATCTCCTCTCTGCAGCACCCTGCTGTATGTAATAGAGCAGTGATACACATACAAAGGGAGAGAACACAGAACTAGTCCTGGCCTGACTCACTTGGAAACCAAAGGAGTCTCTTTGCAGTAACAGACCCTGTGGAACACACACAAAGGCTCCTGGATGTGCAGCTGGGCCCAGAGGAGTCAGATCCTTGATATTCTGGGAAAAACCACAGCTTTCAAAGTAGATCAGGCCCTTTGGATGGGGTGGGGGAGGGAGGCTGCAGTGGCTCCCAGAGCTGTCAGAGGGATGCACAGCTGTGCTGTCTGACTGGAGCCACCTCAGCTTTGCTGCTGCATTTGTGGTGCAGCATTTGTCCACAGGGATGTTATCACACACTGCCCAAAGGTTTGTGCTGAGCCCTGGCTGGGAACTCTGTGGCAGGATCCACCACATGAGCATGTGGCTTCCTGAAAAAACTGCATTTTATCTCTCACCACATGAAGAGCTCCTGTTTGCTCTTACAGTGTACACATATCCATAGTGACCAGCACTTTGCTCACGTGCTGCCTGCTCTCCCAAAGTCTTTAAAAAGGTCCTTCCAGTGTGTGCTGGCCAGAGGGAGGGTCCAGAAGGCCTGCAGCACCAAACACTTGGACTGGATGATGCTGGCCAGAGGGAGCAGACAGCCAGCACTCAGACTGACAAAAAAGGGGATTCTGTTAGCATCTTCTGTGGGGACTGCATGGGACCCCAGCACTGTGAAAACTGGCTCACAGCTGGCTGTGACAGAGAGGAAAACTCCTGGGAAGGCAGTTCCCTGAAAGTGTTCCTCCCTGCAGAAGGGTACAAGAAATGAGGAGCTGTGGGTAGCAGCAGGAGCAGGAGAGCTCAGGGGGTGCTGCTGCTGGCTGTGAGGATGGCTGAGCACTGCCAGCAGCTGCTGGGCCAAGCTGCAGAGGAGCTGGTAAAGATGTGCTGGGATCAGGCAGAGCTGAGATGGATGTGGAGCTGGAACCTGGCCCAGCCCCTGTGTCAGTGCAGCCTCTGTCAGAATTGCTCCAGCCTGCCTCAGCAGCCACCACTGCTCTGCCTGGGAGGAGGGAGAAGAGCTCCAAAGAGCTCCTCTGACAGAATTGCATTTGTTCTCTTTTGTAATCCCAGCAACAGGGTGGAAGCAGATAATGTGCAATTTGTTTTAATTCAGCTTTATCTTGTCACTCCTAGCTATAACACTGCAGCAAACATCATTCTGAGGAATAAAGATGTGATGGAGCAGGGTGAGATTCTGCAAACCCTATTGATTACATCACAAGTCATCACTATAAATATTTGAAGGAGAGAAGAACTCTTGATCTAAACATGTTCACGTAACAAAATGTGCAATTGAGAGTGAGTGATAGATGGTTCTAACAGGACAGGGATGCCAGAAAGCAAAGCATTTAAGCTGCTTACCTTTCAACCCAAATAACATCCATTAAATGGAGCATTGTGGAACTCACACTGTGAGAAGAGGAACACAAAAGGCTCAGTGTGCAGGAGCCTCAGAGGCACAAGAATGAAGTATGTCATGAAGGAAGCTCTGTGTTTCTAATCACTACAGAGAAACTAAAGCACTTTCTACAGGAACTTTTGGGGCAAGAACTGCTGTGAAAATGAGGAAGGCTAGAACTGCTGGGTGGAGAAGGGCACTGTGAGCAGAGATCTGCAGGGCTCCAACAGCAGCACCAGCTGGCAGGGCTGCAGCACAGAGCTGTGGCCCCTGCTGGGGTCACCTGCCACCAGGGCACTCCAGTGGCACTGCCCAGCTTCACACTGCAGGAGAGGCAGCTCCATCCTTCCAACTGCTTTGGCATCAGCTGTCAGGTGGCCTTTGTTACGAAGCAGAGCAACAGACTGGGCTCAAAGGAGCAATTTGAAGGGGTCCCAGTGGTCCTCAAGAGATGAGGACACCATGTATGATCAAGGACAAAAATGAGATCTCTGAGTGTTCTTTGCTCCTCAGGAACAGCCCTTGTACAAAGACAAACCATCACATGGTACTTCACAAGCTTTTCTACAGCTCCTCTCCACAGTCTGTGAAACCTGGAAAGGCAAAGAGGCCCAACAGCTGCAGGGTAATAAGAGAGGGAGCTCTGGGGCTGCCAAGCACCCTGTGCTCTTTATCAAGACATTTCTGATGCCAAGTGGAGTATTCAGTGGAATCTGGCAACAGGCGAACCCAAACACAGATTCAAGATGCAAAGCAACAAGCAGTGAGAGAAAACAGCTTGTCAGGAAGCAAGTGGCAATCTGCACTTGTCCTGTGCTGTGCAAGTTCCTCTGAAGCAGAGTGCAGGCTGTGCAGGTGCCAGACACCCTCACCATTCACCAGGGACCAGCCATGGCCTCAGGTGTGCTGCTGTGACAGACCCTCCACAGCCTCCCAGGGGCAGCCCAGCAGTGTCACATGCCTGTCCTGGCCAGTCCAGCCTTGCTAAGGCAGCTCAGACCAGCAGCTGCACTGGGCTCTGCAATCAGCCTGTGCTGTGAGACACAAACACTCCTACGTGCCGTGTGCTGCAGGTTCAGAGAGGGCAGCACAATGAGACAACAGGGACAGGCTGGAATGAGCTTCACAGTCCCTGTCTTTGAGGTAAAACCTGGTGCCTTTATAGCAGAAGCATCTTTTCCTGACAGGCAGCCTAATTCTTTCATGGATTCTCAGCAAACAGCTCCCAGTTTTACTCCTTGAGACTCTAGTGAGTTCTGTTTTACCCTTGAACTCTGATTTCTCTTGAAACCAATTGTCCTTTCCATAACCATCTTGTGCCTTGGGGCAAGGCTTCTAGCAAAAAAATGTTTATTATTGAAAACATGGAAGTTCACAAAATTTACTTCAAGCAGCTCAGACAACAAAGGCAGATGACATATTTGCTGCAAATTCCAAAGAGAGAAAAGTGCTGCTTTTATAGTAACAGGAACACCTGAATGAGCCATTAATAGTTCCTTTAATCATAATTACAGAAGCTGTCCTTCTCTTTTCCTGAAGTGAATGAACACATTGGTAGCTGGCTATCCAAACCTCCCTGGCTAAATTAGAATTGCTCTAGACTGGACTTCAAACCAGACTGATGAAAGGCTGTGTTTCCTTTTGCTATTGCTGTAGTAAAAGCATAATGACCAGGGGTGCTCCTCTTGGCACAGGGCTTGTTCTGCATAAAAGGTTATGAACCATCCCAGGTTCAGCTCAGGGGCCCTGCCCTGCCACCCTCACCTGGTCCTGAGGGAAACATGCTGCAACCTGGGAGGTGTTTCCCAGCTTTTACTTTGGTGGCTTTAGAAGGGGAATATTTTTGCCCTGAGTCATGAAGAATCTACTCCTGTCTATAATGACAGAAATGTCTCTGTCCAACTTGGGGGCAGTTTCTGGCACCTTCTCATAGAAGCCAGTCCCTCAGAGTCCCTCTGCTGCCAAAACCTTGCCATGCAAGCCCAGCACAGGGCAATGCAGTCTGCTCCACCTCTTCTGCTCCTCCTGGCCCCCTCGGCAGCAGGTCTGGAACCAGGAAAACCAAGGGCTGAGAGCCCAGACCACACTGGGTAAGTGCCTTGAGCTGCTCCTTTGGCACCAGCTCCCTTGCCATCTAACTCCAGGCATTTATTCATGAAACCCTCCTGACTGTTGATTCATTTGATTGCTAAAGCTTGTGGAACTCGTGCTGCTATTATTCATTGTTATTAATGTTCACAGCTCAGCCTCTCTCTTTCCAATATGCTGCACAGAGGAAATCGAAGGCTGGAGCCAATTGTTGCAGGAAATGAGTGATGGGGATGCTGGAGGACAGGACAGAGCCCGTTGCTCTGGGTCTGAGGCAGGTTTTGGGAAGTTTGTTAACCGGCAAGCACGGGGATGCAGGAGGAGAGGCTGCTTCAAGTGGGTTCTGTGGTCTGTGCACTGCTTGCTCAGTTAAGTCACCAGGGAGCATCACCCTAACAAAATTCTCTGTGCACAGGATCAGTGCCCAGATTCTGATGTGTGTGCAGAGACAGCTCTAGACAGGTTCAACACAACACCCCAGAGAGATGCTCCAGGCCACACACAGAGGCCTGCAGAAAACACATCTCTGTGTGCACTGGGGAAAGGCACAGCTGGGTAACCTCTGCAAGCTCCCTGCAAAGCAGGGGACAGCACCAGGACACAGCACCAGGACACAGCACCCAGCACCAGGGGACAGCACCAGGACACAGCACCAGGACACAGCACACAGCACCAGGGCACAGAACCAAGGCACAGCACCAGGACACAGCACCAGGACACAGCACCAGGACACAGCACCAGGATACAGCACCAGGGCACAGCACCAGGGCACAGAACCAAGGCACAGCACCAGGACACAACACCAGGACACAGCACCAGGGCACAGCACCAGGACACAGCACACAGAACCATGGGACAGCACCAGGACACAGCACCAGGGCACAGCACCAGGGCACAGCACCAGGACACAGCACCAGGGCACAGCACCAGGATACAGCACCAGGGCACAGCACCAGGACACAGCACCAGGGCACAGCACCAGGATACAGCACCAGGGCACAGCACCAGGATACAGCACCAGGGCACAGCACCAGGGCACAGCACCAGGATACAGCACCAGGACACAGCACCAGGATACAGCACCAGGATACAGCACCAGGGCACAGCACCAGGACACAGCACCAGGACACAGCACCAGGGGACAGCACACAGAACCATGGGACAGCACCAGCACACAGCACCAGGACACAGCACCAGGACACAGCACCAGGATACAGCACCAGGACACAGCACCAGGATACAGCACACAGCACCAGGGCACAGCACCAGGATACAGCACCAGGACACAGCACCAGGATACAGCTGGTGGCACCCCAGACCTGAGGAGAGCAGCACCCCAAGTCTGGGCCAGGGAGCAGCAGCTCCCTCTGCTCCCCTCACCTCCCACAGCCCCTCTGCTGCACCAGTGTTTGCTCATTCTCACTTCACACACAACCCACGGGCCAGGACTGTCCTGCTCCTGCCTGGAATGATTCTAAATCTTCACCAGAACTCTTAAAACAGCCCCCAGAACGATGTGTTTGCTCATGTTATATCTTTGGAATCTACAGAGCCATCATATACCATATTCAAACCATTATTCATCTCAAACAGAGAATTCTGCAAAGCAAGAGGAAATAAAAGAGAGTTTAATACAGCTTTACTAAAATGGAATTTGCCAAAGACTCACAGAAAAATGGATTTAATTAGGGCTGCTAATGGGGAACAGTTTGTTCCTGTGATTTAAAACAGAAGTTAGATAGTGCCTGTAATTCCAACATTTTTAAATTATATATAGGGGGTTATTCCTCATTTCTACCTTAATTACAAAAATCCATCTTTATGAATCACTATTTTAAGGCAAATAAAGCAAAGGCAGTAAAAATGATGTTTTAGTTAATAAAACTTTTAAGAACTCACCAAAGAAGCAAAAGTTTTATGCACTTCAGCATGGATAAAACAGACTTAACACAGCAAATCATAGTTCTAGGCAGTCCTCCTGATGCTCATAGAGGACAGCATAAAGGGTTAATTTTCTTACTTGGGAATGGGTGTGTAAAGGAAGGTGTGTTCTGTTACAACAAATGAAACCAGGTGTAGTTTTCAAGGAATTTAATTTAACTCCATTTAATTTCACAGCTAGGTCTGTCTAAGTTGCAGGCATTAATTGGCCTGACATGCTCCAGCTAATAATCCCAAATTCTAGAATTCTCTGCTACCCATTCTTACACAGACTACTGTAAGATTTTCTGAACTGCCTGCAAATAATCAGTCCAGATTGAAGGAAATAAAATTATACAACTGGGAGCCTCTTCTGCAGCCTTTGGTTTTATCTAAAACTAACAAATGTTAGTTCTGTGAAATTTCTCTATTAGCTGGCACATGACCTAAGTAAATGAGTCCCAACATTGTAAAGCACTGAATAATTTAATTACAAATAGCCCAGACAAGTGATAAGCAAGCTGGGCCTGGCTGCTGTCACTGCTGCAGATTCTTCACAAACCATTCTGCATTTTAATATTATACCTTGGATCAGAACAGAATCAATGAGTGAAGTTCAAATGTGGCACATTTCCTATTTCTCTGACAGCTTATTTCATGGATCACAGGGACCAAAGTACAGCTGCTTATTCAACAGAGGAAAGAATGAATCAATTTTCATTCTTTAACACACTCTGTGACCTATTCTCTTATGCTCTATCCTTTACAATGGCTTCAGTCTCTTCAAGACCTTCAAATTTGTCAGATAGAGAAAATTTAAAATAATGACAAAATGCCCTGCCCTAGGTCTGCTTCCAACTGATGGACTGCTCTGCTGGTAATAAGTCCAAATGGAAGCTATTATGTCACTCAGGTTGAATTAAACAGACGAATTACAGTCCTAGATCATTAAAAATGAACCAATCTTCTGGAAGATTTCTGTGCTTTCACTCCAGGCTCCCCACAAAAGGAACTGGGTGCCACAAAGCTTGGGATGGCCACGTGCTCTGGTTTCTTCCCCTACTTCAGGCAGGAGGGACTGACACTGCAGGTGGCAGCCAGGCAGCAGCTGCTGAGCTGCTCTGGTCACTGTGTCTGTCCAGCACGTGCACCGAGCCAGCAGACAGACAGACAGACAGACACAGAGGGGCAGGGCTGCTCCCCACCCAGCCAGGGTCCCACAGACCCTGCCCACCGAGGGGGTTCCAGACCTCTGCTGCTCTGCTCACCCCTCCAGACCCCTGAAGCTGGCAGATAATGTCACAGGTATTTAGGCACTGCCAGCAGGGCAGAACTAACACAATGAAATGTATAATTTTTCAATTTCAGTGTGATTTTTAATTTTTTTAATTTAGAAATGGCCCTAGGTATTATGGTTTTAAATACCTCTGTGTACCCTGTTTGTCTCCTTTTACTATTAGCTCCAGTTCATGGGTGACACTTGCACAGTTCCTGTCATTGATACCTTGGTATCAGCCTGTGCTTTTTACTGTAAGCAAGTTCCAGATAGGGAAGCTTGTGTTCTGAAAAGGAGAGCAGAGCCCAGGGGCGAGTGCAGGTCACCCTTAGCAGCACAGGGGGCACAGGGAGCACAGGGGGCACAGGGGGCACAGGGGACACAGGGGGCACAGGAGGCACAGAGAGCACAGGGGACACAGAGAGCCAGGGAGCACAGGGAGCACAGGGGCACAGGGGACACAGGGAGCACAGGGAGCACAGGGGGCACAGGGGGCACAGGGGGCACAGGGAGCACAGGAGGCACAGGGGGTACGGGGGGCACAGGGAGCACAGGGAGCACAGGGGGCACAGGGGGCACAGGGAGCACAGGGAGCACAGGGGGCACAGGAGGCACAGAGAGCACAGGGGGCACAGGGGGCACAGGGGTCACAGGGAGCACAGGGGGCACAGGGGGCACAGGGAGCACAGGGGGCACAGGGGGCACAGGGAGCACAGGGGGCACAGGGGGCACAGGGGGCACAGGGAGCACAGGGGGCACAGAGAGCACAGGGGGCACAGGGGGCACAGGGGGCACAGGGGGCACAGAGAGCACAGGGGGCACAGGGGGCACAGGGAGCACAGGGGGCACAGGGGGCACAGGGGGCACAGTCACAGCAGCTGGGCCAGGGGCAGGGGGCAGCAGGGGCAGGGCAGGGGCAGCAGGGCAGGGGCAGGGGCAGCAGCCTGGCACCAAAACAGGGTCACCTGACAGCATGGCCTGCAGTCAAAACTCTGACAGTGAAGAACTGAGACACCTCTGCCAGCAAAGAGGATTTTTGGATCTCCCTTTTCAAACTCTTCTCCTGCCTCCTTCTACTTTATGACTGACCCCATGAGGTTTGCCTGGCCTTAAGACATGAAGGTAATAAATCCAGCCTTACCAGGATATTACCCAGATGAAACACACATATCACAGCCAGCTTTTATTTGCTTCTCTCTCTGCATATCCAGTAGCTCAGATCTAGGGCTTTCAAAGCAGTGGATTTGACAAATATCAGTACTTAAGGATACATGGGCAGAAAAATTGCTTTCTCCAGTTCATAAGATGAATCTGGCACAAGCACAGGTCACTAAATGGTTGGAGCAAATGTTCTAGTCCAGACCTGTGTTTAAGCAGGCCATGAGATGCAGCAGAGGTTGCTGGCTTGATTTGTTTTCCTCTGAGAGACTAATTTTCCTTTTTAATTTTTCTGCCTTTTTGAAGGAAGACCAAAGAACCCTCCCAGCTCAGGATGGCCCAGCAGTGCAGCCATTCCACTTGCTGCTGTAGTCTGGAGGCAGAGAGGACTGCAGCCAGCCTGTGAGAGCTGCTGGCTGAACTGTGAACCCTTCAGCATCTGCCTTCTCTTCCTACCCAGCCAGGAGTGTACTGCAGCTAAAGAAACACCTGAACTCCCCACTGAGGAGGTTTTGGCACAGCTGTGGAGGCCTGTGGTGTGGGATGGAGGCTGAGCAGGCAGCAGGTGTTAGACAGGGGCTGAACAAGCAGGTTTGGATGATGTTCAGTGAGTGCAGAGCTGAGTCCTGCCAGAGGTCACACCCCACACGCTGCCACCAGCACCCACTTGTCCCCTGGCTACTGCAGACTAGTGCCCACTGCTCTGGTGAATTCATGTTCACAATGGAGCTCTAACAATATGGGTTTCCCTTCACACAGTGTACAAATTAACAGCCAGCAGCATTTGAAAAATGGCCCTAATCCCTGTCCACATGGGGAGTTTGCTCCCAGTGCAAAGTGCCAGATTATGACAACAATGTACTTCCAGTGGGTGAAAAGGAATGGATAACAACACCCTGACAGTGCTGCTGTTCCTGAGTGCTCAGGAGCTGTGCCAAACTGACAGTGCAGGATGAACATGGCACTGAGGTGTTACTATGCATGGCTGCTCAGGAGAATCCAGACCTGCATTACAGATGGGTTCATTCTAAAGGCTGCCTTTGATTCTGAGCCACAGGTGCTCCCAGAGCAAAGAGGGAAGGCTCAGTCCCAGGAAGGACTGAGTGGCAGGTGATAGTCCCATTTATGAAGAAAGCATTGGGTGGTCCTAAAACAGAGGATGGGAATTTCCTGCTGCCTCTGTGCCCCTCTGCAGCAGGGCAGGGGTCACTCCTGCCCAGGACTTGGCACAGCTGCACCTTGTTCCCACTTCAGTTTAAACACAATCAAATGCAAACCAAAGATTTTCCCTGTCCTCAGAAGATACAGAGCATGTCCCTTCTACCTGTTCCTCTTTCCAGGAGCAGAGATCTCACATGACAATAAGCTTGCAGTACATTATCCTGGGGAAATCCTGGTTGCAGGGATGTTAGGATGGTCTCAGCCTCTTACCCCAGGCACCCTCCTCTCCAGGAGGAGCTGGTTTCTGTAATTACAAAGTGGAGTCATATTAGGGGAAAACTAATCAGCTTGCTGGATGCCAGCAAATTAAATATTAATCTAACTATTGTGAACACAAAAATATTCATCTTCAGATATTTTCTGGCACAAGTGTCAAAATCAGAGTGGAACTAAGGCTTTATTCATTTTCCATTATCAACTTAGATAAAAACACTCAGAAAAATGGGCAATGATGTGCAGAAACCACTCAGTACAGATAATTACAGAGTAAGTTTAGGCAGCTAATCACTTCTAGAATATGCTTCAGATCAAGATAACTCTGGCTTGTTTCCTTGCCTTGTTAAATCAGGCAGATTCTCAGCTTTGTTTAATGGGCACAGGGCTCCCAGAGTCAGCATCTTTAACTAACAGCAGGGATGGAGGCAGGCATTGCTCCACCAGTCAGCAGCAGGACCTGGAGATGTGTCCCTGCCTGAGGAGAGCAGGGCACAGCAGGGACCACAGGGACAGGGACAGGGGAGGAAGGCAGGGCAGGGACAGGGGCAGGGACAGGGACAGGGGAGGAAGGCAGGGCAGGGCAGGGACAGGGGCAGGGACAGGGGAGGAAGGCAGGGCAGGGACAGGGGCAGGGACAGGGACAGGGACAGGGACAGGGACAGGGACAGGGACAGGGACAGGGGAGGAAGGCAGGGCAGGGGAGGGGCAGGGACAGGGACAGGGACAGGGACAGGGACAGGGACAGGGACAGGGACAGGGACAGGGACAGGGGAGGAAGGCAGGGCAGGGGCAGGGGCAGGGGAGGAAGGCAGGGACAGGGGAGGAAGGCAGGACAGGGACAGGAAGACAGGGACAGGGGACAAAGGCAGGGCAGGACAGGGGCAGGGACAGGGGACAGGGGAGGAAGCTGCTCTTGTGCAGCTTCTTAAATTCAAAAGCCTGCCAGAAATTATGCCTGGCTTACTAGCTGCTTTATAATATCAATCCTAAAAGATAGGAGTGGAGTGAAATAAATTGGAAGTTTAAAGAGCCCACAGGCCCTTCAGCAGGACACAGACCTGCAGAGATGGCAGCAGCTCTGCTAGTTAACAGGGTGCTCAGGATCCTGCTTGGAAATGACAGTGTCTCTTCTGTCCCAGAGCTGAGCACCAGCTGAGCCCTTCAGTGATGTCACAGAATGCTGCTTGGCAAGCCCTGCTCACAGCACTGCTGGAGCTGCCTTGGACACAAATGCAGTTCCATATTTACTTCCTGTAGCACATTCTGTGTCCATCCTTTCCTTGGCCATAATGACAAGCCTGTATAATAATATCTATAATAGCTGTGCTATTTCTCATCCTTGAGATCCCCATCAGGTAGAATGCCATGGGAAGGGCCAGCCATGGATTTCCAGAGTGGTTCCCAAGACTTGCATCACCACTGAAAATTAATCTCTGTAGAGATACACAAACTAAAGCAGTAGCTGTTCCTGGGGATTACACATCCCAAGGCACCTCTCCCAGCTGTTTATAAATTACATTGCTAAACAGGGATTGCCAGAGTTTCTTCTTCCACCAGTGTTTTTCATCCTGATCCAGTCTGACCCTGACAAACAGAAGCTTCCCTGAAAAAGGCATAGTCTGCTCTGTTTTCTAAATAATCAGCAATCATTCATCCATCTTAATTTAAGAATCTTTGGGTGTATCCTGATTAGGATCCCAAGGGTTTGGCACAGGATACTGAGAGAAGCCAGTGAATTATTCCAGCTGAGCCTATAAACAACTCGAGCTTTTTCAATATAAACCAAAAATGACCATGCTCTCATTCTGGAAGAAACTGTGATATTAGAAAGCACAGGTTTGACAAGACAAGCTAAAACCTACACTCTTCAGATTCCAGCAGGTCTATGCCATATTAATTATTTATCAGCATGTTTTCTTAAAGTAGTGTCTTTGTGCCTTTAATTTTCAATTCCCTTCATGCTAGGAGGATCTCTGCTGGCAACACATACATTATTAACAGAGTTAAAACAATATTTGTTTTCCCCCAAATACATTTTTGAATGCTGTCCTCCTACCAGTTAGGTTTTTCTGAAACTTTAATGAAGGTCTCTAATTTCCTTCAGCCTCATGGCTGAGGCACAGGCTGGGCTGGGCCTTTGATTTGGCTGTGGGAGCACATGTGGCAGCACATCCTCACCCTGTTCCTCCCACTGGGACTGGGGAGTGATCAAGCAAAACAGCTCTGATGAGGCAGGAGAAACAGCAGCACGTCTGTAATTGGGAATTTCAGCTGCTGAGTTCAGAGGTTCTGTTCTTCTAGTGACTCTTCTGCATTTTTTTATTTCAGCAGCTGTCCCTAGGCTCAGCAGAGAGAGCCCATGCTTCACTCTTGGAATACTTTTCTCCTAACAAAGAAAAATACAGTGCAGTTCCTTTAATCTATCAGAGAGCCATTTCGATTCAGCAAAAGGATTCTTGAAACATCATGGGTTTAAGAATTTTATGCAATCTCAGCCACTTCTCTCTCTGCCAGAGAGCATATAAAAAATTAAAACCCCAAATATTGCTTCTTGCTCTTCTAGGCCCTAATTACAAATACATTTTCAAAAGGAGGAGTCAACTTAAGCCTAATATTGTGCAAAATCTCTTACTTTCAATACAGTCTTCACTTGATATGGATTGGTAATTGGAGCTGTGGAATCAATTTTTTCCACACCTGAAACACCCAAATGAGTATGAAATGTGTTGCATTTGTTCCATGCACGTTTACAGTTCTGCACTTTGCTTGGAGTGGAATGATCATTCTGATGTATTTTTTATAACAGAGCAACATTTCTCAGACTTTGATGTTTCATGTACAGAGCTATTATAACCATTTGCCATTTAGGTGCATGATCCATGGCTAATCTCCAAAGCTTTGATGCATGCAATAATTATTACCATTGATGTCATTGCACCATATTTAAAATATGAACATCTCATTGTAAGGCTACAGTTAACAGAAAAGAAAGGCAACCAGCCCACATCAAGACTGGGAATTCCCTGCTGGAAAACACCTGCAGGGGTGTGAGATGACATGCACAGGCTCCAGGGAGGCACTGGCTGGGAGTTCAGGGGCTCTGGGAGCAGAAGGTGATGCCGTGGCTCTGCACTGAGAACAGCTCTGCCAGACTGAGAACACATTTTATCTGTGCCCTGTGGCACTGGCATTCTGGAGACCAAAATCCATTCAAACCATGGTTTCCAGACCTGACTAAACTGAACACCTGGAAGTGCCTCAGAGCTCTCTCCTCCCTTTTTATGAAATCTGGGTCTGAATAGATTGTTAATTGGGACATTGTCATGAATGTTTTCAGTGAGGGCTGAAAGTGTGTGTGCCTGTTTTAACACTTTCAACTTGCTAAAATGTACCTTTCAGGTCTCTAATTACACCCAAACAAACTGCATTAATGCATTTAGTTAATGGTGCATTTATGCTACTGGAAACTGTTTCTGGAAAGTCAAATTACCAACTCTGAACATCTGACTAATAGGAAAAACATTATGTTTTGATTGTACATTAATGTTAATGGTTAATACATTTTCAAAGCTTCTGTATCAGAATGAAATCAATATTTCCTTTCATCGCCTTAGCATAATGCTGTAACTGTGGAAAAACTTACTAGAAAATAATGACAGAAAATAGACCAATGTCTGCAGCCTAAGAAGTCACATGGGTCTGAAGGCACTGGAAATATCTGCCTGGAGCATTTAGGACAAGATTAGTTTGATTCGGGAAGGTGGAAGGCTGAAGCTGCTGTCCCTGAGCCCAGGGACACCTGGGATCATCCTGCAGCACAGTCTGTCCTACACAGCTGGCACCAAGCTGATCCTGACAGAGCCAGGTGTGCCACCAACAATCTGCAGCTCCTGGCAGCCAGACTGAGCACAGGGACCAGCATGGCCAGCCAGGCTCTGCCCTTGTGCTGCTGCGCAGTGAGACCACCCTCCCACCCTTCCAGAGGTGCTAATTGCAGCTGCCTCTGCCCTGCCCAGGCTCCACTGCTTGCTCTGGCGTTACATCTGAGTAGAAATTCCACTGACTTTCTTACCTACAGTGTTCTACATGGCAAGATCCAGAGACAGAACACAGAGAGGGATGAGCTGACAAAGAGAACAAGAACAGAAGGGCAGCAAGGGCAGATGCAGCACTGGGGTCTTAGGTGGAAGCACCAGCAGTTAGGGAGGAGAAGAAGCACTCTGGAGGCACAAGGCTTTGCACACAGACACTCACAGGGTGCCTGATATCTCATGGTCCTCCCAGCCTTGCCCTACCACCACAGCCAGAGCCCTGGTTTTGCTGCCTCTGTCTCCTCAGAACTGTGTGTGGCTCCCTGCTCTCACAGTCCTGACGTGCTCTGGCACTGCAGAACCCCTTCTCCCACAGTCCTGACCTGCTCTGGTGCTGCAGAACCCCTTCTCCCACAGTCCTGACCTGCTCTGGTGCTGCAGAACCCCTTCTCCCACAGTCCTGACCTGCTCTGGTCCTGCAGAACCCCTTCTCCCTGGGTCCTGACCTGCTCTGGTCCTGCAGAACTCCTTCTCCCTGGCTCCTGACCTGCTCTGGTGCTGCAGAACCCCTTCTCCCACAGTCCCCAGGCACCTGGACCCCTCCTGGCAATTCAGGAACTGAGCCAGGCCATGCAAACAGGCTGCCCAAATTCTTCCCAAAGACCTTGGATGTAGTTGACTATCTGGAAGAAAATATGAATCCATGCAGAGAAGTGAAACCAGAACTCTGTCCAGGTCCTGACCAGGGAGAACCTGGCAGGCAGAAATTCCTTCGTTTTCCTCCAAAGGCAGAGCTCTGCGCAGGCCCTGCAGACCTGACTGGGCACCCCAGTCCTCCCAGTATCCATCATCCCCTCCTCAAGTGCTTTAAGTTGATCACTTTACATGCCCTTCCTTTTCTTTTCAGTAATCTAACAAACCAGAAAGATTGTCAATGTCACAGCAGGTCCAGCTGTGCCATATGTCAATCTCATACCAGGGCACAAACCAGGGAGATACAAATGTAATTTATTCCTGGATGAACACTGTCTAATGTCCATGCCTGACAAACTCACAGCAGAGAAGACAGACATGACAAAAGCTTGCTTTACAGATCACATCACCACCTTTCCAGTTAATAGGGTTCTGGTGGCAAAATTATTGAACTTTCCAGTTCCATCTTGTAGGTAGTACGACTGCTTCCTCCATCTAACCCTGAGAAAAAATATCAAGTTTGACTCACACCCTAGCTAAAGCTCACATTGCTCCTCTTACCAGCATACAGAGCACAGAACCATTGAGTGCAGGGAACCAGACTCTCAGCTGGTGTGAACCATACTAACCCTCTCTTGTCTGTGGGGGACTCACTGTGGAGCTGGCCCAGAGCCACAAAAAGGCCTCAGCAGAGCTCATGTGTTTCTATTTCACTTCTGAAACAAATGAGCTGAATGCAGCACCTTGAACTTTAGCTGGTGACAAGATACCTCACATGCTTCAGCAAGATGACACAGCTCCCAGATGTCATTATCACCAGTCAGGGCACTTCATTTTATTTCTTCAACAGAGATCCTTTGTAAAGCTGCACTGTGAAGGAGAGACCAGGTTAATCTAGAACTGAATCAGGCATTTAATTCTGCAGTACAGATCAGAAAGCACGAGGAAGGAGGTTAAGCAAATGCAGGATCTCTCTGAAAGGGCAATATCAAGCACCTGTCAGGCCCAAGTGCCTCTAAGAACACCCTGAGGTCACAGTCCTGATGGGAACAGCCACCTCACAGAAGCCCTCCTTGGCTGCCAGGCCACCTCCCAGACTGACATTTGCCTACTGCTGAGACAATCCAAAGCCTAAGCACAGTTTTAAAATTACAGCATTATATACAGCACATTCAGAATGCAGGAGATCAGTAAGGAAGCCTGGCCTGTACTCTTTTCTCTGCACCTGGCCAAGAGACCCCAGAGCTGGATGTAAGGATGACACAGTCACCTAAGCAAATCTGCAAAAGAACCTCTGGGATATTTAATAATTCAGCTGACAATACAGTACAGAACAGTCTTACTTTAATGTAGATTGCCAGCTAACCTTCATGATTCATGTTTAAAATAAAAACAGAAGCACCAGTGGGGTTTATTTTCCATAAAAATATGTTCATGTATCTAAATTTGGTTGCAGTGGTTTGACCCCAGATGGAGGCCAGATGCCCACCAAAGCTGCTTGATCACTCCCCTCCACAAGTAGACAGGGGACAGAAATTAAAACAAAAAGCTCATTAATTTATATGTGGGCAAAGAGAGGTCACTCACCCATTAATGTCACAGGCAAAAAAGACTCGGCTTGAAGAAATTAACTGAATTTACTACCAATCAAAATCAGAGCAGAATAATGGGAAGCAAAAAAATCCTACAAATACCTTCACCATTCCCTCCTTCATGAGCTTAACTTTACTCCCAGTTCTCCACCTGCTCCCCTCAGCAGTGCAGGGATATGGGCAATGGGGGCTACTGTTAGTTCATCCCACATGATTTCTGCCACTGCTTCCTTCCTCTATTTAGAAGAGTGGACAACTTCAGCAATAAGGAGCAGTCCCAAATTCTTGCAGCAAAGTGCCAGAGCTGCTTCTCATCTGGATATCAAGAAATACCTGTACAGTATATAAATCACCTGGCATCATCCTCTGTGGAAAACTCATTATTATAATAGTCTAATCATTGTGATATCCAGTGGCATTATTCCTGATAGCATTAATCCTTATTAGTTCATCCAGTATTAATGTGCAAGTTCAAGTATTTCCACATGATTTTCCAGGCTTGTGTGCTTAAGACCATCCTGGTTTCTGCTTCAAGGAAAAAGCTGTTCATTCATCACCTGTAAGGCAGTCAGGCACTGAAATGCCCAGATTTGAACCTAAGGAACCCCTTCCTTAGGTCTCCCATGAGTAAATTTATTACTCATAGTGTCTTTCTGTAAGTGAAAAACATACATCACACCCACCACCGTGCAGGTTCCTTGGTACAGGGCTCTGTGTTTTCATGTTGTTATTTGCACACATACCACGGAGCTGAGGCTGAGTTCAGCTCCAGTGTTGGGCAGGCAGCAACAACCTGTCCACAGCTGCAGTCACAAAGTCCATCCGAGATGCAGGTCAGGTTTTCAAGGGAGGGAGGCACTGGGGTTCCCTGCACCTCATTTCTGTGTCTGTCTCTGCTGGGCAGTGGTGTGGGACCAGCTTGTGGCAGGACCCAGAACCAGGCACGGTGTCAGGCAGCACGACCAGCACCAGGAGCAATTCTCCTGTAAGAGCAGGAATGGGGATCACCCTGCTCAGCCCAGGCATCTCACCTCAGAGCCACGGGGTTTACTGCCAATTCCTTCAGTGCTGTTTTACGTTTCACTGGCTCTGCCTTAAACATGGCTGGAATGTAAAGCAGAGCTCCAAGAGCATCAGCTAAGCCATGCTGCCCTCCTCAGGAGCCGAGCACAGGCTGCACAGGGACAACGGGCTGCTCTGCATCAACAGGCACGCCAAGAATTTCATTCTAGTAAAGCTACAGAGCTTTTCAAAAGGACGGGCCTTTCCTACAGCTCTGAAATGCTCCTCTTCAGCTGAAGCTCCTTCGGGACAAACGCCCTGAGGGAATGCAAAGGGAGACAAAAGAGCAGGAGTGCACTGGAGGCAGCAGCAACACCCACTGCACGCACCTGGTGGAGCAGACAGCTGGTGGAGATTGAAGGTACAAAGCCCACACTCTCTTTTCCCACCCCTGTGCTGTGCACAGCACACAAGGAACCCTCCCCAGCACACAGCATCTCACCACAGCGAGCTCCACTGCTCCAGCAGTCACAGATCCAAAACACTGGCACCGTCCCATTGCAACACACAGCTCAGGAATTACAGCTCAGAAGGAAACACATCCACAGACAAAGCAACCCTTCCACCCACCACAGGAATATGTTTCCCAGAAGCAAAAGGGGCTTGTCTGGTCATAAACTCCTAAAGGGGAAAAGAGGCAAGTATCAAACAACAGGGAGGTAGCAATCAAAATACAAACATCAATGCATCACCTCAAGTGGGAACAAGGAGGATTTTAGCATTACAGCAGTATGGGGGAAAACAGAAATTCATTGAGAGAATTCCAGCTAGTTATGTTCCATTGAAGAGCTAGAATTCAGCACAGGGCTGAGTTTGGAAGATGCAGCTCCATCTGGGAGGGCCATGGTCTGGCATGTGCCACAAAGGGCTGCCAGGAATGGGGCACAGTTAAGGGCCTTCAGCTTCCTCCCACGGCACAAGAGGAAAAACTAGAGCAATCCTATCCAAAGCAGCTACCTGGAGGCAATCTGTGGCACACGTCAGAAATTATGTTTATAGTCCAATGATGTTTAATTCTTTTGCTCTCATCTACCACCCAGGGACATCTTTGTATTCCTCTTTTATCACCAAAGTCTATTCTCATTCCAGTCCACAGAGGCAGATGAACAATGTTTCTTTATTTTTTATTTCAGAGGATTATTGCTTATGTTGAAGCCATTTGTCCCTAACAGAGATGTAAGATATAGTTCCCTAGGAATTCAGGGGTTATTTAAAGTTCTTTTCCAATATCCAATTTCCCTGTTATTTATTTAGGGAGTTATTTCTGCAGGAACCTTGCAGCTGAGAGGAGCCTTGATCTGTTACCAGCACTGGCCCTAAAGGTGGCCAGAATTTGGGGCGGGTGGGCAGGTGACAACATTATAGATTAAAGTAGTAATTACAATAGACAATCCAACAAGAAGGCAAAAGTAGCAAAGTCAAGGGAGGAAAAGCAAACATAAACCAGGGAAAATACAGTGGTGCTTAGGATAATGACAGTGCAGGGACTGGAGTGTGCTCCTGAGCAAGCAGCTCCCAGCAGGCACAGCTCCCTTCAGAGGGAACTCTCCTCATGCACCTCTGATCACCTCTGGGGCTGCTACCCAGGCTGGCATTCTCCTCTCCAGAGGATCAGCAGCGCCTGTGCTGGCAGAATGGCTCCTGGAGCAGCCCTGTCCATGCTCCTGCTCAGGGAAGGGGCTGCTCCCTCCCGGGAGCTCCCCTGTGCCCTGGCTGTGTGCTGCACACACACCCTGCAGCCTGGCGAGCCCCTGCACCTGCCTCTGCCACAAATACTGCTGACAAGGACACTGCTCACACCCTCACAGGGAAATGGGACATTTGTGGCTGCCCAGAGCTGCACTGAGCCTGCCTGACAGGAGAAGACCAAACAAAGTCTTGTGACCCAGCATTGCCAGGCACCCTCCCATGCAGGGCAGGGACTCAGGCAGGTACCAGGGGCTGAGCAGCCTTGTTTGCACAGAACTTCTCTGGAAAAAAGATCCTTTGTCTAAGACCTACCCAGCACCTCTGCACAGCACCAAGGTGCCAACGAAAACTTCTGTGACACTTGCTCAGCAGCACCAAGAAAACCTGCATTCTCCTTACCTGCACGGGCTTCTGCAGGAGCATTAAGGAGGCAAGGCCGTGCCCCAAGCACAAGGAGCCTGCTAATTATTCCCACTAGTGTTAGTTTCCTCTGGTCTCACTCTGATCATTTAATGGGAAGAAGATTATGTAATAATCAAATGTTGAAACCCCCACTCCAGCAGGGGACACACATTATTTACCCATAAAAAAGGGTTATTAACATGTAAAGTGTGATTAATTAAATCCACAGGAGTTATTTCTGTGGCATGTAAATGGAAAGCTTCCTGCAGAGGAAAAGCTGGGGAGCTGGCTCTGTCCTGACAGTAACACAGCCATGCAGCCCTGAACTCACCCTCAGGACTTTTGTGCTGCACCATGAACAACCAAGTGTGCAAAGCCATGGGAAGGGAGGAGACTGGAGTGAGTGTCTGCTTAACCCAGGACAAATTTCCATCTATCCACAGCCTCCTGAGCACCTGGGTTTCTCCATGCTAGCAGGCTGCCAGCCCCTTCACAGGTATTTACTGCACCATCCACTGCTCAGGAGTCTCCATAAACACTCCAGGGCCCCAAGTGACAGTCTCACAGAGAGCTCTGAATGGATCTAGCTGCTGGCTGAACCTCTCCTTCCCCTTTCTTCCTTCACCCCAACCAATCACCAAAACACCACTGGATCAGGGCTTTGCCTGCCTATGACACCCATGCCACACAGCACTTCTCTCCCAGCTTTAGACCTGACTGCCACTGCTGGCAATACAACTTTCACTGCAAGAATTAAACACACCACAGCCCAGGGCTGCAGTTACCTCTGATGAGCCAGAGGAAAATTTTGGAGCAACAGTAAAAAATACCAGCCCTAAGTGTAAATCTGCATCATACATAGCTTCTTCCCTAGAATGCCTCAAGTTGAGGGTAGTATAAGAGTAGCCACATGGCTTCAAATCTAAAGTCCATTCAGCTCAATATCCTGTTTCTGGCAACAGACAGAAGAAGATGTCTAGCAAAAAAGGTAAGAAATAGAAAAGCAAATAGCAGCATGTTTCCAATCTCCAGTGATGCACACAGAGTTTAGGAAAACTTCCTAAGACAGAATATGGTGGTGCTTTGGTGTTTAATATTCACAGATGGATTTCAATTCCACATTTTTTGCTTTAATTTTTTAAAACTTTTAACACCTACAACATCCTGACACAAGGAGTTCCACAGCTTCAGCATGCAAAGTGTGAAAAAGCACCTCCCTTTTGATTTTTTCTTTGAGTTTGACTCATGTTTTTTCATGTTCTTCCCTCCACCTCCAGGCCCTTCATCAGCAGAGACAGTGAACAATAATTTCTTCCTTATCCTTCCCATTCCACATGATTTTATACACATATATTCCATTTAATTGTCTCTTTTCTGAGGCAGAGCTCTCCTCATAAAGAAGCCATTCTAGATCTTTTATTATTATTGTCTGTCTTGGCTAACATTTTCTAGTTCAGTTCTTTGCTTTCTGAAATGGGGAAACAGCACTGCACAGAGTATTCAAGGTGCACAACACTGGGAATTTAGGTAAGAACATAATCCTGTTATGTGTTTTTTTGCTTCTTTGAGAACTCCTAACATGTTATTTACTCCTATGACTCAGTGCTATGCCAGCTTTTCCATGTGTTTATTACTATCCCAGGTCTCATTCATTACTTAGCAATCACCTCTGTGCTTTTGACTGTCTACACAAAATTAGGATTATTCTTCCTTCTGATCATCACTTCCTAGTTCTCTGCACTGGATGATGTCAGGTCAGTCACTCCTGGCACAGGACAGCTGGGAGAGGTGCCCCACTCCTCCTGGACACAGCAAGAGGTGGTGAGGAAAGGTGAGCACTCACATCCCACTGACATGATGATGTTGTTCTTCTGAGGGCACAGGAAAACTCCCTGGTTCCAGGCTGCCAGCCTAAAGGTCTTCATGTGTCCCCTTGTGCCTCCTGACATCCCTACCCCAGGGACTCCTAAAACCATCTGAACCAGGGGTTCAGCTCCACATTGAGAACAGCCACACAGGTGCAGCAGGCAGGAGAGTGAAACAGCATAAGTGACTTGGGAGCTTTTTGTCACTGTGTTTAGCTTCTCATAGTGAAGAAAACAGCAGAATATAGGATTCATAATTTTAAATTCTATATATAGTGACAAACTAGCAAGTGCATTTAACAACCAAAATACATTTCACAGCCAGTAATGGATACTGTAAAGTGTAACCTGGTACTTGGATTATCAGAGTCTATCAATTTTTGGTTTTGTATTAAATTTGCTTTTTCCATCTGTTGAAAGTGGCTCTTTGTGATTTCACAGGGCATTACACTTTATGTGTCTCATTTGCTGCACCCAAAGGAATTTCATTCTGCTACATTAAGAAACACCTTGGTACGCTGGCTAAGCTTTTAACTTTCCAGAACACACTGTTCCATGTCTGTCTCCAACCCAGCAGTCACTTCCTTGAAGTGTCTAATTTACACACACACACACACACACACACACACGCGCGCGCGCGTACACATACAGGATACAGTGTAATTCACATGTCATGTTGGCTTTGTGGCAGTGAGGATCCATCTCTGTCACTTTGCGACCTCTGTGACCACCAGCCCAGCTTCTGCCACGTGTCCAGAAGGGACGTGCCTGGTCCCTGAAGCACACTTGGATCTGCAGCTTTTGCTTTGCTCTGTGCTACACACAGATGGAGAAATGGGAAACTACACTGAAACTCCTTTTGCTGGGGATGTCCCACAAATGCACACTGCACTCACAGACAGTTGTGCCCCTGCTCTTTTGAGAATCTCATTTTTTATTTTACAGCAACACAGGTTGCAGCTGGGCATTGCCATGCCAAGGCATGGATCCTGTTAGCAGAGATCCCCAGCTGTATCACCACAAACACCATCTACTACAAGTGCTGTCACAAAACACACTTCCAGATGCATATTCTGTTCTTTCTTCAAAGCCATGGCAGCCAAACATGTGATTATGCCTCAGTGGAAAGCCTGGTCTCCCACTCATCCCAAGCTCACAGTGCCCCTTCTCCCTGCACACTTGCCCTTCCTGTTATTGCCACTGGACTGCATGGCTCGGATCCTTCTGCCATCAGATACATATTCTGAAGGATCTTGCTACAGATTAAATTTAGGGAAGGTTTAGTATATTGCTGAATGAACCCCAAGATTCCACACAGTGCCTTGGAAGGAGTCAGGAGGAGGCAGCAGAGCAGCCTATGTGCCATGGGAAAAGCAAACCCATCTCCAGGCCAAGGAGAGCACAGCCAGTGCCCTGATTCCTGCTGGGCAAGCACGGGCCACAGCAGTTCTGCCTTTCTGACACAATTCAAGCAGGGACACAAGCTACACAGAACAGAGAGATGCTGGGCACTGCAGACATATGAACCTGGTGGGTTCCTTTCCTGCATTTTCTTACAGCCTCCAATATTGCTGTAGTGACGCACAACACCAGAGAATATAATTGCTGTAGTGATTACTTACAGCCATTACATTAAGCTTTAAAATGCTCCTTTCAAATTGAACAATGTTTTTTCAAAGTCAACAGCTGGTTCACAGCTTGAAAGCAACAGTTAAGATAAATTAAATAAAAAGGGTAATAAAATCACAGACTAAATTTAATTTTTGAAGCACATGCAAACTCCAACAAAGACTTTAAAATATCTTTCAAAGACATCCACAGGAACAAAAGACAATACAACCAACAATTGTGATGTGCTCATTAATAAGGATGTGATGCAGGAACACAGATAAATGTGTATACTTAGAGCAAAAAACAAATTCATGCAGCATTTATAGGTCTAGTCCATGGGATGAATCAAACACAAGTTTCAAATGAGATTTTTAAATCTTGGGAGGAAGGCAAAAGCATTTATATGTATATATATTCTTCTTAAGGTACATAAATGTATATGAAGTGAGGCCAATGCAAATGACGTGTCCCAGCCCTGAGCACAAAGAGGGAATCTCGTGTGTGCTCAAGATCAGTCCAAGGCTAGGAGCCTGCATTAGCTCTTGAGATGCTCTACTGGAACGATGGTAAGCCTTACATTTCCAAGGCACAACACCAGCTGAATGCCACAGACTTTGGCCTGGCCTCTGTCAGCTGTTGGGAGAGCCTGTTCACAGTTCCAGTGGCCTCTGCTCACTAGCAATGAAGTGCCAAAGCTGCACATCCGTTCAGATAAAACAGAGAAACGCCAAGGAGCCAAGCCATCCCTTCCTTCCTCAGCCCTGTCAGGAGGGCTTCTACCTGCAGCAGTGCTCCAACAAGCTGACTACAAGCCAGCTGTCCCTTGCCTCAGACCTCAGGCTGCCATCAGCTGCTCAGCAGTGGATATCCTACAGCACTTGAATAAGAAAATGATACAAGAACCAGGAATACATATTCTACCTTCTTCACCACAATGGAGTTTTTTACCTTATGAGAAAGGCTGGTTCTCATTAATGCTCATTAGCAATAGGAAGTATCCCAATTGCAGTTTTCTTTGCACCTGCAGCTGTAAAGATTGTTATAAAGGTTTGTTCTTGTGGTAGTGCATCTGCTCCATTCCTTCTTGGGCCACACTGTGATCCAAGAAACACTGGCTAGGCTTTGGCCTTGACAAACAGCACCTGTGCCAAGCTCCTCCTGAGCTTAGCAGAAACAGTTCTGTCTGTACCCAGGAAGTGTGCTGCTTAATGAGCTCCTGTTTTGAACAAACAGCCTTGGAAACTTATTTTTCTGTGGAACAAGTGGAACAAGATTTTTGTTATTGAAATTTCCAAGAAAGTCACCAACACAAATGGCAGCCAGGATGGACAGTGACTGTGACTGAAGCCCACAAACAGTGGTCCCAAGGGAGACCCTTTGGACTCTCCTGGTCCACAGCAGCTGTGACCAGCTCCTTTTGAGCCTGGCCACTCAGGGCAGTGAACTCTGCTTTGCTGCACTCAGAGCAGCCCTGCTGAGTGCCAAGGGACCCTGGGCTGATCCCCCCTCCTTGGGGCTCAACCCTCTGCCTGCTGAGAAGATGCAAAGGCATCCATTGTCAATCCTTCACTCGAGGGGATTTTTCACTGTTCCATGTACACAGTGTTGAGGTCTCTGTGTGTGTAAATGTGAATGTGCTCTATGAAATGTACTAGAAATGTTGCTCTCTTAAATTCTTAAGAAGTTTAGATTTCTAAGTAAATTAGGCCTGGTTGGTTCTGTTGCTCTATAGTAAATTCTATATTAATATTTGTTAAAGTGTTTAACTTGAGCTATCAATTAAGTACTGTTAAATTTAAGAACTGTTAAAGCTTTGGGCAGTAACTGCTGGTCAAGCTCCAGCTCAGCTTAGCAGAGAGATCCATTCTGAACCTTGTGACTCAGCAGGAGGGTCTTCCTTATTCCTTTTCATCCTTATCATTTTCTACCCCTACCCTTTTTCCCCTGCACCCCCCAGCCTTCACACAGATAATTTTGGAGTTGATTCTGGTTTTAGATTGATCGATTTTAGAGTTTAATTTGCTTTTTCTAGTTCTTAAATCAAGTAATAGAATTAACTTTGCCAACAAACTTTTTCATGCTTCCACTTTTATATTAAACATTCTTTTGCTGGTACCTTTGCTGGTGATTCTTTAAGCAACCTTAAAACACTTATTCAAGACAGTTGTAAAGATTTTGTCTTTTATTTAATGTTGAAGGAGCTGTCTGAACATATCTGCAAATATGAAGGGGATTCAGGTTGATATAAGGAAAAATAATTTTAAAATAGTCCAACCTACATCATTTTCATTCAGCAAAGGCAACTAAGGCTACATGTGTAAGCAATACTGACTGTCTCAGCTGCATCTCAGCACTGACACACATATTGCAGATGAATGTTAAATAATGTTTTTGTAAAGTAAGTATTTTCCAGTGATTTCTGAAAGTAGAATTAGCTTGCTCCAGAAAGAACACTGTGTGTCCTATACCCAAAGCAATGAGAGGCATTCCAAAGTGCCATGGAAATGTCACCTTATCTCACTTACAGTTATTTCATCTAGTAATATCAGGGAAATTACAACAATATGTTGTTCTACATGAAAGTACATGACAGCACTATTTGTGAGACCTGGCAGCTGCCACTCTGGGCCGAGCAGATGGCAGTGATAAAAACACAGTTCAGGGAACAGGTTGATAAGGATATATCCATCATTACACTGTCGCTGCACAATTACATTCAACTCTGAGATACACCAAAATACATGGCTGTGTTACTCTCAGTCAGGAAGACCTTGTTCATCTGAGGAAAATTATGTTTAATAATTAATTCTGTACATATTTTAATCAGAATCATTCATCTCCAGTTCAGAGGAAGGGAAAAAGCAACCTAGAAAGGCATCCAAAATCTTTAAAATCTTATGTGTTCACACTTTTGTTCTTGCAGAAGAGACAAACATTTCCTGTAAAGGAAAATATGAGCCAACAATGACTTTCATGGCAGTCATCGATTTATATTCCCATTCAAGCTCCAGAGGGCATTTTAGGTTCCCTTTTCATTTATTTTTACCTTTTTTTTTGCATGGGTGGGGAGGCACAGGGGCAATGTTAAGCAAGTATATTGGATATATTGCTCATGGAAGGTACCAGTCAAGCACTCCAGGAAGCAAAAGCAGCCTGAGCACTGGTGCACCGTCCCCTCCCTGCTCCTGGATGCTGCCAGCGCTGCCAGGCACTGACCTGCTGCAGTGGCCATGGAGGCCCAGGCGCTGCAAAGGCCTGGAAACCGGGGAACAGGTCACCTAGCCTGGCACAGGGCTCCAGAGTGGCTCCGGCTGGAAGGGACCACAGCTGGCTCATGGGGCCCAACCTCTACTCTGGGATCATCCCGGAGCACGTGGAACATGACCATGTCAGATCTTCCTGGAGGATCTCCACACTCCGGGGCTCTCCACACTCTCTGCAGGCAATCTGTTCAGTGCATCTCACCTACACCGGGAAGTTCTTCCTTATGCTCAGGTGAAACTTCTTATGCATGAGTTCTGCCTGTTGCCTCTCTTCCTATTGCTGGGCATCACCAAGAAGAGCCCGGCTCCATCTTCTTGCCATCCTCCCTTTGAGGAGGGTGTGAATGCCAGGATGGCGCCTCAGCCCCGCCTCAGCCCGGCCCCGCCTCAGCTCGGTCCAGGCCCCGCCTCCTCCCGGCCCCGCCTCCTCCGGCCCCGCCTCCTCCCGGCCCCGCCTCAGCCCGGCCCCGCCTCAGCCCCGCCTCTTTCCGGCCCCGGCCCCGCCCTATCCCGGCCCCGCCTCCTCCCGGCCCCGGCCCCGGCCCCGCCTCAGCCCGGTCCAGGCCCCGCCTCCTCCTGGACCCGCCTTTTCCCGGCCCCGCCTCAGCCCGGCCCCGCCTCCCGCCCCAGGCCCGTGCCGACAGCGCCGCCTGGCGGACGCGGCTGAGGGGCGGCCATGGCGGCGGCCGGCAGCGCGGAGGGTGCGGGCGGTGGCCCCGCGCTGTGGGCCGAGGTGCGGGCGCTGCTGCCCCGCTCCGAGGACGGGCTGGCCTTGGCGCTGAGCGGCGAGGTGGAGGAGTGCGTGGTGCCGCTGCTGCGGCGGGCTCGCGCGCTGCTCTACGGCGCGGAGGGCCGGCCCGGGGCGGCAGCGGCGGCGGCGCTGGAGCGCCTCAGCGACATCCTGCGCGACTACTCGTGGGAGAAGCTGAACGCGGGGCCGTGGAGGGAGATCGGCAAGGGCTGGCGCCAGGTGTACGCGTACGGCTGCCTGTTCGGGGCGCTGGCCGAGCTGGCCGCGGGCCGCCCGCTCGCGCGGGCCGTGCGCCTCTGCGACCTGGGGCTGCTGATGGGCGCGGCCGTGCAGGACAATGTCCTGGGGCGGCTGGTGCGGGCCCTGCGGCCGCACCTGCCCCCGCAGCGCCCCGCGCCCCGCGCTGCCCCCGCGGGCCCTGCCGGCTCCGAGCGGGAGCCTCCATCGCACCGGGGCCGCCCGGAGCCGCCGCTCCCCGCCGTGCCGCCCGAGCAGGCGGTCCCGCACCTGCACTGCCCTTCGCTGCAGCACTTCAGAGACAACTACCTCATTCCCCAGCGGCCCGTGGTCCTGGAGGGCGTCATGGACCACTGGCCATGTATGAAGAAGTGGAGGTGAGAAGTCGGTTCTTTCGTGTCCAGGTAAAGGTGGCAGCAGAGACCTTTACAGAGGGTGGATGCCGTGGGCAGTGCATTTTGCTAGCACCACTGTCCTGCTGCTCTGTGGAAGGTGCTTCATAGATGCGGGGAGCTCTTCGTAGCATTCAGGGCATCACGCGGCAGGTGCTGGACTGTCTCAGAACAAAGGTGACCCTTTGGCCACCCTCTGCCAGCCTCAGCCAGCCCGGGGCAGCCCCTGGCAGCTCGGGAGAGGTGCTCATTGCAAAGTGCTGCTGAGCTGCTCACCGCCCGTGCATCGGTGTCACGCGTGTCAGTGGGCTTTACCCTTGCGACAATTAGCGCGATGGTGAGTTTCAGAGTAGTGAATAGGCAGCGTTGACTTTTTCATTCGTAAGGGCAGGCACTGATGTTTGTTCAGTGTTGCGTTTGAATGTTGTGCTGCCTGGTAAATCCACACAATGGTGCCCACATTTCCAATACTGAGCATCAGGTATTTGTAAGGTGAAGGTCGTGATTCCCTAAAAAAGGGGAAAAAAACACTGATGCTTAGAGTAATTGCTTCAGTTCAACAACTAAAGATAAATTAAGTGGATACACTTGTTATGTTGTAGGAATTTTATTCAGTTTTGAGGAAAGGTACTGCACCAGTTAACTTTAGATACTTAAATCAACTTCTCTTAATTAATTAGTTTAATTAATACCATTGTCCATGGAGAGATGTATTTCACCCAGCAAACTAATCCCTCTGGTTACAATTGGAATGGGTATTATTGGCGTTGTCTGTATAGATCAACTGATAGATTATCTGTACAGATAATACCATTATTGGTATTTTCTGTATAGGTAGACTCTGACAGAGTTGATCTAATATTACTGAGTAAAAGATACAACATTTTATCAAATGTGGCAACGGGCAGCAAAAAGATTGACCGTGCCTTGCCAGGAGACAGTAACTGCTTAAATCTTAGTTTGGAAGGAGACAACTGAGGCAAGCAGGCTTCTAAACCAAAACAAAATAGACAGTTGTGGGGTCATGTACACACAAACTTGCTTGCAGATTTCCCTGTTGCTTGCATTCTTCTCTTCTGCCTTTTCTTCTGGTTGGTTGGGTTTAGACAGGAGAAACTCGGGGTAATATAATTTCATTACCCAGCAAGACAGATTTGGATTGATCACCTTACATTCCAGATTGGTAATAGCAGTACATTCCAGGAAGTGGAACTGTCTTTATTTCAGTGTGGACTATTTCTGTGAAGTGGCAGGGTGCCGCACAGTGCCCGTGGAGCTGGGAGCTCGGTACACGGACGAGGAATGGTCTCAGCAGCTCATGACTGTCAGTGACTTCATCAGCCAGTACATCATGGCCGAGGTCTGTGACACTCCTTTGCTTCATCCCCAAACAGCAGCATGGCACTGCTGCAGACTGTTCTGCTTACAGCAGCCTGCTCAGAGGTGGCATCAAGGGACGGGGTGTGCTGTAAGCACAGCTCTGAATTAAAAGGTCTGACATATTTTCAAGACCTGAAGCTAAGAATAATTATTGCAACAATAGGTTTTACCTATAATCAAATGTACAGTAGCTGTAATTTGATTAATACGTACACACATACATACAGAGTAAAAACCTGACTGGTGGAATCTAAGAATAAGGGATCCTCAGCCAGCAGTGTTGTTCCTCTTTCTCATTAAACTGCTTAGTGAGATTTAGGATCAGATCCAAATTTACATGCCATGAGGCAGGAAAATGCAGATTTGATTAGCACCTGGAATGTCCTTTTGCTTTCCCAGATGAGGATCCCAAGCCCCCATTTCTGTCTCCTGGCCTTCTGGCAGGAAGAACCATGTGCCATCGGAAACTGATCTGTGGTGCACCCTGGAATAGAGTATGGAAGTAGTTCCAGGGAAGGAAGGAGAGCTGGTGTGTGTGCCAGCAGGGTCTGGCTAGACAGATGCAGTTATCAGCTGTCAAGACTCCGTAGGGAGTCCCAGCTTCCTTCAGTAATTCAAGCTGGATGATTTATTGATTGTGGAGACACACCTACACTCTCACAAATTCAATAGAGCTGTAAGCTGCTACTTCTGAAGACCCCTTGTGCTGTTGAAATACAGTACTCTGAACAGGACATTGGAAATGCGTGTTACATATAAGTAAATTCTATTCACCTGTAAGTAAATTAACTCACTGTCTTACCTGTATGTTACTGTGTTTTTTTCCTTCTGTCCTGTCATTTCAGAACAATGTAGGATACCTTGCCCAGCACCAGCTTTTTGATCAGGTAAAACTGAGTGAATGTTTTTATTTTCCTACAGTCATGTGTTCCTTTGGTAGCCTGGGTTGTCTCTGAGGGTGTTAACTGTACTAGACCGATGAGCATATGGAGAATTCACAGTAATTCTTAGGTTTCTGTTTGCATGATTTGAAGGAACAGAGGGAGAGGTTTATTCCATTTGGCTGCAAGACATGGAAACAAAACCTTTTTGGAATGAAGACATTCAATCCTGGTGCTGTTTCAGTACAATGTAGCATAGACTGAGGGGGATAGCACCTGGGAAAGCCCATTTCATAAGTCAGGGAAGAGATTTGGACAGGAAAGTCTTCAACATTTATGTGTTTAGCATGATCTGAAATGTCATTCCAGTTTACCAGAGCTTAGGTTGGTGGGAGACATAGAAAGAAATGTCACAGAGAAGCAAGCATAGTGTAGAAGAGATCAGCTGCTCCTTTTCCATGAACAGCAAACATACTTATTCTTGTGGGTGTCTCTGGTTTCTGCAAAAGCAAAAGGTCTCTGAAGAATGAGGAAACCCTTTTTTATCACCAATTCTCCTTCCAACAGAGTCTGCTCATTAGAACAGAGAGTTTGAGAAAATTTCCTGCAGATACTTAGCAGGTCAGCTACTTTTCTCCTACCCTTGCTGGACCAGCCAGTCATTTGTTTTCTTTGCATCCAGCCTTACTCATCTGTTCTCTGAATTATGTATTTTGGCAAGTCAGCACATACCCTTTTTAATGATTCTTTATGGAAATAGATCCCAGAACTGAAAGAAGATATCAATATCCCTGACTACTGCTGCTTGGGGGAAGGGGAAGAAGATGACATCACCATTAATGCTTGGTTTGGTCCAGGAGGCACAATCTCACCTCTTCATCAGGATCCCCAGCAAAATTTTTTAGCCCAGGTACGTACTCTAGTTACTCTACACATGCCATCAATGCAATACTTAGAGAAAATGTTTATGGTATGTATTAGAGATAAGGGGAGCAGACAACTTGAGGACCAACCAAAGGATAGAGAACATGCAGATACTATTTTGCTTTTCTATTGCATTTAAGCTGCACTACTGCAACTTAATACTGAATGTAATCTTGTACACCACAAGTGTTGCTCATTGAGGCAAACCATTACTTACCCTTGTTCTACAGATGATAGAAATCACAAGAAGCAGCTTTTCCAAGGTCACATGGAATTGTTAGCAGAGTTGGGAAGAATCTAGATCCTGTCATGTTGTACTAAGGAGTTTCTTTTTCTGGTGTTGTGGTTTGAGCCTAGCGAATCCCAAGCCTCATGCAGCTGCTTTCTCATCCACCAACCAGCAGGATGAGAGAGAGAATGGGGAGAATAAAAGCTAGAAAACTTCTGGATTTAGGTTTAATAAGCAAAAACCATGCATGTAATCAAAGCAAAACAAATAATTGCTTGACTGTTTCCATGGGCAGTCAGGTGTTCAGTCATTCCCAGGAGAGCAGAGCCCATTATGCTTAACAGTTACTGGGGAGGACAAACACCATTACTCCAAACATCTCTCCTTTCTTCTTCCCCCATATACTGAGCACAATGTCATATAGTCTGGAATATCCTTTGGTCAGTCAGTTTGGGTCACCTGCCCTGGCTGTGTCTCCTCCCAGTCTCACAGGCACCCCCAAATTCCTTGTCAATGGCAGTGTGATAAGCAGAAAAGGTGTCAGATCTGTGTGAGCTCTGCAATAACAAAAACATCTCTAGATATCAACCCTATGTTCAGTACAAATCCACAACATAGTCCTATACCAGCCACTGGGAAGAAAATTAATTCTACCCCAGCCAAAGCCTGGAAAGCAAGGTTTTGAGGTGGACCTAGGTGCATACTTGAGTCCATTTCAGGTTACCCAGTAAAATACTCATGCATGCAGTGAGATAGGAATTAAAACTTGTAGTGTGACATCATTTCTGTTGACTTCCCTTGGGTAGGCTTTTTGGTGATTACTTTTAGTGCAGAATAACTCAAAAAACATTGGGGCCTTTTGTGGTATGCACTGAACAGGTCCAGGGGTGCCTTCTGGATCCAAGTAGTTGACTACTGTGAATCTTCAAACACTGAGAGGTGTTTTGTTTACTGAAGGAGATTGCTGTCTCATCAGACTATCAAAAAAAACCCCCAGGCTTATGCTTTCACACTTTTCCAGCAGGATTGTGACATTATTTTCTACTGATGGTTATTTAGCAATTGAACCTTAGTTTCTCTGTCCCAGTTGCATCTTGCTAACCTGTGTTTTCACTTGAAGCTGAAGCTTAATTCAGGCCTTCCTAGAATGGCTGTTTAAAACTGCTGTGCAACTCTGCATGGATTGCATTTCTCCTGTGTGCTGCCTGCTCAGCACACACATACAGCTGCATTCTCAAAGTGAAGTACTGTCCTGTTCATGCTATGTAAAGCTTGAGGGGAATTTTTCTTGGTGGAAGAAAAATTTTTGGGTGTTGTTGGACTGGGAAAATATACTTCCTTTACAAACTCAGAACTTGTTTTCTTCTGGCTGAAAAATGGGAATGATCTGCTGTGAGAGTCTTTGTAATTTGAACAGCTGGTGATCTGACAGCTTTCAATTCAAATTGCCCTGCTTTGTGATGCCATTTAAACTGTGGCTGTGGAGTACAGGAAGGCACAAGCACAAGTAACATAGTGAAATTATCCTGGCTGGTGGCTAATGCTGAGATCATAGTTTTTCCATTAATGAGAAAAGCAATCTCTGAAGATGCAGACTGTTGCCCATTAACTGGTGCTCACAGTCTTATAATATACAAGGTCTTAATCCAGTGAGGCAAGTGAAGGAAGGAGCTGTTAACAGCTGATGGCAGTCCCAAAAAAATTTCAAGCATTCAGAGAACATGCTGTTGAACCAATAACCAGCATTTTTGTCACTTCCATACATTACCAAAAATACCATGTAATACTTGGTTCTTTTGTGAGCTAATTAATATCCTTAATCTCTCTGGGGTATGGAAGGCATCCTAAAAAACATGGACAGCCAGAGTTAGATAGATCAGTGCTCTAGTAGTTTAATCAGTGATAGAGAAGAGTAGGACAGGGCAGGAGTACTTGGTACTTGTCAACTCTGTAGAATACATTTATGTGCTGTCCTTGAAGCAACAGACTCAAAATAGCCAGTGTGACAGCTTTAGTGTTGGTAAGATTTCAGGAAATCCTGGTATGTGGGAAGGGGTGTTAAGACAGAGGAAAAGCAGATTGGTTAGGAATGGTTGGGTGCTGGGGTTAGTCAGAGTACCCATAACAGGAGAGTTCCCAGCAAGTACAATCACACCTAGCACTCAGTGCTCTGGAATGCTGGCACAAGCAGCATGAATCTTCACCCTAAACCTTCTGTTCCACTGGTGTCAGTGGAGTCAGCTTTGACTTGTTCATGCTGCCACATCTTGGCACCAAAATCTTGGAGTTCATGCAGGGTTCAGGGAAGCCAGGCCACTCACCTTACAAATTCTCATTTCAGCACTCCAGTGAAAGAACTGGTTTAATGATGACACAGAAATAAGTTTGAGGGCTATATGGAAGCTTAGCACTCACTGTGCAAGTACCTGTGCCTGTTGATGTGACTTGTAATGAAGGTTCAGCCTCCTTATTCTCAGTTCTTATTTCCAGCTAAGTAGAGCCCAAATAATGATGTATAAATTGGGTGCCTTCAACTTTGAATTGAAGGCAATCTGGTTAGAGGCATTTTCTTCCCAAAGGTATTTCAAATTCTTATCTGCTCCAAGGGAATAGGTACTTGAATTCCAATAGCTTGATTTAACTTTTTATTAGTAGTGTCTATTACTAACAAAGATCATTATGTTCCTTGTAATCAGGTGTATTTTACTGTTAAATGCCAGCTGTGGCCCACAGCTTCCAGTAATGTGCCAGTTAACACTGGAAACCAATTAACCAATGGAAAACATTCTTTTATTATATACAGGTATTTGGAAGAAAGTATATCCGTCTCTATTCACCACAAGATTCAGAAAACCTGTACCCCCATGAAAGCCAAATCCTTCACAACACTAGTCAGGTAAATAGTTGCCTGAAATTTTAATATCAGTCATGTTATGTTATCAAATATTTGAGTAAAGACATTCTGCTGATGATTTTTTTGGTTTTTAGGTTGATGTGGAAGATCCAGACTTGGTCAAGTTTCCAAATTTCACAAAGGCTGCATTTCAGTCCTGCATTCTGATGCCTGGACAGATCCTGTTTATTCCAGTTAAATACTGGCACTACGTGCGATCCCTTGAGCTCAGCTTCTCTGTTAGTTTCTGGTGGTCATAGCTCTGAAATGAAATTAAAAATCAGGGAAGTAGCATCTCTCAGGAGAGGTTGGAGGAGCAAAACCAAAAACCAGCCAACTTTTGCTAAAGCGTGGAGAAGTAGTTACAGTGGGTAAGTGGAAAGATGGTGCTGTAGCCACTTCTTTTTGTGAATGTTTCTAATAACTCCTAAAGAGCCTGTGACAGTTATTGTCCTGTGTGTGCATCCCTCAGGAACAGCCTGTTTATGGGCACTGCCGGGCTCTGCCTGAAAAACCAGGTCAGTGTTATTTTCTACTTGGATTTAGTAACACTAAGCCCTGGAGTTAGCTAGAGAGATGGTTAAAGGTTCAATCCATTAAAAAATTAACCTAACACCAAGCAAGGCACTAGTCTCCTGCATGGAAAAGTTACTCATATCCTGCTTCTGGCCAGGATAGGGTTAATTTTTGCAGTAGCCAGGAGGAGCATGGTCCAGACCCAGAGGTTATTCTGTACCAGCTCAGCCTACCCCTGATGGGATGGAAGGGATAAGATAAGGTAATTTCTTCAGCACTTTGCAGACATAAGCTAACATGCCCCAAGTCTGGTCCTACTGCTTCCCAATCCTTCTGTGGCAATACAGAAGGATTACAGAGCACAACTGCTTGTGACATGGCTACATCAAGACAAATTCTTCTGCATCTAAAGAAGGGACAAAACACAACCACAACTAGAAGTGTTCAACTCCAGCTGTAGGTCACAGACTCAGCCAGCTGTCTTGCACATCCTGCACTGATTTTCCCTGTTTGATGTGCTACAGCAGCTGTCATTTCCATTGCATCTGAATTTGTACTGTCCCTCTACAGACAGGGAGCACGTGCTGAGAAAGGCTTCTTTCAAGAGTTCAGCTGCATGTATCAGCTTCCAGGACTGACTAAAACATTTGCATCTTTCCAAACATGCACTGAGAGTCCCAACCCAAGAATATGGAGAACTACAAACACAAAACAGCCTCAAAGAAAGCTGGGCAGGTATTATTAGGAACAGGAACATAAATGATAGTTTTATTGTAAGATTCTTAGAACTTTAGAAAATGAGTGCACTGAGCACTGTTACCATAACACAATAACAAATACAATACAGTCTGGCTGTTCTGCCAGAGTGGGGGCAAACAGATGTCACTGACAAGTTTTACTGGCATCATCCAGGGCCAAGAGTGGAGCTCAGTGCTGAGTCTGGGAGCACATCCGACTGACACCTGGCAAGAAAACTAAAGGAAGGTTAATGGACAACACACAAAAACAAATAATATTGTATCACCTCCTTTTCTAAAATGTTTTGTATATTCCTGTTGCTGTTCTCAATGTTCAATTTCCCTGGACAAATGGAGGAATTCCAGAGAGATTCTCAGAAGCTTGGTATTCCCAGAAGTTTTAGTGTCACAGGTTGTGTGTGCCTCTATTCCTTCCCCTCCTGTCCCACCTTCTAAAGATAATTATAAAAAATATGCACAAGGTTGGCCATGCCCCTGTGGCACTGTTTGGGTGCTGGGGGCTCAATGCCTGTATGTGTCTGGAACACACTACTGAAGTCAGAAATAGCTGATGTTCACAGTTATAAATAATACAGACAATGCCACTGAATATCACAGCCCATCTCCTAGTATTACTACATTCAGCTTTTTAAAAAATATGTTGCTTGGTACCTGGGGTGTCAACAAGACCAGAGTTCATTACACTTGGGACAGCGGGGTTCAGTCTGGCCTCTGAAGTACTTTCTGACACAAGGCAAATGCATTCCAATTCCACAGGATTCACATACTTGCCTCTGAAATCAAGGAATGTTGATTCATAAAATCTTTCTGAACTGTCCTTCAATTTAAGTGAAAGTTGTTACAAAGAGCAGCAGATATACAACACTTTGTTCCAAAGAATGGTTCCCACAGTAGGTGTGATTGACTCAACAGTCAAATCTGGTAAATGGTAAAAGGAGGTATTTTTCTGTAAATTAGGAAATACTATTTCCCTATACAGACAAAATTTAGCTTGAAAAACAATAATTTCAGTGAAATAAAGGAGACTAATTGGGATGGAAAAAGTAACATGGAAGCATGATAGTTGGGCAGATCAGAAGATGCAGGCTCACAGAGCAAGAAAATTGAGCAGTTCTGGAATAGGAATCCAGGCTGTAACTACTTAAGCAACATGGAAGGGGTAAGGTCCCAGCTATCAAACACAGTGCTTCAGCATGCTCTACACAGCACATGTTCCTTCTGAGGGCCAAACACAAGCAATTCCTGAATTCAAGTCCCAGGGCCAAGAATGAATGTGTCACACAATGACATCCATTGGCCAGGCCCCAAGAGGACACTGCTAAACCTCTTCCAGCATCAGTTCATCATCTCTAACATTGGTTTGGAAAGCCAGACTGGAGTGCACTTTTCAATTTTATACTTGGAGACACTGCTCCAAGACAATTTTATTTCTAAAGACAGAAGATTAAAAACCTAAAATTACAAAAGCAAAAAGAAGGTTTTTTTCAAAATGCATGAGCACCATAACCAGATGACAAGGCCAAGATTATACCCAAGGAAAAGCATCACAAGCCTCAGCTATGACCAGGCAAGTCCATCAGCTGAGTTGATAGAACATGTTACCTGGATGGTGAGGCTGTGACAGATGTAACATTTCCTTGCCACATCCTGGTAGTGGCTGAGAATGTAGGGCTCCATCTCAATGATGCAACGGGTATGCAGAGTATATTCTCCATTTCTCTAAGAAAACAAGTGTTGAGATGAGGAATTTCTTGTAATTCCTTTTATCTCTTTTGACTTTGTCACCCACCTGTTAACAAGCCACTTTTTTCTACAATCATGAAACCAACATGCTGGTACAATGCAATGCCAGAGCACTTTTGAAATAGCAGAACTCCTTTGTTTAGAGGAGCAGAATAAAAGCCCCACCTTCAACAGAGATCTCGTCCTTGGAAATCATAGATGAGCAAGCATGTGCTCCTTAGCAGAGGCATGCTGTTTTGGGATCCTCCATTTATATGTCAGAGGAAATTCTCCCAGCTTTCAACACAATCTAGGCATTTCCTGCTTGAATCAATCTTTGGAAATATTTGCCAAATCAACTTAACATGTAAGTAACTGTGTGGCAGCAGGTTGGAGATCTGTGATGCAATGACTCCAGCAGAAAAGGGATTAAGGTCTCACTTGGCAAGCAACTGCAGTGTCCACATGGTCAGTGCACCATGGTCCACATGGTGAACTCATCTCCTGCTCCCTCATAAAATAAAACAAGTGCAATGTGCACAATGGCCCACACATTTCTGGTACAGGAGTTTTCAACATCTTGCTCCTTTTCAGGAAATTCTAAATGCAACAAACAACACTGATCACTCTGAAGAGCTTTCCCCAGCTCTTGTTCCAGGTTGAAGGATACTGTGCTTTTGTGTACAAAGGGTGTCTGTGTGTCACTGGGCAGGACTGGACACACAAACCCACCTGGCTCAGGTACAGGAAGCTGAAACCATATGGTCCTGTACAGACCTACCCAAGGACTTTTTCCTTGTAAGTCTTCTTCCTTTTTTGCAAAAATCACTGGAGCAGCAAGAAGCACAGGCCCCTAAGACTATTTTTGCCATCATTCATGCAAGCAGAGCTCCAGTCTCAGCTACCACATCTGCAAGAAGGTGGTAGCTGGACCCACTGAACTACGAACACTTGAATGCCATTACCTCAGAGAGCCACTTATCCTCCACAAAAACTTTCAGCACTTGTTCTGCTTCCTTTTTCTTCATTTTCTTTGTGTTAAGTTGGTCAGCCAAATTTAAAATATCTGTAGATGAGGCAAAGCCATTTTCTGATAAAATTATTAGCTCCATCTACAGGAAGAAACATTACCAAGTATCAGAAACATTGCAATTAGCAGACACACCTTACAGTAATGTGCTAATGTAAATTTTTTTTTTGGCATCCATGTATATGAGAGATACTACAGTATATGGCTTGAACCAGAACTGTAAAACAAAGGCCAAAAGCTGAAACAATCATTGTCCCCTTCACAGCTTGGGTCTTTGCCAAGAAAACGTTTCCACAAATAGAAGTATAGGTGCTGCCTAAAGGAAGCTGCCTTCAGGGACCCCTGGACACTCAGTGGTAACAGATCCATTTCTTTTTATCTGCTCTTTGTCAAAGATCTTTTGAGGAAAAACCTCAATAACCACAGACAAATGTTTAGATGCAAATCAGCAAATTCATTCTGTATGTTACTAGCATTAAAAACTACTGTATATTACAAAACTACTGAAGCCAGTGAAAAACTCAGCAATCCTGACTGAAAATCCTGAAGAAAGTTGTTTGTTAACTAAAAGTAGGCATGTTGAGTCCTTCACCCCTAGGAGCCCTGCCTGCCCTGCCCATTTGATCTCAGATAAACTTAGGTAAAATGGCAACTACTTCCTCAACCACATCTCCATTTGCATTCATTTTAAGATTATACCTTCACAAATTATATGATTTATTAAGTGATAACTGACATACTTACTGTTTTTCTGAACAATTCTAATTCAAGTTCTGTATAGTCAGATGCCATTCTAGTTACTTCAGTTTCCACCAAATTCACCTACAAAAAAACAAACTGATATTAAGTGCTGATGTAGTTTCGTACCAGAAACTGTAAAAATCCCCCTGAGGTAAAGAATACATCATCTTACAATTAACATAAATGTTAGTTCTTTGAGGGGCACTTGATGTATTCAAGTTCGTTCTTTACAACCCCTCATCTTCCAGCCACAAACTCTCCACAGCTGCCTCTGCCCAGACAAAGCCATGGCACAGCCCAAGCTCCCAGGAGTGAGACAGAGTGCTGCAGCAGAGCTGACCCATCAGCTGCTCCACAGCTCTGGTGCTAGACAGCAGCAGCAGCTATGTTCTCAGTCACCTTTTTTTCACTGCCAAAACCAGCTGCCCATGTTCTCTACTCTTACTGCACAGGCTACTACTTACAATTATTAGCTCAATTAGCTGGCAAAAGGAAAGGCTAAAAGCAGCAGCTAATGTCAGAATACCTCCTGTATGGTCTTCTGAAATTATTAACCTTCTCTGACATGCACATTGCAGATCCTCTGGGGA